>NC_089251.1:104152668-104469335 GCF_963930625.1 Muntiacus reevesi
CTTGCAGTCCACAGGACCCTGTTGTGGGACAGGAGTATATGTTTTAAAGAAGGCACCATCCGAGGCAGCTGTTTTGAGGTTTGGCACATCCTGAGCAGCGGATTAGGGAGTCTTCACCTTGTCAACCTCTCGTCAGCACCTTGACCCCCAAACCCCCTTCTTTAGGAAGTGACTCAGGGGAAGGGCTGTTTGAATTGAACTGAGACCCCTTTCAGCAATCTCCAGAATTGATGACTTCCTGGAAGTGGTTAATCGTCTGGTTCCTTTTACGATAGACACCTGCTATTACTGCCTAGAAAGACTCAGGAATTAGCCGGGCTTTTCCTAGGGCACAGTGGGCGTGGCCATGCCCAGATCCTTTCAGGTCAGTGGACCGGTGTATGCAGCCAAGTTGCATGGGTGATCCCCAGTTTGACAGAAAACCCTGGGAAGCCTTTTGGGGCGCACTGAACAGGGAGATCCATCGCTTCCCCAGCTCCTGTCCCTCCCCTGCTGGCCTGTTGGGGGCCAGCAGAAAGCATGAGAGCTCAGCGTGAGGCCAGCGCTCGTGCTAGACCAGGGTCTGACCTGCGGCACCAGAGGATTAAGGTCCCATGAGAACACCAGTGAGCGTCTTACACAGAGTGTGCATCTGGGCTGAAATTGAGACGTGATGCCCCGGGGCAGAAGTTCCTGAGCCTCCCCTGGGGGCTGCCTTCGCCTCCCCATCGCACATAGCACCCATCCCCACCCCTAACTCCCCGGCGTCCTTCCCTGAACACCCTGGACGCTGACTCCACCCTCAGTCAACTCCAGGCTACCTCTCTAAGCCTCTGGGGGAAGTGGCTGTCCCAGTTGAGGTCCCACTCTGCTTTGACCCCCAAAGAAATGGGGTTATCCTCCAGCACCTTTATACTGTCCTCAGTGGTGACAAGAAGTCCCCCATCTGTTCAGAACCAGAGGGGTCAATGATGTGCTTCCACCCCCATTAACTGTTTGGTTCTCACTGACCTCTGGGGGCCTGGACTCGTCATGCCCATCTTGCAGACTTGGAGAGGCAACGCTCAAGGCCAGCAGCAAGGAACAGTGTCAGAATTCAAAAGCCCGGTCTGCCCAATGTCAGAGATTAAATTCTTCCCTCCATGCCGGGCTTTCAGAACAGAGCTCTCTCCTCTCCGGATCTGCTCTGCACCTTGACAAGCTCCCAGGGGATTCCCACGTGCAGGAAGGTTTGAGAAGCATTGACCGAAATGACCTCGTTGTTTCTTCCAAGCTCTCAGATGCCTCCTGGGCTTTTGGGGTGACTCAGAATGGTCCACCCTGGGCGGCAGAGGACAGGGACAGGAAGGGGCTTTGGCGGAAAGCTACCAAAACCCCTCAGGGGAAGAAGCAGGGGAGGCTGGCTGAGGATTCCTCCAGCCTGGGCTGACAACCAGCTGGACCAGGGTTCAAGCCTCGCCTTCTGACCTGGTGACCTCGACTCTGGCACCCGAGCTCCAGGGCTGATTCAAGGGGCGCTGCCTCCTGGAGGCGTGTGGGCACAGGGGTGAGGAAGTGGACAGACCCTTAGAGAGGATCAGGGTGTGAGATGCTGATGGAGGGAAGGAAGGTGGGTTCGGCTAGGCAGGCAGGATAGTCAGGAAGCGGGAGGAGGGGAGGCCGAGGGAGGGAGGTGGGAAGATGGTGAGGAAATCTGAGGGAGAAGCGTACAGAGGAATGGAGACAGGAAGAGAGACGCCTGGAGACAGAGAGAAAGAAAAGGAGAAAGGACAGCACGTACAGATCTGGGCAGAGGGGCGAGGACAGGAAGCAAAGGCAGAAGCCAGGAGAGGCGGAGATGACGGGGAGCCGGGACTGATGGCGTCAGAGACACGGCTGCGGGAGATGAGCTCATGGAGGTGGGATGGGGCCCCGGAGCCCAGACAGGACCGGGGACCCCAGAGGTGGAGGTGCAGAGGGCTTGCGGGAGACACAGACCCAGCCCTGCAGCCAGACTCAGGTTTGATTCCCAGCCCCGCCACCTGCTAGCTGCGTAGCTTTGGGGAGGGAAGGAGCTGCATCTCGGGTTCCCGCATCAGTCACCTAGGCTCCCTCTCCCCTCACGTGGACACCTACAGGCCAGGTGTCCATAGCAGGGACCTCACCCCAAGCCCCGGCCTGAGCCCCTGATGCCCCGCTCCCAGCGCTGGCCTCCTGGCGTGGCGGTGGTTGGTCTCCCAGCCCCCAGAACCAGGGGTGAAAAGTCTTGGCCTCTGATGGGTGTTTCTCTTTAGTTCCAGATGCCACCCTGACAGGGGCCCCCTGTGATTGATGTCCCCGCTCCCGAGGCTGGGACCTGCTCCCGCTCTCCACCCTAGAGTTGGCGGGTGTGTGGGCAGCACAGAGTCTGAGCCTTCCAGAGTCCTCACCTGGGCCTCCCTCCTCCTGGACCCGAGAGCAGGGAAGACCCTCCCTCAAAGCCACTCTTGGAGGGGCCACTTAAATTCAGACGAGCTGACTTTTCATCCAAGCTCGTGTTCTCCTATCTCTGTGATATCCTTCACCCTGCAACCACGGTTAGGAGGTCATGTCAGCAAAGCATCCAGAGCCCCCTGGGGCAAAGCAGAGACCTCCGAGGGCCTGCAGGGAGGTCCCTACAGGCCCAGTGACAGAGGCACTAAAGGTGGACCTGGGCGCAGAAGAACAAGTTTGGCTCTGGCAGTTACCCCAAGAGGTAACTGGACAGTCGTCGGACCATGTCGGGGGCATACGGCCTTCAGTCACTTGAAGGCTCTTATGAGAGTGGCCGAGGAGGGGACTATAGTTGGCTGGGGATACTGCCAGGTGGTTTGGGGACTGCTGTCAGAGTCGGGGACCATTCTTGGAGACGCAGGTGGAGCTCCGATTGGTCGTGGTTGAATGGTAGTGCTTTGGATGATAACTCTCCAGGTGGGAGCAGAGGTTACAGTTTGGGCAAGTGACTTGACCTCTCTGGGCCTGCCTCAGTTTCCTCATCTATTACACGTGGATGACAGCAGTGCCTGTTTCACAGGGATATTGTGAGCAGTAGATAAGTTGACACAGGAAACGCTTAGAATGTTGCTTGGCATGGAGTCAGCATTGAAGCCGCGTTAGCTCGGATGGTTACCTTTGGAAGTGCAGTCAGTACGGAGTCGTGGAGTTGGATTGTATTGGGAGCTGGGAAACCCACTGCATTGGGGTGCATGCCTTAGAGGACGGGGTGGGCACTCCATTCTGATTCCTTCCCCCACCCCCTTCTCAAACAACCCGGGGCATTGCCTTCCCAGCCCCAAGCGCCAGCCGAGAAGCTCCTATCTCATCCGGCATCTCTCCCAGCCTGGGGCCGGCAAAGAGACAACATCTCTCCATGGCCGTCCCCAGCCTCTTGTTTGTTTGGTACATCGGAGCCGTGGGCACGTTTCTGCTAATTTTGTGGCTGCCTTTATCAAATGGGGATTCACAGGCGCTTTATCCTCGATAAGTGGATTAGTCGGTGAGTTAAACAAGATGGTGCGGGACGCGGGGGCTGCTCCGGAGAAGATATTTGTTTCGCAAAGAATGGAGCTTGCTTCCCTGCCCCATGAGGCGAGGCAGGCAGGGCGGAGGAGTGGCTGGCGGGCTGGCCCTCTGAGCTCCTTCTCCCAGGGCAGGGGAGTGCTGACTCGTGGGAACTCGCTCCGGCACAAGCAGGAAGTGGGAGGGAGATTGGGTCCCCCTGCAGAAGCAGCCTCTGGGTCCTCTGGGAAGGAGAGGGTGGACCCCTGAGTTCCATCCCGCTACCTGTCATCCCAGGCCCTTCGGGACTGTCACCTTCCTGGGCACCAGCTTCCTCGCCATCTTCCACCTTCCGATGCCTTTCTCTTCCCTCCTCCCTTTCCTCCTGGCCTTTTACTTTTTGTTTCTTTTCTTTTCTTCCCTCAAACGCCTCTAAAGGCCTTTTGCTAAGTGTCGTGAATCCAGACGTAGATGAGACATAGTCCTTGCTTTTACAGACAACAGACCAAACCAAACCCAGAGGTCCCCAAACATGGCAGCAAGAAGCAACTCTGGATGCACACTGGACTTCTGGAGGTTCACTGCAAAGTCCAAAATGTGCCCCCCTCCCCGAAGGCCCTGGGAGTGGTGTGTAACATGTCACAGACTTCTCATGTATTATCTGTAAAATAAATGCACGCTCCTTTTGCCTGCTTTGCCACTGTGGAGCCGTGTCTGTTGGCCGTCATGATAAAGTCAGTTAGCACCAGGGCAAGTCGATGCTGCAGAAGGTGTGCTGTGTCCTCTCGTGCCTCGGCATGGTACGTGATGCCACGCAGCATCGTGGATGTCGAGGCTGGGAGAGAGAGGCAAAGAGGACTGGACGCGTGGCGTCTGGGTGACCAAGAGGCTGATGTAACCCCAGCAGATACAGGGCGCGCAGAAGGAGGACTTGGGTCTGCGTGGAGGTCAAGGCTGGGGGTGGAGGAGGCGGGCATTGCCCAGGAGAGAGGTTGGAGCGAGATGTGGATTTCAGCGGCGTCTCTCTAGAGAGACCAGGAGACAGAATGTATGTTCAGAGGGCGAGGAGGGAAAGAGGCTGGGAGGACGCTTGGCCCAGCTGTCCCCCAGGTGGATGAGAATGTGGGGGGACGCAAATGTTTTCTTTCCCCTTCCGTTTTTAGCATGGCGGTGGCCAGGATCTTGCGGTCTCTGCTCCGTGCTGCAGCGCAGTCTGGTTGGAGGGGGGCGGGGAGCAGAGACTTCTCAGAAGGGAAGAAAAGGATGGAGCAGAGCGACCAGGGTCCCCAGCTGGTCCTTTGCAGCGCCCGTCCTCCCCAAGCTGCCTCCAGCTGAGTGTGATTTTGCTATTTATTTACATGTAATTATTGCTATGAGGTGCAGATATTAACGCTGTCAAGAGCAATTTGCTCTGACATTTTTCACTCGCTCAGTGCCCCCGCCACTCTCAACGGAGCCCAGGGCTCTCCCCGCTTGGGCCGCTGCGCGCTCGGTGGCCCGGCCGGGAACCACCCAGCCGGCAAGGAGTGGCGGCCGTGAGCTCACCCGGCTCCTCTGCAAACTCATTAAGCTTCGAAATTGAATTTGGTCCGGGAGAGGGCTGGCTGGGCCCTGCTCCACCCAGATGAGGCTGACTCAAGGCCTCTCTGCCCTGCCCTCCTCCAAGAAAACCGGGCAGGGGCTGGTGGTAGAGGCTGGCAGAGGGCAGCTGGTGAAGCGGGTGGAGAGTCGTTGTCAGAGAGGTGGGCGCACATAGCCACCGAGGGTCAGTCAGGGCCACTGACACCCTCTCCACCCCATCAGCTGCTCCCCCGGCAAGAAAACCAGGCAGCTGTAACTTTGGGGACATTGCTGCAATTGACTGCTCTACCCCTCTAACAAAGAGGCTTCCCGTGGGACCAGGCAAGCATCTTAGGCAGCCTGCAAAGCGTGGTACCGTGGGAGAGATACTGAGCTGGCCCTGCAGGAGGAAAATACTAGAAAGAATTCCGAGTTCAAATCCCAGCCCACCACTTCCCAACTGTACAGACTTGGACGAGATTTTTAGTTTCCCCGAGCCTCAGTTTCCTGATCTGTAACATGGAGGAGCCAATAGCCACCCTTCACTGAACCTGAGATGATTTGATCAGGTGTCCTTGGTGGCTCAGTGCTAAAAAATCTGCCTGCTAACGCAAAAGACACAGGTTCGGTCCCTGAGTCCAGAAGACCCTCTGGAGGAGGAAATGGCAACCCATTCCAATATTTTTGCCTGGGAAATCCCATGGACAGAGGAGCCCCAGGCTACACAGTCCACGGGGTCGCAAAGAGTCAAATATGACGTAGCAACTCAGCAACAAGAAGACGATTTGAGGCTGGCCCTTCCTTTTTCTTCTCAGAAGGCCTCAACAAACACTTGGCATGAAGTGCATTCTGGCTGCCGCAGGCATAGCACGCTGCTGTGGATGGTGAAATGCATTCCAGTTCTGCAAAGACTAGAATCACATCATTCGGACAGCTGTGCCAAGGAGTGAATGGCGGTGCTGCCCGCACCCATAGTAGGTGCACAGCACACAGTAGGTGCTTAAGAGCGGAAAGGTTGGATCAGGTTTCCTTGTGAGCCTCTGGGTCAGAGGGGCTGCTTTACTAGAAGAGAAAGTTGAGGTCGGCTCCTCTTCCTTCCCTGCACGGACGGGGCGTTGCTCCTCCGAGGGCCGGCAGGACCTGAGCTGTCAGGGCGGCGAGTCCCTAACGCATTGTGATACGAGCCAGCTTGTCTGCCCAGGCTCTAACGAGGCCTCCCTGCCACCACTCACTCCCTGCCATGGCCAATCTGCGTCCAGTCTCGGGTAATTACTGAGGGGGAGCTCCCCCACGCCGCCGGGGCGCGGAGAGCCCAAGCCTCCCTGTCCCCCACCTCCTCTCCCCTCCCCCTCGGCCCTCCCGGCTGCCCCCCGCCCCCCAGCTCAGCCAATTAGGCCCCGACACCTGGAGCCGCTGACAAACTGCTTCTGTCACTTGCTCTCTGTCTTTCATTAGGGCCGCGGAGGAGGGGAGCGGGAGGGGAGGGGGAGGAGATGGCATCTTTCATGCTTAGTAAGGCCAGATACATTAATTACAAAACGGCCATTTGCCGCGTGAAAGTGTGCTAATTAAATTTATGCAATCATTATCTTTAAATAGTCATATCTTTCCCGGCGATCGGCCCCTTCCTTCTCCAACCCTGCCGCTGCTCCGAGCGGACTTGCGCTAATCCGGCCCCCCATTATCGCACCATCGGAGACAGTGTCTGAACCCTCCGCACCCGCTTGGCTCCAGCACCCGCCAGGGCCCAGGAACCACAGCCCGGGGCCCCCGTACCCATCCTAGCACCGAGCGCCTTCAGGCTGGGGTCAACCCGGGTCCACCAAGGGAGGGGGACGCCCTAGCCGCCCCCGCCCCACCGGTATTGCTAGATGTTTCCAGAGATACAGAGTTTGACATCTTATTGACCAGACATTGGAAATGTGTGTGTAAGAGAGAGAGAGAGAACCTTAGCTTCTTGGACAATGAGTGGGAAGGCACTCTGTGCACCCCAGCCATTTTCTTCGTGCACCCCCATTTTCTATATGCACCCCGTTTCTATGTGTACCCCCACTTTCAATGTGTGCCCCCATTTTCTATGCAGCCCCCATTTCTAGACAGCCTTCAGCTAAGCCTGCAGGACCCCTGAGGTGAAGAGGGGGCTCTGACACCCACAGAGCTGAGGGCAGGGGAGGAACCTTCTCTTTCTTTTCATCCATTCAGTCTATGCCAGGCCTTGTGCTGGGGATAAAAAGATACGTCACTCACACATTCACGGGTGTGAATTCACGCTCACACACATTTGCACACATAGGACTCCCACATGGCACTCACGCGAGCTCGCAAGCCCACGCACAGAACTCACACGCACACGCACTCTCATGGGTACGTGTGTGCACACGCACGGCACTCACACACACTCACAGAACACCCACACTCTACGCGCCCACGGACTCACACACACGCATGCGTAAGCACTGGTTGGACCCCGCTGTGTGATGGGCCGTGGGAACAGGACAGCCGTGTGCCTCCAGAAGCGCTTGGTCAGACCCAGGGTCAAGGTCACTCTGCGGCCAGGGCAGGAAGGGGGACCCCAGTCGGGCTGAAAGTCCTCTCTCAGAGAGGCCCTTGTTTGGCTTCCCCTGTCTGCGTGTCCCCCTCCACACACCAGGAGGCCTGGGCTGAGTCCTCCCTCTGCAGAAATTACCCTCCCTGCTTTCCTCTCCAATCACACAGAACCTGACTCCTGAGTCTTTTCGGGTCCCCTGTGTTGACCTGGGCTTCCCTGATAGCTCAATTGGTAAAGAATCCGCCTGCAATGCAGGACACCCCGGTTCTATCCCTGGGTCGGGAAGATCCCCTGGAGAAGGGATAGACTCCCCACTCCAGTACTTTGGCCTGGAGACTCCCGTGGACAGTCAATGGGGTCGCAAAGGGTCAGACGGACTGAGCGAGTTTCACTCATGTTGAGCTACCCCGCGGAGGGGAGCGAGAAGCCGGCGGGCTTTGGGAGCGGGGCCAGAGGTGGCGGTCCAGGGCCCGGCGTTCTCCTGAGCGTGCTGTGAGCCTCTGAGGCCTCCAGGCCCCAGCGTGCGCCCTCGGAGAGGTCACCTACGGGGGCAGGCTGGACATATGCCCAGACACGCGGGCAGCATCCACAGGAACACTCACACGTGACTCACTCGTGCTGCTCACACACGTGCACACACAGTACTCTCACACGACACTCACATGAGCCCACAAACACACACAGAACTCCTTCTGCACGCACTGTCATGGGGACACGTGTGTGCATGCACAACACTCACACATGCCCGCTGAACACCCGCACATAGGTGCCCATGGACTCACAGACACACATAGAAGATTCAGATACACATACACACAGTACTTTCACGTGAGCATGCGTATGTGCACTCCCACAGTACTCTCAAACATGCAGTATCCCCATGTGGGCCCGTATAATACACACACACAGACACAGACACACACTCTGAGTTAAGAATGACCCAGAATCATCTACGGTAAATGACAACCACAGCCAGTGCAGGGCTAGAGCACTGGACTAGATGTCAGGGGTCAAGCGTTCTTGCCCCTGTGCGGTCACTCGTCCCCCAGGTTACTCTGGTTGAGACCCTCCTGAGCCTCAGCTTCCTCATCTGAGAATGGGGGCTCACAGTTTCATAGAATAGTTACGAGGCCTAGAGGGAGGTGGCTTTGGGAACTGAAGCGTTCTGTGCTTATGCAAGAGAAGGGCCTCCCTGGAGGCTGGGTGGGGACAGTGAGAGGGGAACCAGCGTCGGGGCAGGGGAGAGGCACTTGCGGGGTGCCAGCTCTCCTGGTTGCGGGGGAGCTGCTGGTGTGAGTTGTGGCTGGTGCAGGGGGGCGGGCTTGGGCCATAAAGCAGAGAGATGGAAGGCGGGGACAGGGGGACCTGCGGGAAATCTTGTTTGGAAGCTCAAAGTCAGCACCCGAAGCCCATTACCGCTGGCCACAGGGGGCAGGGAGCGGGGAGGGGCCCCGATCCTCTTAGCTGAGAACTGAGCGGGGAGAGGGGCAGCGGCGGGGGGCGGCTGCCTGGGCGGGTGATTTCTCGCTTGCACTAATCCCAGCATGGAGCTGGGGACAGGCGGCCGGACGGACGGGCGGGTGCGTCTGTGTGATGTGTGTCTAGGCAGCCGTCGGGGGTGACGGGGGCGGGGTGGGTGGCGGGGGTGGATGTAGGCACGGAAGCTTGCGTCAGTGAGCTGGCGGTTATGGAGCTGAGAGGCTGCCTCTGTGTGCACGTGCGCATCTGTGCAGTGTGTGGACGGCGTGGGGGCCGGCAGGTGTTCACGTGTGTCCCCCTCTGTGTCCGTGTTGGTCCATCCGTGTAATGCTCTGCATATCTCAGTGTGAGTGTCTGTGTGTGTTCTGTGTGCGAGCCGGTGATTTCACTCACGTGAGTGTGGATGTGTAGTCATATTGTGTGTGTAGCAATAATAGTGACGATCTGAGAGCCGTGATTCTCAAACTTGGCAGCATCAGAACCACCTGGGGAATGAACTTTTAAAAATCTTGATTCCCAGATCCTCGGGTCAACTATTCAGCATCTCTGAGGCAGGGGTCCCCAATCTCTGGGCTGCGGACCGGTACCTCCTGTCAGATCAGTGGAGGCATTGGATTAGAAATAAAGTGCACAGTAAATGTAAACGTGCTTAAATCATCCTGAAGCCATCCCCTTTTCCTGGAGTGTGGGAAAATTGTCTCCCATACAACTGGTCCCTGGTGCCGAAGAGGTTGGGAGCCGTAACTCTAAGGGACGGGGTGCTGGCATCGTCGTTTTAGAAGACTCTGCAGGCGATGGCACCGGGCGGCCAAGGGGGAGAAGCAGCTATCTCAACAGACAAGCCCTCGTGGGGCCACCCTGTGCCTGTTCCCCGGTGTGTAGCCTGCCCCTGTGGGGTTTAGCGGGGCACGGGGATGGACTCGGGGCCCTGCGGGACCAGGGCAGGTCGTGAGCTGGGCTTCACCACCTCAGCCCCAGCCTGGGGTGGTTTGGGGCCCCAAGAGACAGCCTTCATGTCATGCAGACGGAAACTGCATTGCGTCCCTGGCAAGCTGTGCCCTCACCTTCTCTCCTCGACCAGAGGAAGAGGCTGCCCCCAAACACGCCCCTCCCAGAACTTGCGGAAGTCAGAGGGATGAGTTAGTGAGAGGGTAGGCCAGGTAGAGGTGTAGCCGGCTCTGGGACTTGGAGACAAATGTGTTCAGTGCGCCAAGACAGCTGGTCCTTTTAGGACCAAACTGGAGCCCAGGGTGACTGTCATGGGTCCTGGGACCGGCTACACTGCCTCTCGTTGGAGGTGACACTGCCTGAGTGCAAGCCGCTGAGCCTGTGTGAGCCTCAGCTTCCCCACCTCTGAAGCTGTGGCCAGTCTCCAGGGTGCCTCCCAGCTTTCCAGTATGTATTTGGGTGCATCTACATGCGTGCGTGTGTGTACAAGTGCACTGGTGAGTTTAAGAAAGGTAGAAGGGCGTACGTGAGGTTTATCATGGCGGTTTATTGGGGTTTTGATGAATGGCTTTTTGGCAGTCTGGAGAAGAGGCATCTTGAGCTGCCCCACCTTCTGGGATTCAGGTGTGTGTCCCTGTGAATGGTGTGTGTGTTGTGCAGGTACGTGAGTTCTGGACCTTGCTGGTTCTCCATTAGGACTTTGAGATTCGCTGTCACTGTCTACAAGTGAGCAGGTCCAAGGACCCTCGGGGACCAAGGCAGGCCATGAACTGCCCCTCCAGACCATCCCCCGGAGCAGGTGTGACCTTTCCTTGTGGCCCATCTTGCTCCTTTCCAGAGTGCAAGCAGAGTGACGCTTCTTTCAGAAAGCACCCACTGTCTGCTGTGTGCCATGAGGCAGAAGAGAGGGAAAAGACAGGGTCCCTGATGGTGAGGAGTTCCTGGATCTGCCCTCTCTCAAGCCACGGCACAAGTAATCCAGTTGGAAGTTGTGGAGAGAGGGAGAGGTGGGGATCAGCTTGCATTTACCAAGAATCAGTAATGTGCCAGGCACTGACTGAAGCATCCTATGTGCGTTTACCCATTTAATCCTTCCAAAAACCCATTAGGTAGTGACAGTTATTATCATTCCCATTATACAGATGAGAAAACTGAGGTACGGAAGGTTATAGAAATTGCCCAGGGTCAGAACCAGTCAGCAATAGAGCGTGGATGCTCATGCAGACATCCTGGCCTCCCAGTGCTGCAGGGAGACCCCTCAGAGCCCTGCATGGCCAAGTGCCCTCGATGAAACTGCTATCCGCCAGGGCCTCAGGCCACAGGGTCTCCTTCTGGCGTGGATGAGGTGGGGCTCTCGACCTACCGCCTGGTTGCTGGTCCTGTGGTCCTTGGCATCATTCCAGCCCCAGTTTCACCTCCAGGTCCGCCGTCCTGCCCACACGCACCTCGGCGCCTGCCCCTCCCTGCCTGCCTCCATCCTGCCACAACCCCCACTCGCCCACCCCGAGCCGGGCCACGGAGCGCCCACGATGGCGATCGCCCTTCTAATTGCAGCCTCGCTCCCAAAGCCACGTTCGGTTATCACAGAGGGTGCAGATCTCACAGCTCAGCCTCCCCGGTCCCAGGCCCTCGGGGCCAGCTCAGGAACGGAGGGAATTAATTACATTTTCCCATCCCCTTCTTTTAAAGTAGGGGAGTGCCGGCAGGTCCCCGGGGAGGGGGCGGTGAGCAGAGGATGTGGAAGGGGGGCTGCTGCTGGGTTCCCGTGGCCCCCACCCCCCAAAACCTACAAGCCTCTCCCCAGCGGGCGGAAGGTGGGGGCGCGGGGAGGTGAGGCCGGCCCCTCGTTGATTCAGTCTGGTGGAGGCTGGGACTGATTTAGAGCAGGGGGAGCCGAAGGGGGGTTCGGGGGGGTGGGAGGAAGGGATGGCTGTCACTCAGCCTGACGGACAGCCCAGAGATCTGCCTTCAGATAAAACCTTACAGATGTGGAGGTCGGTATTGATTTTGAGTTAGTAACGGTAAGGTACCAAGAAGTAATACATTAGTGAAAGCAAGGTCACTGGGAAAAAAGTAAAACCCACTGGGGGAGAGGCCTTAGCATTCTTGAGGGGGGCAATTACCGCATCAGATCAGGACTTCCTCAAGTTCAAAAGTTTGCAGGCCCCAGACCTCTGGCTGGGCCCCTAACTGTGGGCCAACGCTTCCTGCTTCCTGGGGTGAAGGGGCATCCGCAGAGGTCCATGGGCCTTCCTGAGGCTGGCGGGGGCCATGTGGGCCTGCGGGGCTGCCACGGGCCTCTCTCCCCATGCTCTCCGGCTGAGCTTGCCGTGGGGAGAGATCACAGCGCGGGGTGAGGAGACACAGGTTCAAGTCCCAGCTCTGCCACTTCCTGGCGGTGCAATCTTGGGCACTCCTTTTCACATTCCCTGTGCCTTGATTTCCCCATCTGCAGAATGAGGGTAAAACAGCTCCACCTCTCTTTGGAGGGGTCTGACCCCATCATCTTGGAAGTGGTCATGCCTTGAGACGGGAGGCTGGACGCAACGAAGCCCTCTGATCCCCAGACTTCCGGGCACCCTGGGAGAGAGCAAGCAGATGCTCCACACCCGCCACTGACACCCAGCCCAGATGTGGACCTGATTTGATATTGCAGGGCAAATCCCATTACAGAGCAAGCTCCCTGGGCCTGAGCGGATTCTGAGCTGTCTGTTAATGGCGCAGGGTCCAAGCCCCCTGGGCACCACACGAACCCCTTCTCACAAAGCATTCCAGGAAGGTTAGCATTGACCTTCTTGCTGTGTCTCAGACCTGCTAGGCGTGTTCCAGCCTTTGCACTTGCTGGCTCTTCTGCCTGGACAACACTCTCTTCTGTCTTCCCCTGCCTGATTTTTTCTGGTCTTGCTAGCGACATCTTCCCTGACTACTCCACATTCTTTGTCTTTCTTCCTTAGCACTGATCGGTATTGGAAATTATATTGTTTGTTTTCATCTTCCTGCGTTTGACTGGCAGCTCCTGGAGGTCATGGAGCTTTACTCTTCATTACTGTGTTTCAGTGCCTGGTGCAGCATCTTCCACATATTAGGTGCTCAATAAATATTTGTTAAGTGAACATGCATGTATTTGACAGGATTTTCCGAGCTTATAGTTTGTAGGAGGTACAGCGTAGACACGGGAGCTGCAATGACGGACGAAACACAGTTCCATTCTGCCCTCAAAGAGCTCAGAGCTGAGCCCTGTGTCTAGCTTGGCATATAGTAACACCCTGTGAAGTGTCTTATGAATGAATAAGTGAATGAAGGAAGGAAGGATGTCTTCAGGAAACACTCTCTGGTTTGGGACAGCCGGGACATAAAGTGCAAGGTAGGAAAGAGTGCGGGGAGTTGGGACGTGGAGGTGGAGGTCCAGTCACACGAAGCTTTGCCCTGTTCATCTGGGAGGTACCAAAGAGCCAGAGATAATTCTTGAGCAATGTAGTCAGATTTGTTGGGGCGGTTGTCTGCAGATCTCTGCTTTGCAGGGTGACTATGGATCTATGCACACCTCCCAGCCTGTCCTCCAAAGCATCCTTCTTCTCTCCCCAAATACCTCCCCACTTGTCTCCTCCATCCCATCCTTGCTGGGCCTGGCATCTTGGTGATATGTAAAGAGAAGGATTATACCAGAGGCTCATCAGAACTGACAGACCCTCACAAGAGGCTTCCCACCCCACAACGATCCTTTCAAAGAAGGGGAAATGGGACCTGTATGTTTTCCCTGAGCCTCTAAGTTTGTTCTTGGGGCCAGGGCTCCTTGAAGGAGGAGCAGTGTTTGTGCTTATACGGCGTAGGCAGTGGGAGGGAGGGTGATTTTCTTTATTTAGATGGAAGCGAGATCTAGATTGGGAAACTGACAGGCAACCTGGAAGAGAATCGGGTCTCCTCACCCCAGAGCAGTGTTAGATTCCTGAGTGTGCCCCCAGACCGCCCAACACACACACCCAGCAAATTCCTCAGGCCCAGGACCCCAGTGCAACAGTCAGGAAACAACAGACCCAGCTCCACCTGTGTTTTTGCATCTCATTGGGTTGATATCCTGCAAAATCCCACCCAAGCCTCACCAGCTGTGGTGGAGACAAAGTCCAGCCACAGTAGACCTTGTGTCCTTGACTTTGGCTCTGGGGGTGGGGTGAGGAAAGAAAGGACAGAGGAGGGGTGACGCCCAAGGCTGGGAGGCCCGTGCTGGGTGCATTGCCGGGAGAGTCAGGCGAGGCTGTGCTCATGGCATTCTTGAGGAGCCAGGCCCCCCGGGGGTCTGGGACCCCACCCCACACCCCCAGGGGACCCACATCTGGAGTGAGAACCTCTACCGTGGCCACATGTCTAAAACCCTTCCTCGAGAGTCAGACTTGACATCGTCAGGCTAGAGGGGTCAGGCCTGGCACACCCGCTGTGAGATCTGGGGAAGACGCGGCTCTGGGTGGGCCTCGGTTTCCACATCTGAGAAATGGGTATCATGACTCCGCCCCACACGTCTCTGGGGGACTCTACACTGGAGAGTCACACTGCGTCCGTTGCTAGAGGAGGGAAAGATGAGGAGGATTAGAGGATCTGGGGCCGCTGATGGCTGAGCACGTCCCACGTGCAGAGCCTATCTCGGCCTCCCAGCCACACTCTGAGGATAGAGGTGGTCGTAGGGGCTAAGGGTTAGCACGTGGAGGAGCTCAGGATCTGGCCCTGGCCTGAGGATTCCACATCGGTGCCCTCTGTCTGGGTGATGCCTCGCACCTGGAGCAGGGATGAGTCAGACCCGGGAAGGTCAAAGTTTTCGCCAGGTGTCCCATCCGCCAAAAGTTCACCGTTCCAACGCGCAAAGTCCGCTTTCTCCCCAGGGGTCGGGTGGGGTCATCAGAGAGCCCACCGTGTGCCCAGCCTGGGCGGCAGCGAGGCCCTTCGGCTCCATGCAGAGCAGGCTGTCAGCAGGGCGGGCCTCGCCTGGGCCCCTCCCTCCCATAAAAGGTGGCGTTACCAGGAGATCACTGGGGTCCCAGCCTGGCAGGTCAGGTCCAGAAAGACTGCTTCTCCCTCCGCTCCCCCTGCTCGCCTCTGGATTGGCCAGGTCACTCCGGGCCCCTGCCCTCTCCTCCCCAGCCACCTTTACTACCCTCTCTCCAAGAGCTGGACCCCCGAGCCACCCAAGTGCCCTCCGTCATGCCCATGTCACAGACACCTGTGAAAGCACTTGGAACCACTGGCCGTGTAGGCGCAGATGTTCAAAGCTGAGAGTGTAGTCGGCCTAGCACAGGACTGGGGGGCGATGCTGGACAGATCCAGACTCTCTAACCTTTGTGTCGGAAGATGGGGGCATCCCGGTCTACGGGGGAGACGCAGTTCCTAGGGGAGCTCCCTGTCTGATGGAAGAGACATAATTAGCTGGTCCATTCATTCATTCATATATGTATTCATTCATTCAGCGGACAAGCACAGGGTGCCCCTCGGGCCGGGAACAGAGAGGGGAGTGGGGCCTGCCCTGCCCCCAGAGCTCTCAATGCAGGGATGCTCCCTGGGCCGGCATTTAACCGGACACACCCCTAACCGTCTTCCCCACAAAGGCAAGTAAGCCAGGTACACGGAGGATCTCAAGGCTGCAGGGGCCTCAAGGGAGAGACTCCAGCGAAGGTCTGTCCAAGGCCAGCCCGGCATCGCCCCTGCACCCTGCTGGCCCCTGCAGGGTCCGCCCTGGGGCCCGCCCGCCCTGCCCTGACGCTCTCCCCGCAGGTGATGAGCATCCTGAGCAACCCCAGTGCAGTGCCACCGCAGCCGCAGGCCGACTTCTCCATCTCGCCGCTGCATGGCGGCCTGGACTCCGCCACCTCCATCTCGGCCAGCTGCAGCCAGCGGGCAGACTCCATCAAGCCGGGAGACAGCCTGCCCACCTCCCAGTCCTACTGCCCGCCCACCTACAGCACCACCGGCTACAGCGTGGACCCCGTGGCCGGCTACCAGTACGGCCAGTACGGCCAGAGTGAGTGCCTGCCGCCCCGGGCCGCCCCTCCCCTCCCTGTCCCGACGCCCCCCCCACAAGGGCCTCCCACTTACTTGTAGAGAACTGTGAGGTGGTGTTGGGTGGGGGCGCCCATTTCACAGGTGAGGAAACTGACGCCCAGAAAAGCAGAACTGCCGTCCTGAGATGATACAGCCCCGGACCCATGCACTCACGCTCCTCTTGGCTCGGAGCCTCGCTGTCCCGCAGAAATGTCATACGAGCCTCCAGTATCATTAAATTTCCTCCTAGCCACCTTTTACAAGTGGAATGAGTTCTACTAACATTTCTTATGTAACCCAGTATATCTAAAAGACGATTATTTCGATATGTAATCCACATGACATGATGAGTAAGACTTTTTTACATTCTTTTCTTCATAGACTCTTTTTGAAATCCAGACCGTTTTCCTTCAGTTACTAAGTTTTCACTGGAAAAACTCGGTCTGCCTTTGTTTCGTGAAATTTACAACTGGAGGAAGAAGGTTTACACACTCAAGTTGTTCCAAATACTTTGAAAAATTTCTCAGTCACTGTGAATGTGATCATGATAGTCGCTCAGTCGTGTCCGAGTCTTTGAGACTCAGGGACGGTGGCCCGCCAGGCTCATCTGTCCGTGGAATTCTCCAGGCAGGAATACTGGAGTGGGTAGCCATTGCCTCCTCCAAGGGATCGTCCCAACCACTAAATTAAAGCAAATTACAGGTTTAAATCTAAGAGAAAATCAGATCGGAAGGTGACATGCAGCTCCCCGCTTGCACCAGGCACGTGCCGAGTGCTGGGGAGCCAGGGCACAGACCCTGCTCCTTTCTCCTTCTCCCGCCCCCCCACAGGGCAGGACTGTGTCTTAAGTTCTCTCCCCACCCCCCACCCCAGCTTTGGTTTCCCCAGACTGTGAGCCGGGCTCTTAGCCCGCCCCGAGCGCCACGCTCTTGGCCTCTGGTCTGGAGCAGAGACTGCGGGCCTCAGGCCGGGCCGGCGCCCCCAGCTGCCAGGTGGACGGGGCGGCCGCCGAGCCCGTCCCGCCGGTCGGGGTGGGGGTGAGGTCCCGCGGCCCCCTGCCCGGCCCCCGGCAAAGGCGTCACCTGCTGGTGTCAAACTAATCAGAAGGGCGTGTGGCAACAGGGTGTGACCTCCCAGCGAGGGCCCTCGCTGCCCCTCCGCAGCCCCGGCCTGGCCCCCGACCTTGGCCTCCTGACCCCGCCCCTCACACAGCCGCGCCTCCACGGCTAAATGCGGGCCAGCTGTGCGGGCCTCCACCTCCCAGCTGTGTTCGTGGCTTCCTCCCCGTGGATGCGTGTGTTCACGTACGTGTATCTAGGTGAGCGCGAATGCACACGTCAGGAGTACATGGCAGTGTGTGTGTGTGTGTTTTGCCACACCCGTGTTAGTGCACATGTTTTGTGTCCCGGTGAGTACGCATATATGTGCATACGTGAATGTGTGAGTGACACAGTGTATGTGTTCCCGTGATGATTAAATGTGTGAGTGTAAGTGAGCATATTGTGTGCGTGTGGTTGCATGTGGGTTTGTATGTGAACACGTGTACACGTTTGGTCATGTGAGTGTATGTGGCCATAGCATATATGCATGTGTGTGGAAATGTGTGTTCAGACGTGTTCGTGTGGCTCAGTGTGGGGGGGGCGCCTGTGTGCGTGACCTGCGCTGTGGAGTGTGTGTGTGCCTGTGTGTGAATACGGAATGTGTGTGGCTGTGCGTACATGTGTGTACATGTGTTTGCCGTGTACGTATGCTGGAGCGAGTGTATTTGGAGTCCATGTGTGTGCAGTGTACAAACAGGTATGGATATGCTTGAGCGTGCGTACTGGGATCCAGGTGTGCCTCTGGGTGTGAACTCGTGATGTGTGTATAACTGTGTCCGTGTGTGTGTGTGCCTGCACGTCTGAGAGCTGGGTGCGCACGCGGGCACGGTGGTGTCTGCAGAGGGGCCAGCATGACCCCGTGGCCCGGCCTGCATTCCCGGGCGTGGAGCGGGGCACACATGCTCTTGATAAAGAGTTCAGTGTGGCTCCAGCGGCAGCCGCGGCCCCGGCCCGGGGCGGGCGTTAGTCACACCCGGAGCCCGTGCCCGACTCCAGGGGCGCCTGCCCAACTCGGAAATAAAATTAACCCCAAAGTCAGCATGGGGGTCATGAGGGAGGGGGGATCAAAAGGAAAAGGGCCCGCGAGGCGAGAAGGGAGCTCTGTTCCCCGTCGCTGGGGAAGAGCTGGCCGGGTTTCCTCCCTGCCTGCTCCTCACCCCCACCCCCTCACCCTTCCAACCTCCAGCTCCCCCCGAGTCATCTCCCTCCAGTCCCACCCTGCCTCTCTTGGCTCTGCCAGGGGCTGCTCAGAGCTCCTCCTGGGCCACCTCCTCCAGCCCTTCCCCAGGGGAACCCGGGCTCAGACCCCACTCTCCTCCACTCAGCCCACAGAGGCTCCACCAGGAGAGGACTGAGGGAGAGCCTGCCCCTCCACCACCCTGATGTGGGCAAGTCACCTGTGTCTCTGAGCCTCAGTTTTGCCATCTGTGAAATGGGGGCCCAGGGATTCGGTTCCATTGTCTTGATGTTTTCCCACGGTACCATCCCCCTCAGCTGTGACATCCTGGGACAGCCCAGGGCCACGTGGGATTCCCACTGCCCACCTCCCCATATCCACGGGCGGCTGAATTCACCATAGTCCATGTGTGACAGCCTCATGCTCTAAGCCACACTGTGTATGCCCAGGGCCAGCTGCCATCTGCCCACACCTGTCCTGTGCGTGAGTTAGCCCACGGGGCACTGGGTGAAGTGCATGTTCTTCGTTTCCTGTAATCCTCAAAAGCCCCAGGTTATTTGTCCTCTGGTTACAGACACCAAAGCTAAGGCTCAGAGGGGCTGGGAACGCTCCCCATGGTCACACAGAACGTGAAGTCTCCTAACTTCAAACCTAGTTCTCTTTGAGTCAAACCACAAACTTGTGCAAGATGTTGAGGAGTGACGCACACTAGCCCTGGGTGTGGAGTCCTGTTCACAAGTTCACATGTATCTGTACAAGGACAGAGGTTTATTTCTGTGTGTATTCACTATTCTCTGTCTATAATGGCTTCAGGGTATGACTTTACAACATGTGTGTGTGTAAAGAACGGAGATGTGATCGTTCCTTGAGCATCTACTGTGGGTCTGGCACTCCATCCTCACCGCCACGCGGTGCAGGGTGTGGGTTATTCCCTCTGGGCAGATGAGGAAAGGGGATCCCAGAGAGGTTGGCTGGGACCACCAAACAGTACCTCTCCCGGCGCACAGGGCCGCCCCTTTGACCGTGGAGAGCATCACTGTCAGGCGTGCCTGGGGTCAGGTGGACCAAACCCTAAAGCAGGAGAGTCCACCTCCTCTCCTTGGTCCTCTCCTCTTCCCAGGGACACTTCACACCCTCCTGCCCTGCTCCCTGCCGTCATCCGTCCATCTGTCTGTCTCTTCCCGTCCCTAAAGGGAGTGGGGGCAGGGGGGCAGGAACAGGGCACACGGTAGATTAATATGGCCCTGGTGCTCCCAGAGGCCAGGGCCGTACTAATGATGGGGCTGATAGAACGCAGAAGTGTGAAAAGAATTTTAATAGATCTGACAAGTCTAATAAGAATTTGTGTCTAGAAGGGTCCTCCTCTGGGGCCGCCGGCTGACGAGACGCTGACGGCTGAGGTTTGTTTACTGGTTGGCATCGCCACCACCTCTCCTGCCAACTCCTGATTAATCTAATTTGAGACGTTGAGAGCCCAGACTCGGGCACGAGGCAGAGGAGGGGAGGCTCGGAGAGACAGAGGGACAGGAAGGGCCGCTGACAGGCTGTGATGGGAAGTGTCACAGCCCTGCCCTCGAGGGACCCCGGCCCCACCCCGGGCAGAGGCTGCCTCTGTGGGATGACGGGTGCCCTTGAAGCTAGCTGAGCCATCCGTAAAGTTTGGTGTTTCTTGCTGTTTCCTTGTTCGTCTTGACAACAGGGCCTGGGGAAATACCTGCAGCGTGCAGGGCCATGGCCGGTGAAAGGGAGAGACCAGAGAGGAAGAGACAGAGTGGCCAGAGGCATAAGCAGCGTGAACTCAGGCTCCTCCGGCTCACATGTGCCTCTGGGCCAGTGGCTCTTCCTGAGCCTCAGTCTCCACATCTGTAAAATGGGAACAACTGTAACCTAAAGCATGGAGCTGTCGAAAAAATTAGATGAGATATGCCTGGCACTTAGCAGTTCCCATCATCGTTATTCGAAGCCAGACCTTTCTGCCACTCCTGCAGGAAGAGCTGACCCTTAGACAAGTCCCTTGCCTTGCCTGGAGTAGAGAATGGGGCCATTCCAGGCTTTGGGTTGTAGAGTGTTCCATACATTCTGAAGGCTGTGTGGGGACCAGGGATGATTCTGCAGGAGGTTGCTGCGTGGGCTGGCAGGGGTGGTTTGCAGCTAGCATCAGACTGCCTGCATTTGAATTATGGCTCCACAGTTTAGGAACCGTGGGATCTTTCAAGTTATGCAACCTCTCAGGGCAGGGCCTTGGTTTTGTCATCCGTGAAATGGGGATGGTAATAATCCCAGCCTCACAGAGGTATTGGGGGAATTAAGTGAGATGATGCAAGTAAAGTGCTTACAGCGGGACTGGCATAGAGCCAGCTCTGGGGAAATGTTAACTCTTCCCTGCCCCCCGCTTCCTGTTACCACTCTGACAACGTGGCCTCCTCTTGGGCGAGACCTGGGACCCAGATAAGACAGACCCCAAGTAGTAGAGATGGTGTGGTCACAGCTGCCAGGTCCCCCTGAGACCAGAGATGGGAGGTTTTCTCACCCTCACCCACAGTAAGGGCCAGACTCTAGGCAAGGGTAAGGTGGGCCACCACCACTCTGCCCCACCAACTAGGAGCCTGGAGGCTGAGTAAGCTTAGAGGCAACACCTGGGGGCTCAGCGTGGGAAGCTGCGGGGCGTGGAGGCCAGGCCTCCAGTAAGGCCCCAGGGCATGCGTATATCCTACAGGAATCCAGGGAGCGGAGCCCGGATCCCCCTGTGCCAGGCATCTTAAAGCACGTTGTCTCATTTGGTCCTTAAAACCGCCCTTGAGGAAGCTGGAATTTGTTCTCCCCATTTTACAGACAAGGAAGCAGGGCTGGAGAGACAAAGTGTTTTGCCCACAGCCAGGTGAGCAGGAGGTAGTCGGGAGCCTGAGTTGCCTGGTTCACTGTCCCTGTCCTTCTTTCCCCCATCACGGGGCATGCCCGTTCACTGCACCCCAGCCCAGGAGCCCTCATCCAGCCAGCCAGCACCAGGCGTGGTGCTGACTGACACTGTGTATAATTTTCTCATCTAATCACAGTAACCCTCAGCCCAGGTGCTGTTATTATCCTACAAGGGAACCGATGCTTGGGAAGGTGCGATGGTGTGTCCCCGGGTCACGCACCGAGCACCGACAGGTGCAGAGTTGGAATGTAGGGCATCTGAGCCCCGGGCGGCAGGGCCCCCTGGAGCTCAGTTACTGACACAGCCCATCTCAGCCCCCTGTTCGCCCTCCAGCCATGCCGTCACCTGCCAGCTCCACCCACCCACCCCAGGCAGGGGCCCCCCAACTTTGGGAAGGCATGGAGAGTGTTACCGGGCCCCTCAGTGGGCAGGGGACCGTGAGGGGAGCCCTCTCTCCAGCTTCCTCTCACCGCCAGATCGGAGGGGTCCTCAAAGGTAGGATTATCGGCCAGAGCTGCAAATTCTGGCTTAGGAGGCAGCCTGTCTCTGCCTCAAGGGGCCTCGGTCACATGCCAGGCAAATTGTCTGGTCCAGGATGGTTTCTGCTGCAGCCCCAGGCAGGCATGGTGAGGAGGGTCGGCGCAGAACACAAGTGGGCATGCCTGCACACGCCCGGTGCGTGAACCTGGCTGAGGTAGAACTCACCTGTGCAGTTGCGTGTGTTCCCACTGTTCACCTCACGCGGGTGCACACACCTAACCCGTGTCTGTGCACACAGACACGTGCAAGTATTGTTCGTGTCCCTCACTCCAAGGAGATGCTTGTTTCCATGGTTCACACACATGTGATTATACGCCCACAGACTCTCATCCCTCTCCTCTGGGTGACAGAACTGGCAAGGCTGCAGGTCTCATTTCCCTGCATTACAGGCTCCTGGCCCTTCCTCCTGCATGGACCCCTCAGCTCCCTTCATTTTTGAGTGAGAGGTCTTGCTCTGCCTCAGCCGTGAGCTGGGCTTAGGGTCCAGAAAAGCAGAAGGACCTTGCCCTCACTACTACCTGGACACCAGGGGACTCGCTGGACGTGCCTCAGAACAGGGATGGGTAGAGGCGTGTTGGGGAAAGGGACAGTTCTTCACTAGACAATGGGATGCCCTATGTACTTTCCTACAGAGCCCATAGGGGAGCTGGGTAAACAGTGTGGGAAGCAAATATTTGCTGAATGCTTGGAAAGGAAGTGAGAGAAAGAGTCTTATGAAGAAATTGATGGATAGGTGGGTGGGTAGATGAACAGGTGGATAGACAGATAAAAAGTGAACAGGCAGCTTGATGAAATGGATGAACAACAGATAGATGGATAAAGATATGGTTGAGGATGGCTGGATGGAAGAAGAGATGGGTAGATGCAGAGAAGGACGGATGGGTGAATTGATAAATGGACGGATGGATGGATATATGGATGGATGAATAGGTGTGGGACAGATTGAATTAACAGGCAAAAAGAACATCAATTTCTAGGAGTCTCTCTTTTTTTTCCCCAGCTGCTGTTGATTACCTGGCCAAAAACGTGAGCCTGTCCACCCAGCGTCGCATGAAGCTCGGGGAGCACTCGGCTGTGCTGGGACTCCTGCCCGTGGAAACCGGCCAGGCTTACTAGGGCCCCTGGGGCGACTTGCCCCAGCCCAAGTCCCCAGCCTAACCCTCACTGGTCCCCGAGCCTCCCACCCTCAGTCCCTTCTTCGCCCTGGGGTCCCCGGAGGCCAGGGAAGGAAGGAGTCCACTCCCTCCCTGTGGCCAGCCCTCTGGAGACAGGCGGCCTGCCCACCATTCACCTGTGGTCAGGGACCTGGAGTGACCCCCTTGGAGTCTGCCCCTTCGGTCTCCCCACTGGAGGGTCTACTGATCAACCCACCGTCTTGCACCAGCCAAACCCTGTCATGGGCTCTGTCATCTCAGACCCAGAGATCAAAGCTCACCCTGAGCAGAGCACATTGGACAGCCAAAGGACGATGCTGCCTGGGATGAGGTCCAGCAGCCCTTTGACCCCAGCACCAGCGTGTGCCCTGGACAGAGGTGGAGCCCATGGGGCTGATCTCAGCGGAAGTGCTGGGAGCCAGCCCTCCCGGGTGGGTCTCTGGCTCAGGGCCTGAACCATAGCTCGTCCTTCTTAGCAAAGGAGGGGGGGACCTTGGCCCTGGGGTGCTCCCAGGAATTATCCGCGAATTCTGAGGACTTTAGGACCTCTCCACACACCTCTGCCAGGTTGAGGGGGGAAATCTCGCCCAAGCAAGGGGACTGGGAGGACCAGGAAGAGGCTTGGTCAGGGGGGCAGGGCCAACATGGGTGGGGCTTGTTGGCAGTGGGCTGGCCCAGGGTCCCAGGACCCAGGTCGGGTATTGGGAAGCAGCTTTAGGCTCTAACATTGATGCCCCAGTTCCAACCTTGCCCACCCCATGTGGGATCTGGGGAGCACACAGACCCTCCAGTTTTCTCATTTGCTGAATCAGATGGCAGGGGGAGGACATCAAGTCCTGAGGACACGTGGGTGACAAGGCAGGCTCAGAGGAGGGTTTCATAGCCGGGGTTCCCCTGCTTGTGAGCGGCAAACCTTGGTTGCCAAAGGCTTCAGGGGTCTGCCTTCAAGTCCACACCCTGTGGAGCTTCGAATTCTCACAAAGCCTCCTTCAGAGACCCGGGCCCATCCCCTGAATGCCCTGCCCTCTAGGAATGGCGCCTCCCTCTGCTCTAGAGAAGGGTTCTTGGGTCATCAGGGACTGCTTGCCCCACAGACAAGACCACAGAGTCCCCTTGGCATTTGGGGGGCGGGAGGGGCATGTCCCTGTCCCACTCAGACTGGCATCTTTCAGTGTTGACCCATTCTCGGCCGAGACGGCTCTGTCTTCTGACCCAGCACACCCGGGCGTGGAGATGTGGTCAGTCTTTAAGCCCCGGGCCCTGGGCAGAGAGGGGCCCCAAAGGTTCCGGAGAAGAGGGCGAGGTCATCTTCCGTGGCCACTCCAGTGGCTCTCCCCAGCTGCCTTCTCTTTACACTCTGAGACCTTCAGGGGAGTGGCTCAAGCCCCTGACTACGGCCTCCCTTGTAGCTTCTCACCACCTTCACCCTTGATCAAAATTATATTCATCTTCATCACCATCATCACAATCTACACGTGGATCACCTGGATCAGGTACTGCTGGGTCAAAGGCACTTGAGACAGGAGACACAGCAGTGAATCTGCACAGACCGGAGCAGATTGCTTGGCCCCTCCCGGGCACCCGGCGCCCCCTCTTTGCCCAACTCATGCCTCGCCCTCAGCTCACAGGACACTCCCAGAGGGAAAGGCTGCCGCTTTGGGAATCAACCTGCGTTCCTCACTACTGGGGCGCCGGGTTGGCAAGATACTAGGACACATTCCGGCATGGACATCACCTCTGTGACAAATGCTCTCACCTGCTTCCCATCCTCAGACTCCGCAGTCTCAGGCCTGTCCTGGACCATGACCAAGGTGGCCTGTATCTCTGGTTTTTGAGGAGCCTATGATTAACTGGGGACAAACAGACTCTTTGGTAGCAGTGGACACCCAGACATGTGTGGCCCATCAAGTTCAGCCAAAGTTTCAACGGGAGCATCCAAGGCGGAGACTTTGGGCTCTTCAAGCTCTGGAGAAGAAGGAAGGATGTGTGTTGTCTGTTGGTGACCCGGTCCGTGTTTTTGTAGCTGTCATAGCCAGGAAGCAGTTCTTCCTTAAGCTGAACTTCAGCCTTCATCCACATTCCTTGAATGGTCAGTCTTCCCCTCTGGAAGCTGGTCTCAGCAATCCTCTGCATCTCTTTATGCCCTAGGTTTTCCGGGAGCAGCAGGGATCTCAGGCTGATGACATCAAAACCACCCAGCTCCCCACCGCCCCCGGAAGTGACATTCCAATGCTAGGACCAATCCCAAATATCTGCCTCCGATGGCAAAATGGGTGTAAATCAAATGATTTCTTCTTACATCCATCTTCTTTGGAGTTCTCCCAAGCGACCATCTTGGTAGAAAATGGGGCTTATTCCCCCAGGGGCCCCACCCTCCTCAGAAAGAGACCCTGACAGGTTTTTTTTTCCCTAAAACCTAAGTGTATTAATGTGTCTAACCAACTCAGTCTGTAAAATCCCGTCTGGTGTTGGCAGCTTGCAGCTTCACCAGCAAGATGATACTGGATGAGAATTATAAAGCTTCCAACTCTTGAGGGTTGACCACAGGCTGAGAAAGGTCTGAATCCCAGTGGCGAGGCTGGCCCAGAAACAATCCCGCTCCAGCCCTGTAAATAGAGTCCATAGCAAAATAAAACATACTTCCTCCAACTTCTCACAAGTAGCTATTGGTCCTACCTACGGGGCCCCTCTTCTGAACGCATTGTACATTAGTTGCAAACGTGGTGATGTGCTGTTCGTTTATAGGAAGTTGACTTTTATAAATATATATATAAATACTAAAAAAAAAAAAAAAAAGGAACGGAAACCCCCACAGTGCGTGTTGTGCTAGCGCCAGGGACCATCTGTAAGGATGTATCTGCATATCGTGTGTTTCAGATTATACATTCCGGGCTTTGTTGGGTTCTTTCATTTTTATTGCTTTGTTTTTCATTTGGTATTTCTCTATTGCTATGAAAAAAAAAGTGATGTGTAAGAACCAAGCTATGTTTTTTTTTTTACTCAGATGTTTTCCTTGATTTACATTTGCCGTTCTTTTGCCAGAGGAACGTGAAGGAGGAGAGAGATTGGGGGGGGGGGGGGACAAAAGAGAAGGAGAGAGTAATCAAGAGAGAGGTTTGCCCAGAAGGAAAACGAGAGGGTCAGATTTTCCATCTGGTGATGGCTTGAGAACATGGCAGATTCGTGCCTCTGATCACGCCACCGAAATCCTGTGTTGTTGGACATGGGGCAGGCGGCACATTCAGAGATGTGGATCCAGGAACTTGGGAAACTCCACGATGGCCCGAAAAAGACACGATGCTCTGGGGCCTCTCTCAGGTCGATGCTCTCCTCAAGCCCCCAACGGGCCCTTCACTGTTGGATGCTTTTTGAGGCTGACTGACCTTCTCCTTCCCCTCCCGCAGAGGCGCCACAACCGAGGCCAAACGGGGGTCCTCCAGCCACTGTCTTCAAATTCTCAGAGACATCTGTGTATCGATAAGGCCAATCCCGACCCGGGAACTGTCCGCATAGCACTCTAGATCATTCCTTCTTCCTAGTAATGGCAACTTGGTTGCTGCTGTGTTTGACTCACAGCCATTTTCCTCCATGTGGGAGTGAGTGTGTGTGCGTGAGAGTGTGAGTGGGATGTCCGCGTGGGCGCGAAGCTGTGTGTTTAAGTATAATCGCACCATAATTTATTCAGCTATATGGAGTAGTAGACTAGAAAGAGAAACTGGCATTTGCTTTAACTACCTGCTTGTAAGCGCTTCCTCTGTAACTCAGGCGTAACTGTTACATATACATTAAAAAGAAATGAAAAGCACCTCCGGGGCTCCACGTGCTCAATTGATCTCCGAGTGCATGCGGCTGCCCTTAAAAGGGACTGAGGGGCAGTCAGGACGACCTTTGACCTAATCTAGAGAGTGTGCTTTGGGGGGTAGGAACGACGTCTCTCTTGCGCGCCACCAGGTCTCCCAGTGCTAAGCAGATGCTGGACACATAGCAAGAGCTTCATCAGTGTTTGTTCAGTGGACACATCTCTCTGGCGAAACCTCAGTTCTCTCCACCAGAGTTTTCCTGCCACTAAACATAGAACCCTCTGTGGTCTCTCCTAGTGTCAGTATACAGAATTTGCAAGGTGAGAGACAGCTCACAAGTTTACTTATTGCCTTTCAAGCAGAGCCTGATATGAGGGATTTGGGGGGGCAGGTGAATTATTGGAGAGCCTTCAAGAGAAATCCTTGAGGGCAGTGGTCCCCAATGGTTTTGGCACCAGAGACTGATTTCGTGGAAGGTGATTTTTCCACGGCAGACTGGGGCAGGGGGGATGGTTTCAGGAGGATTCAAGCATATTACATTTCTTGTGCACTTTATTTCTGTTATTATTATATAAGCTGCACCTCAGATCATCAGCCATTAGATCCAGGAAGTTGGGGAGCCCTGCTTAAGGGGGTGAAAGAAGAAGGATGGGAGAAGGGGAAGGAGCCTGGCAAAGAGGAGGTTTTGGCCTGGAGTCTAGCCCCAGCCTGGCCCTGCAGAGAGCTCTGGACTGAGAATCGGAGAACAGAGGTCGCCTCACCTTGAGACCAGGGGATTTTTGCTGCACAGATCAGTCATTCACTGGCTGCTGGCTGTGCCTGGGGATGGGATGCGTGGGTAAAGGGTTTATGTGGCCAAGCACCTCTGGTTAAAGTGGCCCCTGTGGGCTGAGGGCAGTTCTGCAGAGAAAGGAATGGCAGCGAGCCCTCAGCAGCAACTCACATCAGCTAGGAGATGGGTGCGCCAGCCCAGTGAAAGGGCCTCTGGGCAAGGACTAGCCTCATCACTCCACACGCCTTCCTCTGGCTCCAAACCAGGGCACCCGTGTCATTCCGGGGCGCCGGTTTACATGGACCATCTGAACAGGGCGGGGGCGAGATGGAGGAGTTTGGGGGAGATAATGTACATGAAGGGTTGGTAACGTGCACGCGAAGGAAGAGCCTGAGTCCACCCAGTCCAGCCAAGTTCTCTTCCCAAGGTCAGACCAGTTGGAAGGCTGCCAGGCATCCTTCTCTACATAGAATCCCTACAGTGCAATGAGGCCTATACCAGCCCCCTAAGGAATCCGGGCAGCTTATGGCAGAATCAGGCTCTCAGCCACAATTCACCTCAGGTCTGTCTCCCTATCTACCTGCCACCCCAACTGAGCAATTGTTCAGTAAATTGGGAAGATATGGGGGAGAGTCAAGAACTAGTCAAGTTCTACTTCTGACCTCTGCATATGACTCGTGGGTCCTGAGACAATTTTCTCTCCCCATAAGACCCTATTTCCATATATTTTTTAAAAAGCAGACTTGGCGATATCTAAAGATCTTCTAGGTTACCATGACAATAAACTGAGCCACAGGCTGATCTCAAAGCAGCCTGGAGCGTGCCCAGGTGGCTAGGAGTTGTCCATCAACAGTGCTCGGGAAGCAGCACAAACTGCTAAATGCTCGGTTTATGATGCCAAGTTGCCTCAGACCCAGATCCGCCCTTGGAGACCCCCAGAAAGCTCTCTGATCCCCTCTTAGGGAGCTTTCTGGGATCCCACTCAGCAACCTTTGTTGGTATCCCAAAGAAAGCTGAGCAACATAGCCCTGTATCCAGGCACATACTTAATATCCAGAATAAAATCAGGTTTCTGTACCTAAGGGAAAAGGGAAGAATGGATATTTATTACTAACAGAAAAGTGAGTACCGGCCAGGTTCTGCTACAGCAGTGCTGCGTAATATAGCCGTCTCTGTGCCAGTCTCATTTGTGAGGCACACATTATGGTGAGTTTCACAGCCTTTCCTTGAGAAAATTTATTAGTGAAGGAAAGAGTTTCCTGAGGCAGGAAGTAAATGGATCCTTGAGATGGGAGGAAACCCAAAACAGAGACTAGGGTTTCTGTGTATAATCCTGTCTGTTCCCAAGTTAAGTCTAGAATGTCTCATCCTCCCAAGAGTGCAGCTCCCACAACTCCGTCCCATCCACTCCCCAGGCTGGCACTGGCTGACTCTGCACAGAAAATCCCTCCTGCTCCTGATCGTGTAAGTGTCTGGGGCAGGTTGCAGGAACTCACTTGCAAGGGGCATCAGGAGAGTGCACTCAGGCCTCCGGACACCTCCACTCCCTCCCCTGGAATGAATCAAATGTGCTGTCCCAGGTGAAGCTCCATCCTTGGTTCCAGGCGCCCTTTGTGTGACTGTAGACAAGCTACTCCCCATCATCCTTCAGGTGGAGCTAAAATCTGTCACACGATAACAGGCTGGAAGGCAGTAGCAATGACCCAAAACTTGGTGGCTTAAAACACCAAAGGTGTACATATTTCCTTGTTCATATTCATGTTCAAGACTCACCATAGTCAGCCTGATAGAGAATGGACATTATCTTGAATGTTACTGGTCACTGGTACCAGAAGGAGAGAGGTGGTGAATCGTGTGCTATCTCCTAAAGCTTCCACCCGAGGGACTTGGGTCACTTCTCCTCACCCTTCATAGACCAAAGCAAGTGTGATGGCCCCAATGAACTTGAAAGGGAGCAGGGAAGTGTAATCCATCCTGTGTCTGGGAGGTGAGAGGCCGAACTGTTGGGAACAACCTTCCTGACTACAACATCTGCTGCAGGGGGTTTACACGAGGGCTAAATGAGGCTAAAGATGAGAAGGTGAGAGCAAACATTTCCTTAAACACCACCTCTGTGCTCTTCTCTCAGACGTTGGGAAGGGCAGGGAGTAGCAATAAAAGGACAGACATAGACAGTCTCTTCTCTACGGGAATGGGAACTCCATCTGCAGAGCTCGGGTGATGGGCCCAGGCACACAGATTTTGTCATATCATCATCATAACAGCCTTGTAAGGTTGGACTCTCACCCTCAATGTCTGGGGAAGAAACTAAGGATCAGAGTGTTGAAGTCATTTGCCCAAGCTCACACTGCTGGTCAGTGGAAAAGACCAAACTCTCCAAAAGAAGGCTTCCATGTCACACTTTTAAATTAACTTAAAATTTTAATGTGCTGGAGAGATGGAGGTGGGGTCTTGTCTGAGGGTGGATATCCAGGGTCTCTACCCCATAGAAACCAAGGAGGGCTGCCTTCCACAATCCAGCTCAAACAGAGAGTCCATACAAGGTCAGAGAGCCCTGAAGATCAGCTCCTTGGCTGGCGATGAGACACCATCCAAGTAACCCACAGGGGTCAGCAGTGCAGTGGTCCCTCCCAGAGTGCATATCACATCCACCCTCTGAAGTTGAGGAAATGTTGGCTAGAAAAGTGAGCTTTAGAGAGAGAAAACACTAACATTTGTGGGGCCTACTATGTGCCAGGTGGTCCTCATCCATTGTTTTAGTTAACCTTCCCAATATCCCAATGAGGTAGGCATTGCAGATCCCACTATTTGGATTAGGAAATGGGCCCCCAGCCAGAAGGGAGAGGAGCAGAGATTCAAACCCAGACCTCACTGGTCCCAGTACCCTGCCCATCATAGCAAACTGCCTCCCCCAAATGGGAGCAGGACACTGTGTGAACTAGGAGGCAGTGCTTCTTGGAAAGAAGAGTATCATCCAGCCATTGCCACAATAATCAAACAGCCAGTGGAACGGGCTGTCTCAAAATCCAGTGGCTTACCATAAGCATTCATTCTCACCTTCACAGTTTGGTGGTGACTTGGCTAAGCTAGGCATGGACGGTGTGGCGACTTGGCTGAGCTGGGCGTGGATGGTGTGGCGACTTGGCTGAGCTGGGCGTGGACGGTGTGGCGACTTGGCTGAGCTGGGCGTGGACGGTGTGGCGACTTGGCTGAGCTGGGCGTGGACGGCGTGGCGACTTGGCTGAGCTAGGCATGGACGGCGTGGTGGCTTGGCTGAGCTAGGCATGGATGGTGTGGCAGGCAGAACTCTTTGAAGTTCGCTAAGACTCCCACCTCTTGGCGTAAATGCCCTGTATTGGCCCCTGCCATTGCAGGTGGGCGGGATCTGTGAAGATGCGGAGATGGTCACTGTTTTGATATGGTTATGTTATCTGGCACAGATGATGGGATGGTCACTTATGTCATTACATTACATTACAGAGGACTTCATCACAGCAGCCTTCAGTGAGGTCTCCTGCTGCATTTAAAGAAGTGTGCTTTCAATGTTGTGGCAGCCTGGATGGGAGGGGAGTTTGGGGGAGAATGGGTGTGTGTATACGTATGGCTGAGTCCCTTTGCTGCTCACCTGAAACTACCACAACATTTTTAATCAGCTACATCTCAATGCACAATAAAAAGTTGCTTAAAAAAAAAAAAAGTGACCTGCTATATTAAAAGAGGGCCATTGCTAGGATGTGAGGTCACCTTCTAGGAGCTGTGAGTGACTCTTGACTGACAGGCAATGAGAAACAGGAGACTTCAGCCCTATGGAAGGAACTGAATTCTGCCAACACCCTGAACAGACTCTTCCCCATCAAGCCTTCAGATGAGATCACAGCCCCTGCAAATACCTCGAATGCAACCTGGTGAGATCCTCAGCAGAGGAGACCCAGCTCTGTTGTGCCCAGACTTCTCATCTACAGAAACTGTCAGATAATTAATGAGTTGTCTTAAGTCACTAAATTTGTGGTAATTTTTTATGCACCAGTAGAAAAGTAAAACAGATGGGCAGCTGGACTTCAGGTTGCAAGTCTGACAATAATTATTCTGGGTGGGCCATGAAGAAAAGAGATTCTGGGTCTTAGTTACAGATCACCAGAGTTCTACGGGCATTTGGAGGGGGAATCCCATTTCAAGCTTTTTTCCTATCAGATCTACTAACAACCTATTGGCCACGGCAAGTTTCATGAGTAAGCCCAAAATTAAGAGTTAGGAGAGTCCATTCTGCCCATCTTAGGGCAGGGAAAGGGTATGGATGCAAAATTTTTTTACAGGGGAATATACAAGAGATTTAGCACAAAAATTATCTGTCTGATTCTACCTCCTCCACTTCTACGGGCACACAAGTGACTAATAAGCAGTTACCTCCATGGTGTATTCAAAGTCCGTGAGGCCCTCTTCCCCAGTCCTGAAAATTTACCTCTCTAAGAAAGCCTCCAAGAGAGGGAGGTGGGATCCAGGAGAAATCAGGGTGAGGAGATCAGTACGCAGTTTGTGGGTCACCAGGAGCATCTTTGGATAAAACTGGCTTTGGCAGGAGCATTCCCAAGTAGAAGGACTTAGGTAAAAGTTGAAGTAGGGATGGCGGATGCCTTGGTTTGGACTGGGACCACACTCCCTCCTTTTGTGAAGCCAGGCTTGAAAGAAGCCCTTGAGTTGCCCATGCCATAAGGATGAGCATTTCCTTTGTGCCAGGGCTTCATATACATAATTTTTCTATTTAAGAGAGCAGATTCTGAAATCAGACATCCTATGTTCCAGTCCTGACCTTGGGCAAGTAGTCTAAACTTCTCTAAAGACTCAGTTTTCTTGTCACTTATAAAACTGGCATAATGATGGTACTGATTCCCAAGGTAGTTATAAAGATTAAATAACACAGAGTAAAGAAATTTATTAATTTTCTTTAGCCCTGTGTTTCACAAACTTATGTGACCGCAAGATCTTTTACCATAGGAATGCTTATTAATATTAGAGAGGTTCCTGTAGCTTCCTAGAAGCCAGTGGAAAATGGGAAACCTGATAAGTAACCCAAGTACCAGTGTGAATGAGAACGAGAAAACTTGCTAAAGGAACGTTCTCCCTGATATCTTCCTAAATAGGACAGTGTGATAAAATAAATAAAAACTAAAGAATAAGCTCCTGAAGACACTATACAGTCCATGGGATTCTCCAGGCCAGAACACTGGAGTGGGTAGCCTTTCCCTTCTCCAGGGGACCTTCCCAACCCAGGGATTGAACTCAGGTCTCCCACACTGCAGGCAGATTCTTTACCAGCTGAACCATAAATAAATATAACAGACCATTTTTCTCCTTTTAGGTTCTTTAAACTATATGATTCTTTCTTAAAAGTATTATATTATTTGGGAAAGTTCAATATATGTACACATAATACACACAAGTTGGATTTAGGTCTATCATTTCATTATTTTCTGTTTATAACTTCAATTTAAATTTCCCTGTTCCTTTTTTCCTGCCTTATTTTGGATTTTTTAAAATATATTTTATTGTTTCATTTTAATTTATCTCTTGACTCTCTTTATGTTATTTTTTAGTTGTTGGTCTAGAAATTAAGCAGCTTCTCTGGCGGCTCAGATGGTAAAGAATCCACCTGCAATGCAGGAGATCCAGGTTCTATCCTTGGGTTAGGAAAAGCCCCTGGAAAAGGGAATGGCTACCCACTCCAGTATTTTTGCATGGAGAATTCCATGGACAGAGGAGCCTGGGGGGCTCCAGTTCATGTGGTCACAAAGAGTTGGACATGACGAGCAACTAACACTTTCACTTCCACTCTTTCTAGGAATTATTTTATATATATATTATATAATTTCTTAACAGTCTTCTTAGCTGTAGGAAATTTCTATAATTTCTATATTAGCTTCTGTAAACTAATATTTTTCAACTTCACATAAAACATAACCTTACAACCCTTGATGTTATAGTTGTGTGTGTTACATGTATATACATTGAACCTTCCCAAATAATATAATGCTTTAAAAAAAAAAACAAAACATGTATTTTAAAGAACTTATGAGGAGAAAAATGGTCTGTTATATTTACCCAAGTATCCACCAAGTCTGCTGCTCTTCCTCTATTCCTGAAGTTCAAGTTTCTGTCTAGTATCAGTTTCCTTCAACCAGGACATCCTTTCGTCTTTCTTCTAGAGCATATCTGCTGGTTAAGACTTCTCTGAGTTTTCCTCCATTTAAGAATATCTTTAGTTCATCTTCATTTCTGAAAGATATTTTTGCTAGGTATAGAATCCCGGGTTGGTGGTTATTTTCATTCTGAAAAGACATTGTCGTGATGTCTTCTGGCCTCAGTGGTTTCTAAGGAATTCACAGTTTCTTACATTTCTGTTGCCATTTGTGTAACATGTAGTCTTACTGTGACTGCTTTAATGACTTTTCTTTATCTTTTATTTGCAGAAGGTTGATTAAATTTGTATTTAGACTTGGTTTTTGTTTTTTTTAATTATCATAGTGTAGTTCAGAGAAGGCAATGGCACCCCACTCCAGTCCTCTTGCCTGGAAAATCCCATGGATGGAGGAGCCTGGTAGACTGCAGTCCATGGGGTCGCTAAGGGTCGGACATGATTGAGCAACTTCACTTTCACTTTTCACTTTCATGCATTGGAGAAGGAAATGGCAACCCACTCCAGTATTCTTGCCTGGAGAATCCCAGGGATGGGGGAGCCTGGTGGGCTGCCGTTTATGGGGTCGCACAGAGTCGGACACGACTGAAGCGACTTAGCAGCAGCAGCAGCGTAGTGTGGTTGATTTACAGTGTGTGTTAGCTTCTCCTGTGCAGCAGTGTCAATCAGCTACATGTTTACACGTACTCCTTACTTTTTAAATTTCCTTCCCATTTCGGTCCACCACAGAGCCCTGAGTAGAGTTTCCTATGCTATACAGTAGGTTCTCATTACTTATGTATTTTATAAATGGGAGTGTATACACATTAATTCCAATCTCCCGATTCACCCCACCTCCTTTTTTTCCTCTTTGGCATCCATATGCTGTTCTATATGTCTGTGTCTCTATTTCTGCTTTGCAAATAGGTTCATCTGTACCTGTGCCTGGTTTCCTTTGGGCTTATCCTCTGCAGGGCTTACTAATCTCTTGAACCTGTAATGTATGCTTTTTCACTTAAGTTTGGGAATTTTTCAGGCATTATATTTTACTTAGTATTTATCCTATTATCTCTTTCTCCTCTTATTCAGGGATTCCCATGATAGAAATATTCGATCTTTTCTTATTGTCCCATGGGTCATTGAGGTTCTGTTAATTAAAAAAATTTTTTTCTCTGCTCTTTGGATTAGGTAATTTCTATTGATCTGTTCTCACTTCAATGACTGTTTTCTCTATTGTGTTTATTCTGCTATTAAACTCAACAAGTGACTTTAAAATTTTTTTCTGATATTGAATGTTTCAGTTATAAAATTTCCATTTGGTTGTCTCCTGTAGTTTCTATTTCTCTGCTAAGAATTTCTACCTTCCCTTTTAAATGAAGAATGATCACTTCACCTCATGGGGTATGATTATAAATATAAATAAAGTCTTTAATAATTCCGATATGTGGGTCATCTCAGAGTTAGCATCTGTTGATTATCTTTTCCTTTAAGAATTGGTTTATCTTGTTCCATTGGTCTATATTTCTGTTTTTGTGCCAGTAGCATACTGTCTTGATGACTGTAGCTTTGTAGTATAATCTGAAGTCAGGAAGGTTGATTCTTCAAGCTCTATTCTTGTTTCTCAAGACTGCTTTGGCTATTCGGGGTCTTTTGTGTTTCCATATGAATTGTGAATTTTTTTGCTCTAGTTCTGTGAAAAATGTCATTGGTAATTTGATGGGGATCATGTTGAATCTGTAGATTGTGTTTGGTAGTACAGAAATTTTCACAATATTGATTCTTCCTACCCAGGAACATGGAATATCTCTCCATCTGTTTATGTCATCTTTGATTTCTTTCATGAGTGTCTTATGAATTTCTGTATACAGTTCTTTTGTCTCCTTAGGTAAAGTATTCCTATATATTTAATTCTTTTTGTTGCAATGGTGAATGGGATTTAATTCCTTAATTTCTCTCTCTGATTTTTTATTGCTAGTATATAGAAATGCAAGCAATTTCTGTGTATTGATTTTGTATCCTGCAACTTTGCTAAATTCACTGATTCATTTCAGTTCGGTTCAGGTCAGTTGCTCAGTCATGTCTGACTCTTTGCGACCTCATGGACTGCAGCACACCATGCCTCCCTGTCTATCATCAACTCCTGGAGTTTGCTCAGACTCATGTCTATTGAGTCAGTGATGCCATCCAACCATCTCATCCTCTGTTGTCCCCTTCTCCTCCCACCTTCAATCTTTCCCAGCATGAGGGTCTTTTCCAAGGAGTCAGTTCTTTGCATCAGGTGGCCAAAGTACTGGAGTTTCAGCTTCAACATCAGTCGTTTCAATGAATGTTCAGAACTGATTTCCTTTAGGATTGACTGGTTGGATCTCCTTGCAGTCCAAGGGACTCTCAAGAGTCTTCTCCAACACCACAGTTCAAAAGCATCAATTCTTCGGCACTCAGCTTTCTTTAGAGTCCAACTCTCACATCCATGCATGACTACTGGAAATACCATAGCTTTGACTAGATGGACGTTTGTTGGCAAAGTAATGTCTCTGCTTTTTAATATGCTGTCTAGGTCGGTCATAGTTTTCCTTCCAAGGAGCAAGCGTCTTTTAATTTCACGGCCTCAGTCACCATCTGTAGTGATTTTGGAGCCCAAAAAAGGAAAGTCTGTTACTGCTTCCACATCTATTTGACATGAAGTGATGGGACCAGATGCCATGATCTTAGTTTTCTGAATGTTGAGTTTTAAGCCAACTTTTCACTCTCCTCTTTCACTTTCATCAAGAGGCTCTTTAGTTCTTCACTTTCTGCCCTAAGTATAGTGTCATCTGTGTATCTGAGGTTATTGATATTTCTCCCAGCAATCTTGATTCCAGCTTGTGCTTCATCCAGTCCAGCATTTCTCATGGTATACTCTGCATATAATTTAAATAGGCAGGGTGACAATATACAGCCTTGACGTACTCTTTTCCCAATTTGGAACCAGTCTGTTGTTCCATGTCCAGTTCTAACTGTTGCTTCTTGATCTGCATACAGATTTCTCAGGAGGCAGGACAGGTGGTCTGGTATTCCCATCTCTTGATTTTCCACAGTTTGTTGTGATCCACACAGTCAAAGACTTTGGCATAGTCTATAAAGCAGAAGTCGATGGTTTTCTGGAACTCTCTTGCATTTTCTATGATCCAACATATGTTGGCAATTTGATCTCTGGTTCCTCTGCCTTTCCTAAATCCAACTTGAACATCTGGAAGTTCATGGTTCTTTCAGATTAGAATGAAAACTGACCTTTTCCAGTCCTGTGGCCACTGTTGAGTTTTCCAAATTTGCTGGCATACTGAGTGCAGCACTTTCATAGCATCATCTGTTAGGATTTGAAATAGTTCAACTGGAATTCCATCACCTCCACTAGCTTTGCTTGTAGTGATGCTTCTTAAGGCCCACTTGACTTCACATTCCAGGATGTCTGGCTCTAGGTGAGTGATCACACCATTGTTATTATCTAGGTCATGAAGATCTTTTTTGTATAGTTCTTCTGTGTATTCTTGGCACCTCTTCTTAATACCTTCTGCTTCTGTTAGGTCCATACAATTTCTGTCCTTTATTGGGCCCATCTTTGCATGAAAGGTTCCCTTGGTATCTCTAATTTTCTTGAAGAGATCTCTAGTCTTCCCTGTTCTATTGTTTTCCTCTATTTCTTTGCACTGATCACTGAGGAAGGCTTTCTTATCTCTCCTTGCTATTCTTTGGAACTCTGCATTCAAATGGTTTATCTTCCCTTTTCTCCTTTGTCTTCCACATGTATTCTTTTCACAGTTATTTGTAAGACCTTCTCAGACAACCATTTTGCCTTTTTGCATTTCTTTTTCTTGGGAATGGTCTTGGTCACTGCCTCCTGTACAGTGTCACAAACCTCTGTCCATGGTTCTTCAGGCACTCTGTCTATCAGATCTAATCCCTTGAATCTATCTGTCACTTCCACTGTATAATTGTAAGGGTTTTGATTTAGGTCATACCTGAATGGTCTAGTGGTTTTCCCTACTTTCTTTAAGTCTGAATTTGGCAATAAGGAGTTCATGATCTGAGCCACAGTCAGCTTCCAGTCTTGTTTTTGCTGACTGTATAGAGTTGCTCCATCTTTGACTGCAAAGAATATAATCAATCTGATTTCAGTATTGACCATCTGGTGATGTGCATGTATAGAGTCTTCTCTTTGTTGTTAGAAGAGGGTGTTTGCTATGACCAGTGTGTTCTCTTGGCAAAACTCTATTAGCCTTTGCCCTGCTTCATTCTGTACTCCAAGACCAAATTTGCCTTTTACTCCAGGTGTTTCTTGACTTCCTACTTTTGCATTCCAGTCCCCTATAATGAAAAGGACATCTTTTTTGGATGTTAGTTCTAGAAGGTCTTGTAGGTCTTCATAGAACCATTCAGCTTCAGCTTCTTCAGCATTACTGGTCAGGGCATAGACTTGGATTACTGTGATATTGAATGGTTTGTGTTGGAAATGAACAGAGATCATTCTGTCGTTTTTGAGATTGCATCCAAATACTGCATTTCAGACCCTTTTGTTGACTATGATGGCTACTCCATTTCTCCTAAGGGATTCCTGCCCACAGTAGTAGATATAGTGGTCATCTGAGTTACATTCACCCATTTCAGTTCATCTTAGTTCACTGATTCCTAGAATGTCGATGTTCACTCTTGCCATCTCTTGTTTGACAACTCCCAATTTGCCTTATCACTGCAGATGGTGATTGCAGTCATGAAATTAAAAGATGCTTACTCCTTGGAAGGAAAGTTATGACCAATCTAGACAGCATATTAAAAAGCAGAGACATCACTTTGTCAACAAAGGTCCGTCTAGTCAAAGCTATGATTTTTCCAGTGGTCATGTATGGATGTGAGAGTTGGATGATAAAGAAAGCTGAGTGCTGAAGAATTGATGCTCTTGAACTGTGGTGTTGGAGAAGACTCTTGAGAGTCCCTTGGACTGCAAGGAGATTCAACCAGTCCATACTAAAGGAAATCAGTTCTGAATATTCATTGGAAGGACTGATGCTGAAGCTGAAACTCCAATACTTTGGCCACCTGATGCGAAGAGCTGACTGATTGGAAAAGACTCTGATGCTGGTAAAGATCAAGGGCAGGAGGAGAAGGGGACGACAGAAGACGAGATGGTTGGATGGCCTCATCAATGGACATGGGTTTGGATGGACTCTGGGAGTTGGTGATGGACAGGGAGGCCTGGCGTGCTGCGGTTCATGGGGTGGCAAAGAGTCGGACATGACTGAGCGACTGAACTGAACTGATGGACCTAACATTCCAGGTTCCTATGCAATATTGCCCTTTACAACATTGGACTTTACTTCCATCACCAGTCACATCCACAACTGGGTATCATTTTTGCTTTGGCTCCATCTCTTCATTCTTTCTGGAGTTATTTCTCCACTGATCTCCAGTAGCATATTGGGCACCTACCAACCTGGGGAGTTCATCTTTCAGCGTCTTATCTTTTTGTCTTTTCGTACTGTTCATGGGATTCTCAAGGCAAGAATACTGAAGTTATTTGCCATTCCCTTCTCCAGTTAATCAGGTAATTCACTGATTAGCTCTAGTAATTTTCTGATATTATTTTTAGGGTTTTTTATATACAGTATCATGTCATCTTCAAACAAAGCTTTACTTCTTCCTTTCAGATCTGGATGCTTTTTATTTCTTTTTCTTCTCTGATTGCTGTAGCTAGGACTTCCAGAGCTATGTTGAGTAATAGTGGTGAAAGTGGACACCCTTGTCTTATTCCTGATCTTAGGGGGAATGCTTTCAGTTTTTCACCATTGAGAATGATGTTTATTGTACACTTATCATATATGGTCTTTACTATGTTGAGGTAGGTTCCTTCTATGCCCATTTTCTGAAGAGTTTTAATCATAAATGGATGCTGGATTTTGTCAAAGGCTTTTTCTGCATCTATTGAGATTACCGTATGGCTTTTATCTTTTAACTTGTTAATATGGTGTATCACATTGATTGATTTGCATATATTGAAGAATCCTTGCATCCCTGGAATAGACCCAACTTGATCATGGTGCATGAGCTTTTTGACATGTTCCTGAATTCTGTTTGCTAAAATTTTGTTGAAGGTTTTTGCATCTATGTTCATCAGTGATATTGGCCTGTAGTTTTCTTTTTTGTATGTTGTCTTTGTCTGGTTTTGGTATCAGGGTGATGCATAGTAAAGGAAACTATAAGAAAGGTGAAAAGACAACCCTCAGAATGGGAGAAAATAATAGCAAATGAAACACTGACAAAGGATTAATTTCCAAAATATAAAGCAGCTCATACAACTCAATGCCAGAAAAACAAACAACCCAATCAAAAAGTTGGAAAAAGACCTAAACATTTTTCCAAAGAAGACATACAGATGGCTAAAAAACATATGAAAAGATACTCAATATCACTCATTATTAGAGAATAAATCAAAACTATAATGAGATATCACCTCACACCAGTCAGAATGGCCATCATCAAAAAGTCTACAAACAGCTAACACTAGAGAGGGTGTGGAGAAAAGGGAACCCTCTTACACTGTTGGTGGGAATGTAAGTTGATACAGCCACTGTGGAAGACAGTATGGATCAGTTCAGTTCAGTTCAGTTCATCGCTCAGTCATGTCCGACTCTTTGCGACCCCATGAATCGCAGCACGCCAGGCCTCCCTGTCCATCACCAACTCCCAGAGTTCACCCAAACTCATGTCCATTGAGTCAGTGATGTCATCCAACCATCTCATCCTCTGTCATCCCCTTCTCTCACCTTCAATCTTTCCCAGCATCAAGGTCTTTTCAAATGAGTCAGCTCTTCACATCAAGTGGCCAAAGTATTGGAGTTTCAGCTTCAGCATCAGTCCTTCCAATGAACACCCAGGACTGATTTCCTTTAGGATGGACTGGTTGGATCTCCTTGCAGTCCAAGGGACTCTCAAGAGTCTTCTCCAACACCACAGTTCAAAAGCATCAATTCTTCTGCGCTCAGCTTTCTTTATAGTCCAATTCTCACATCCAAAAATGACTACTGGAAAAACCATAGCAGAAGACACAGGTTCAATCCCTGGTCCAGGAAGATCCCATAGCCGCAGGGCAACTAAGCCCAGGCCCCACAACTCCAGAGCCCATGAACCACAACTATCGAGCCTGCGTGCCTAGAGCCCATGACTGGCAACAAGAGCAAGCCCTGCAGCCAGAAGCCCACACACCACAGTCAGAGTAATCTCTGCTCATTGCACTCGAGAAAAGCCCATGCAGCACGAAGACACAGCACAGCTGAAAATAAACAAATAAAATTACTTTTAAAAAAAGAAAAGAAAATGGAGATTTCTCTCACACTATCTGGCTCACAGGAACTTTTTAATCTGATCCTATGGCTGGAAAGACAAGGTTTGAGGTCTTTCCACTTGCAGGTAAATGGGGTCCAGGTGGCCGCTGATCCATAAACTTTCTCCCCATGGACCCCAGGCTTCGGTGCCTTCTTGGCCCCCAAGTTCTGCAGACAGTTTTAATGCTTGGAAGTGTCTAACATCACTGAAAGAAGCTGCTAAAGATAGTGGGTTTTTAATGATACCCTTTGGGGGAGGGGGGGTTGGGGGAATCACATAGCTTTTTAAAATTGACATATTGGAGAAGACTCTTGAGAAAACCTTGGACTACAAGGAGATCCAGCCAGTCCATCCTAAAGGAGATCAGTCCTGGGTGTTCATTGGAAGGACTGATGCTGAAGCTGAAACTCCAATACTTTGGCCACCTCATGGGAAGAGTTGACTCATTGGAAAAGACCCTGATGCTGGGAGGGATTGGGGGCGGGAGGAGAAGGGGATGACAGAGGATGCGATGGCTGGATGGCATCACCGACTCGATGGACATGGGTTTGGGTAAACTCTGGGAGTTGGTGATGGACAGGGAGGCCTGGCGTGCTGCGATTCATGGGGTCGCAAAGAGTCGGACACGACTGAGCAAGAGAACTGAACTGAACTGATTGATAGTTGAGTTAAAACATTGTATTAATTCCGGGTGTACATGCATAGGCACTCAGTATTCTTGTGGATGATGCTAACAGCACATTTTATAGGTGCTAGATAGTGTACTGAACATCCTGCATGTACTGTCAGTCTTTATTCTCAAGACGGCCCATTTTATGACGAGGAGTCGGGGGTCCTGCTCTGAGTCTCATCTCTCAGGAGGGGTGGGGCTAAGTCAAGCCCTCTGAGCATGAGACGACCCCCAGCCCTTCCCGTCAACCCACACGAGGAGGACGGGGACCGAGTGGAGAGCGGTTCACATGGGGAGCCCATCTGTGCCCTGTCCCCAGCCAGAATACCTGGAGGGCTCCCAACATCTCATGCCAACTCCCCACAGAGCCTGAGAACATGGAAATAATTCAACCAGCACAGACAGCTGATGAAGGAAAGGGGCCGTCCCCACTGCGGGAGAGCGGAGGGAGAGCGGGGAGAGGGCCCAGGGGGCAGGAAGGGCCTTTCATCTGTAGCTTCTGCAAGGATCTTGCTGACAGTTTGGCTACCAGAAATTCCAGATGAGGCCTCGTCACAGCTGGGACCGAAAGGGGACTTGCTCAAACTTAGAGTCCTTCATGGGGATTAGGAGTTTTGTCTTCGTCTTGTTCTGTGGGTAACTAAGGGTGAGAGTCCCTCCAGAGCCATCACAGGGCAGACAACAGGCTTGGTGACCAGGGCAGGAGGTGGGCCAAGGATACCTTTAGGAGGAGTTCTGCCATGATGATGGGTCTCCCCGTGCCCTTGAAGACACTGAGATCTTTGCAGTAAAGAAAGACAGGGCTGTGATGACCCCCAGGGAGCCCTGCTCTTGGCCAGGTCCTTCCTCTGCTCGGAAACTACCACGTATAATCTGTACTATCTTATTTAATCCTCACAGCAACCTGCAAACTACAAATCATCATCCTCTCACTTTGCAGATGTCTTGAGAGACAAGAAAATTACCCAAGATGATATGGAAGGAAGTGAAGCTGGGATTTAAGTCCAAACAAGGAATCAGTATCCACACCTTCCAAACATGTGGTATGATGGGAAATTCCACAGCAGTAAAGATGGAGCCATCACCTGGCTTCAAGAATTATCAACTTATCACAAAGCTCGTTTCATCTCTACCCTTGGCCACCTCCCCTCCACATCCATACTTAGGAACTAATCCCAGATCCCAACCCATCTTATCCTTAGATACTTCAGCAAGTTTCTCTAACAGATGAGGAAGAGCCCAGATCCTTCACCACACATGCTTAGTTCAGTTCAGTCGCCCAGTCGTGTCCGACCCCATGGTCTTTGCGACCCCATGGACTGCAGCACACCAGGCCTCCCTGTCCATCACCAACTCCCGGAGCTTGCTCTAACTCATGTCCATCAAGTCAATGATGCCATCCAACCATCTCATCCTCTGTCAACCCTTTCTCCTCCCGCCTTCAATCTTTCCCAGCATCGGGGTCTATTCCAGCATGGAATGGGCATCAATAAATACTTGTTGAGTATTAAAAAATCTTAAAGGTCCTATCAAGTTGACAGTATTTCTACAAGTCTTAGTTGGGAGAAGTGGGAGGATAATGGGCTTCACCATGAAGCTTGGGTTCAAACCCAGGCTCTACCCATTACAGCGGCTATAGGATACTGGGTGATCTCATGGAAACCGCGTGAAATTCAGTTTCCTCATGGGAACCTGACGTCATGACCCTGTGACTTGCAAAGTCACTAAGAGCGAATGAATGTGGTCACATGGTCAGCAGGCAGCCTGACTGTGGCAGATGGTCTGCAGGAACAGAGGTCAAGGGACTCACATAAATTTCTCTGTGCCTATCTCGTCATTTGTAAAACAGGATATGATAATATCCATCCCAGGGGGCTGTTGTGAGGATTGCATTAGTCTATGCCTGGCACTTAGTAGGTGCTCAACATGAACTATCAAGAACTGGAAGCTTGATGCCTGGAAAACAACCATCTAGGATAATGGTTAACATCCTGTAAGGACAGATAAGGATCAAGCTATGCTTTGGGCTGCCCTATGGCTCAGCTGGTAAAGAATTCGCCTGCAATGCGGGAGACCTGGGCTCGATCCCTGGGTGGGGAGGATCCCCTGGAGAAGCGAAGGCTACTCACTCCAGTATTCTGGCCTGGAGAATTCCATGGACTGTATAACCCATGGGATTGCAAAGAGTCGGACATGACTGACCGACTTTCGCTTCACTTCACTTCTAGGATTAGTGACTCTCGAGTGTGCGCACATGCATGCTAAGTCACTCAGTTCCCGACTCTTTGCCTGCCAGGCTCCTCTATGCATGGGATTCTCCAACTCCAGGGGATCTTCCCGACTTAGCGATTGAACCCAGTCTCTTATGTCTCCTGCATTGGCAGGCTGGTTCTTTCCCACTCGCGCCACCCGGGAAGCCCTGTATTCTGAACCAGGGGCACCTGGCAGCCTGGAGATCATTTTGGTTGTTACACCAGGATGAATGGCCTGCTGCGTGGTAAGTGGAGGCCAGCGAGACCACTCAACCCCTACAGCGCACAGAACAGCCCCCGCAACAAAGAATTATCTGACTCAAATGTCAGTTGTGCCGAAGTTGTGAAATTTGGGATTAGGAGAGGATCAGAAGAGGGTTAGCTCCATCACACAGAGGCTGGGAGCCTGAGGCTTCAGTCATCCCACACTGTGTCCAGACTCATTAAATTAACGGAATTTTTCCATCCTTACCAGAGTAGCAGTTGATCTGGTTCTTTCCGGAAGACAGCTGGATGGGGCTACGTGCATGTTTTCAGCTGGGTACGCTGTGGCTTGGAAAGTGTCTTCTCCAAGCTTGCGCAGCTGGTCTGGGAGTGGCCGGGTCCCGGGGGATGGATGATTCTGCAGAATGAGGGGCCCCGGCTCCCAGCTGCAAGGAAGGGGAAGGGGGAGGCTCCAGCAGCTGCTGGTTGTGCCTCTGGTCCCAACCTGGAGGCCAGCAGAGGGGTCTGGCCAGGATGGCGGCACATTCAGAGCAGAAGTGCAGTGAAAACTGGGCATGGGCTTTGTAACCAGAGAGACCTGTGTTCAAACCCTAGCCCTCTCAGCTACCACTGGGTGACCTTGGTCGGGCAGTTAACCTCCCCAAGACAATTTTTTTTCCACCTATAAAATGGGTATGTATGTTTCCATGCTACTCTCTCTGTTCATCCCACCCTCTCCTTCCTCTTCCCCCCATCCTGTGTCCATGATATGTAAAATAGACGCCAGTGGGAATTTGCTGTCTGACTCAGCAAACTCAAACCGGGACAGCCTAGAGGTGGGGTGGGATGGGAGGTGGGAGGGAGGCTCCAGAGGGAGGCACGTGTGTATACCTAGGGCTGATTCACATTGCCGTGTGGCAGAAAGCAATACAGTATTGTAAAGCAATTATCCTTCAATGAAAAACAGATTTTAAAAATGAGTGTAACACTACCTGCATCATAGGAAAATACAGTCCAACAAATATTGAAAGCAAAGTCCCAGAGAGGACAAGGGGGGTGGTCGTCCAAACTTTCAGAGTCATTGGAGGTTGCGTCCATGTATTAACTCTCAATCCAGGCCCTTCCCAGAAAGTTCATTCACTCATTTGTTCATTCAGTCAGCCAGCTGGTCACACGCTTGCAGTAGGAGATTGGAAGGGTGAAGTGGGCTGGGGCCAAATAATGGGAGCCTTATAGACTGGCAAAGAGTTTGGATTTTATTTTAATAAAGTGAGGAGCAGAGATTCAACAGGCCTGTTTAGCCACCCTCAGCTGAGAATTCCCAGGTAGAGACAGCACCACGTGATGCTCCTATATCTGGAGAAGAGGGTGATGCTTCACGGGTGACTTTGGAAGTTTGGTTGGTTTTTAAAGTTTGGCTGGTACCGTTGAGGGAGCGAGTGAGATAGAAAATAGAAGGAAAGAAGAACCAAGAAAATAGAAGAAAAGAGAACCAATGATTGGGCTGTTTGCACTCCAACCTTTAGAGGAATTTGGGGAAAGAATCAGTGAAGGAGCAGCTGGGCACCCAGAAGACAGATGGTGCCAGAAGCCAAGAGGAGGCGGGGTGAAGAGGCAACACTGGCACCTAGTCGATCCTCGGTGAGATGATGTAAGCAAAGCCTCTGGAGGACAGCAGGCCCCTGGTTAATTGGTAAATATTGTCATTAACAATTAAACATGTTGAGAATACTGTCAAGAAAGCAACCATCTGCAGACTCCTCCCCAGTGCCCATCCGTCCACCATTAGCTCCTCTTCAGTGACATGACTGCTCCCTGGCCAGGCGTGCAGGCTCAGGGCCCCAGCTCTCAAGCCCCCGGATCCACTCTGGTTGAATCATTTCCACATTCTCAGACTCTCAGGAGTTGGCACGCAGTGTTGGGAGCCCTCCAGGAATTCTGGGTGGGTACGAGGCATGGAAGGATTTGCCATGTGAACTCCCCCCGCCCCATTCCAGCACCTGTTCATGTCCCCTGGGGTGATGGGAAAGGATGAGGATAATCTCATGCCCAGATGCTGCTGCTTGGGGAAGGGCCTCCACCCAGAACTACCCTGTGTGATCACAGGGACGGTTGGGAGGGGCAGGGGAGGAACGATAAAGTACCACGGGCCAGGTCCTTCCTGGACCCAGTAAATCAGAACCTCTGGGAATGAAGCTCAGGCATCATTACTGATACTGTCATTATAGCTCCCCAGCTGATTCTGTCACGCAGCCAGTATTGACAAGCAGGGGAGAAACTGAGGCCCTGGAGCTCTAACCCTAACTCTCTCCTACCCCAGATTTCTCCAGGCTGCAAACAGAGGCTGGCATTCTCTTCCCTTCATAGAATATATCCGGAGGACTTCCCTGGCGGTCCAGTGGTTAAGAGTCCTCCTACCAACGCAGGGGACATGGGTTCGATCCCTGGTCTGGGAGGATTCCACTTGCTGTGGAGCAACAGAGCCCGTGGACCACAACCACTGAAACCCATGTGCCTAGAGCCCTGCAGTGCCACAACAAGAGAAGCCACCACAATAAGAAGCCCACGCAACGCAAGCAGAGAGTAGCCACCGCTCACCACAACAAGAGAAAGCCCCCTTGCAGCAAAGAAGACCCGGCGCAACCAAAAATAAATAAAAATTTTAAATAAATTAATTAAATAATTAAATTAAATACATCCAGGGAGGAAGTGTGTTAGACGGTGAAGAGCCCAGATGTCTTTGTCTACTTGGGCTGCTATAACAAATTATAATAGCCTGGGGCTTTAGCTATAGGCATTTTTTTTGCACATGGTTCCAGAAGCTGGGAGTCTGAGGCCGGGGCAACAGGATGGTCAGGCTCTGGGGGGGGCTCTCTTCCTGGTTTGCAGACAGCGGCCTCCTCACTGTGTGCTCACATGGCCTCTCCTCAGTGCGCATGGAGCTCCGATGGCCCTTCCTCTTCCTAAAAGGGCACTAATCCCATCATGGGGCCCCACCCTCATGACTTCAGTTTGGTTCAGTCACTCAGTTGTGTCTGACTCTTTGTGACCCCATGGACTGCAGCACGCCAGGCCTCCCTGTCCACCACCAACTCCTGGAGTTTTCTCAAACTCATATCTATCAAGTCAGTGATGCCATCCAGCCACCTCATCCTCTGTTGTCCCCTTCTCCTCCTGCCTTCAATCTTTCCCAGCATCAGGGTCTTTTCAAATGAGTCGGTTCTTCACAACAAGTGGCCAAAGTATTGGAGTTTTAGCTTCAGCATCCGTTCTTCCAATGAATATTCAGTACTGATTTCCTTTAGGATGGACTGGTTGGATCTCCTTGAAATCCAAGGGACTCTCGAGTCTTCTTCTCTAACCTTAATTATTCAAAGACCTCATCTCCAAATACCATCACTTTGAGGGGACACAAAAACCTGCAGTCCACAAATCAGGCATTAGTGTTAAACTCATTTGGTTACTTTTTAGCTGTGTGGTCTTGGGCAAGTCTTCTGCAGCCTGAGTCCTGAAAAAGATAAATTTTTAAATAACAATTGTGTGACTCTTTACAGTTGACAAGGCATTTTGACACATATCATCTCTTTGAATCCTCCCCCATAATCCTATGACAGGAAAATTATTAGTTTCATTTTCTCGTTGGGGAAATGAGACTCAGAGACTCAGTCACTCACCAAAGACATTTAGCTTGTGTTTGAGTGTAAGAGTCTTCCTCCTGAGCTGAAGGGAGCCTTGGAATTAAGAGGGACCACATAAAGCCTCCTTCAAGACAGTGTCTGGGACAACAAGATACTTGGAAATTGTTTGATGAAAGAGGCAAGGAAAGAAGGAAGTGAAGAGGAGAGGGGAAAAGGGAAGGTGGGAGGGAAAGAGGGAGGGGAAAAAGGAACGAGCTGGACTAAAAGATGGGAGGGCGTGCATGGTAAGTAACGTGCTCTAGTCGTGTCTGACTCTTCGTGTTCCCAAGGACAGTAGCCCACCAGGCTCCTCTGTTTACGGGATTCTCCAGGCAAGGATACTGGAGTGGGTTGCCACGCCCTTCTCCAGGGGATCTTCCCAACCCAGGGATCGAACCCAAGTCTCTTAGGTCTCCTGCATTAGCAGACAGGTTCGTTATCACAAGGGCCACCTGGGAAGCCGAGTGGGCTTTTTCTGCACGCGAGCAAAGTTGGTTCAGTCATGTCCAACTCTTTGCGACCCCATGGACTGTAGCCTGCCAGGTTCTTCTGTGCATGGGATTCTCCAGGTAAGGATGCTGGAGTAGGTTGCTGTGCCCTTTTCCAGGGGATCTTCCCGAACCCGCGTCTCTTGTGTCTCCTGACTGGCAGGCAGGTTCTCTACCACGAGGACCACGTGGGCTTCCATGGTTGGGAAGCCAAAGATGGAAGTAAGTGCTTCTGAACAGGATCCCCTAATGGCCGAGGAAACTGTCGCAGTGAGAGGAGAGCAAGAAATCTACCACCTGGGCAGCAGCTCTCCGCCCAGGAGCATGCTGACCCTTCACACACGCACGTGGTATGGGGGACTTGGAGTTGTACCTTTTGCTGGAAGGGATCCATTTACATGGAAAATTAAGGCCCAGAGTAGGTGGATGGAAAGGACCATCTTAATTCTGCTCCAGGACCCCTTCTGGCACTTCCCAATTTTTAAAAATGCAATGGAATTTTTCTAAACTCTGGATAAAATTCCCCTGGGAAAATGAGGTTCCCCCCCCCCCCCCATTCTGGTTTTGTCCCAAAGAGAAATTCTGTATCTATGACCAGATGGTAACTATTGTATAAATACTGGTTGACTGATTGTCTTCCTGACACTCAAACTTCCTTAAATCTCCCAGCCTATACTAACTGCTAACAAGGATTGATGCTTCTGACATCCCAGATGCTGGACTGAGCACTTTATTAAGTTATTTTGAAGGTTGGCGATCTTTTCCTATAAAGGCCCATAGTAGACATTTTAGGCTTTGCAGGCTATATGGGCTTTGTTACAACCACTCAGTCTGATACAGGGTGACAGCAGCCATAGCTAAACCCATGAGCCTGTCTGTGTTCCAGCAAAACTTTATTTATAGAACTTAAATTTGAATCTATGTAATCTTATGTCACAATATGTTGTTCTGCTTCCAATTTCTTTTTCAACATTTAAAAAAACGTAGAAACCCCTAGAAGCTGGCAGGCTGTATAGACAAGTGTCGAGCGGATTTGGTCTACTGGTCCTCCTTTGCTGACAACAACCAGATGAAGCAGATTTTGTCATTGCCCCATTTTAAAGATGAGGAAACTGAGTCTCAGAGAGGTTGAGGAATTTGTGTCGGGTCACACAGCCTGCAAGGGCAAAGACAGCCAGACTCTTCAGATCTTAGCTGAGGCAGCGAGATCTTTGTTGGGTCCTGCAGGATCCTGCGTAGCAGCGCAGGGACTCTAGCTGCGGAACAGAGGCTTAGTTGCTCCGAGGCCTGTGGCCTCTTATTTCCCGATCCTGAGATCGAACCCACATCCCTGCACTGGAAGGCGGAATCTTAATCACCGGACCACCGAGGAAATCCCAACAACCAGACCCTTAATTACCCTGTTGCCGAGTAAGCACAGACCCTTCACTCAGGGGAAGCCAAACGTCTGTCTGCCTTTACAGACAGGAAACTGAGGCTCGGAGCGAGAATCAAAGCTGCAACCCACCCAGGGGTAGAACGTAAGGAGGAGAGAGCCCTGCCCGGAGCCCTGACTCAGTCCCGGCTCCTTCCTCCCCACTGTGCAGCTTCCTCATTTATTCCAGCTAATTATCATTTGTTAAGCCGATCTGGAAATGCTGACTTGAGAGTCGGAGGTGGAGGCAGCATGTGGGAGGGGACCGGAGTGCGATGGGCAAGAGGAGCCGCCTCATCCACACGCACCCGCACGTACGCACGCACGACGGCTTCCATTTCCTGAGATGTCCACCTGCTTTTATGAATATAAGTGGATTTGTAACAAGCATTGCAGCTGCATATAAGGCATTCAGACATGGAGACAATTTTACTAGATAATAGACTATCATGCAGGATACAATTTAAATTAAAAAATGCAATTTTCACCTTGAAATGAACAAATGATTACAATTTCTATACAAATTAAGGCATTCAGCCTCTCTTTCAGTAGTGGCACCAGCCCATGAAATATGACATAATTACCATGAAATACATTTTCAAATATTTTGATTTTTGTCCGCCGCTTTTTAAAAAACATAGGCCGCCTTCTAGGTCTCCGAGTGTGTGTTGGCATTTCCCACCTTCTGGGAAAAACACATTAAAAAGAAAAGCCAAAGTCCCTGAAGATGAAGTTGGCCCCCCTCGCTGCCCTCCCGCCTCCGTCTCCTCACCCCTCTGAGTTCCCTCCCCTCCCCTGCCCCTCCCTTGGCTCAGAGATAAAATTGAAAAAAGGCAGACGGAGGAGAGGGGACGCAGGCGACCAGCGCCAAAGCCTGAGATTTATCTAAATTGCTACGCTTATCTGAAGAATCGCATCTGTTGGTTATCTCAGCGCCAGCCTAGCTAACCCTCCATCCCTCTCGGCTCTGGAAATCGCTTCCCCAGCCCTCCGCTCTCCCCCCTACCAAGGCACCCCCCCTTCCCCAGCCTCCACTCTTATTTTTTAATTATTTTTCCATTCTGTTGTCTCTTTATGGCCGGAGATGAAAGGGTGAGCAGCCGCTGCCTGGGACTTGCTCCAGCCCTGGGAGTCAGGTAGACAACTTTGGGGTTCAGCAGCCTTGGCCGCAGGAGGCGCCAGCGGGTCCTAGTTCCTGAGTGGGATTCTCTATTTGTTGCCCAAGCTGGGTGACCTTGATGAAGGTCATTCCCGCACGAATCCGTCTTTGCCCTGTGTCTGTAAGCCCTGCCATCTTGAACAACCCATCCCTTTGGTCTGCGCTTTGGGCGACCTCTTGGGCCATTAGACCCGCATGCAGACCACCTAAGCGCGGACCTCCGACCTCACACCCAGTTCTCCGTCTCGGTTCTGAGCCTCCTGCCGGGATCCACCCTCTTCGCTGGGGCCTTAGCCCTCCCAGGCCCCCAGCTGCTGTCCTCAAGCCGCGGTTCTCACCTGCTGTGCCTTCCGACTTCGTTCTCACTTCGTGTCTCCTCCAGCCGCGTCCTGCCTTTCCCTCCTCGCGGGTAACTCAGGCTTGTGCCCAGTCCATCCTGGGCTAGTCAAGAGCCTGGCCTAGCCGTCCCCCCTGCAGCGTGGCCGTCCTCCTGCCTTCTCCCCGAGAGGTCCAAGGGCCTGAGGAGAAACGGGGAGGCCAGGATGCAGGGCTCAGAGGCCCTGGCTTTTTCTCAGTACATTTACCTTTGTTTTCCAAGCGCTTTCACTTGCTTCAACTAGGTCCCATCCTGTGAGTGCTCTGTGTGGAGGACCTCACACACTCAGCCCGTCACAGAGGAAGTAACCAGGTATTCTAGACCAACGCGGGAGATTGCCAAAGCAATTCCAGACCTGTTGCCCTGCCATCCAGCTACTTGTTGGGAAAATACTTCCTGGGACTTGGTGAGCTTGGACCACATCCTCTCGCTCTGACCCGTCCTACCTTATCATCCACCCTCTCACCTGCCTCTTGACCCCAGGGCCAGATGAAAACCAGGTCATGTTCCAGCTCAGAAAGCAAAATGGGCTGTTCCAGTGGAAAGAATACAGGTTTCAGGGTCAAGCACTCAAGAGTTTCAGACCCTAACTGCCGTCTCTTTCTTGATCTCTGATCTTCACCAAATTAATTGGCTTCTGTGCCTCTGTTTTCTCACCTGGAGGTTGGAGGTAATGACACGTCTCCTGCATAGAGGCTATGAGAACTGACTTTGAGAGCGCACGGCAAGACTTCAGCAGGTGTGACTTTCCGCTTTCTCCTGCAGAGGCTCCCAACTTGCTAAGGGATTTTAAGATATTAAAAGAAAAATTCTTCCAGTTCATCAAGAAACCCCAAGTCCTTTAATGTCTATCACTGAGAAACGTTGTTATTTGGGGCTGAGTTAAGTTACTCTGCCTGAAGCAGACACGAGGGTATTGAAAGATGAATGTGCAAACATCCAGGGAGGAGGTGGTATGAGCTGAGGGGAAGCAGGAAGGAAAGTTTGTATATTATTATAAATTATCACAAACTCTCACTATATGTATAATAATGTTTATTAAGTATCTACTCTCTGTTACAAGCACTATGCAAGGGCCATTATCTCATTTAATCTTCACAACAATATTATAAGGCTACTATTAACTCTACTTAACAGATGGAAAACCTGCATAACAGAGAGGTTAGTTTTTTTGCCCAAGATCACACAGTTGGGGAGTGGCAGAGCTGAAAACTCTGGCTCTGAAGCTGGTGCTCTGTGACAACCTGGGGGGATGGGGTGTGGAGAAAGGTGGGATGGGGTGCCAGAGGGAGAGGACAAATGTGTGTCTATGGCTGATTCACACTGATTATGGGGAAACTGAGTGACTGAACTGAACTGAACTGAAGTACATGTGATATATTTATCATTTAATCCTTATAACCACCTTATAGCTACCATTATAGTTCCCAATTTACAGATGAGAAAACAAACACTTGGAAAAGTTCAGTGACTTGCCCAAGTACCACACCCACGACTGTCTGACCCCAGCTCACGCCTCTGTCGAACCAATGCATGTAAATAGAACTGTGGGGGTGGGGAACCAAATCTAGAACCTGACTCAGCATCAATTAAATATGTATCAAGTAAATGAATGACTGAAAGCAAAGTCCTCTTAGAACTTTAGCAACCTTAGGAAATCACCAGCTGGCATTCTGATGAAGTGGAGGATTAACTCTATTTTAAAATAATGGATGGTCAGTGTGACTAAGCTCTTTTGCAAGATCAGTTCAGTTCAGTTCAGTTGCTCAGTCATGTCCGATACTTTTGCAACCCCATGGACTGCAGCACTCTAGGTCTCCCTGTCCATCACCAACTCCTGGAGTTTACCCAAACTCATGTCCATTGAGTCAGTGATGCCATCTAACCATCTCATCCTCTGTCGTCCCCTTCTCCTCCCACCCTCAATCTTTCCCAGCATCAGGGTCTTTTCTAAGAAATCAGTTCTTTGCATCAGGTGGCCAAAGTATTGGAGTTTCAGCTTCAGCATCCGTCCTTCCAATGAATATTCAGGACTGATCTCCTTTAGGATGGACTGGTTGGATCTCCAAGGGACTCTCAAGAGTCTTCTCCAACACCACAGTTCAAAAGCATCAATTCTTCAGCGCTCAGCTACAAAACGACGGGGATGGGGATGGTGTTGGGAATGGGTGGGGACAAGTCTGCTGCACGTGACCGAGTTCTCTATCCTTCACTGAGCTGCCTTGATGGTGGGGAAGGGCCATCCTGGGTACCTTGGAAAGTCATCTAAACCAAGTTCTAATGGTCCTGGCTTCAGGGACTTCAGGGACGCTTTAGGGAAAACAAATGTGAAATTTATGCCTCTCGGGTCAGAGCCCTATCCGTTATGGAGGAAGGATTGGCTAAGCCACACATTAAAATAAAACCGATTGGAGGAGAAAGAAATGGGGAGAATCAAGATCCTTGAACGTCTTCATAATCACTGGCCTAGGGATTCCACCCCTGGAAATCCAAGACTCAGGGAGAAATAAAACCTATGATGGGGGCAAAGTTCTCTCTAAATGAACACCCAGAAAACTGAAATAAAGTGAGAAGAACCCTGAAGTGCAACAATAGGGAGATAGTTATGGGAACTATGGTATTTGCACTCAATTAGCTATCCTGCAGCCTTTAAAATGGACATTTACGACATTTTTAACAGCACAGGGAATTGGATGTTCCAACGATGAACCAAACATTTGAGAACAGAAAACCTCTCTTTCTGATATGATCTCCAACGTGTTGAAGTGCAGAGAAGGCAGACAGGGAGAGCTAGTATAAAAGTGTTCGACACTGCTGTATTTAAAATGGATGTGTGGACAGCACAGGCAGCTCTGCTCAGCGTTATGTGAAGCCTGGATGGGAGCGGAGTTTGGGGGAGAATGGATACAGGCACACACATGGCTGAATCCCTTTGTTGTCCACCTGAAACTCCCACGACATTGCTAATTGGCTACATGCCAATATAAAAAACTTTTTAAAAAATTTGTTAAAGTGTTCATAAAAATCTCCACTGAGAATGGAATTACAGGATTCAATTTTTACTCTCCAAACAGATGCTCTATTACTCTGATAACTAGAAACTCATAAAGCAAAACGCAGAGAAGGAATAAATGTGAGAAGGAAGACTGGCCGGGGATGCCCTGTTCGTCATTTACCCCTCTTATTAGTGACAGTTCTCCAAGGAAAGCAGAAGTTGCCCCCACGAGGAGAAGGAAAAAGGAGCAAAAGAATTTAACAAAATTCGAAGAACTTCAAGCCTAAATGTGTCCAGTGACTAAGAACTGAAAAACAGCTGTGAGGCTGCCCAGGAAAGCTCTCACCCCATTGTCTCCTGACACTCAAAGAGGATGCCTGGGCTCATTCGCTGGTCCCTGCTCCTCCCCCGTTTTCTGTGAAGCAGGGGTAGGGGGCGGTGGATGGTCTCCCAGGGTCCTACCTGCCCAGATGCACGAAGGCCACCTTCGACAAGCCATCAGCACGGCTTCTGCTAAGCAGAGGATTCCATACTGCTCAGTCACAAGAAAGAATCAAATAATGCCATTTGCATCACCATGGAAGCTCCTAGAGACTGTGATCCTAAGTAAGGTCAAACAGAGATAAATATCATATACTTATATGCTGCTCATATGCGGAATCCAAAATATGATACAAAGAAACCTATTTACCAAACAGACTCACAAACTTAGAAAACAAATTGATGGTTATCAAAGGGGGATGGAGGTACAGGAGGGATAAATTAAGTGTGGGATTGACAGATACCAACCACTGTATTCAAAATAGATGAACAACAAGGTCCTGCCGTATAACTCAGAGAGCCATATTCAATATCCTGTAATAAATCACAATGGAAAAGAACATGAAAAGATATAAGTGTGTGCATAACTGAATCAGTGTGCTGTGCGCCAAAAATTAACACAACATTGTAGATCAACAATACTTCACTTAAGAAGATGAGAGTAAACAGAAGGTTCTTGTTTCAACAGGACACTCAAGTCACAGCATCCACAACCCTCATCTCCGGGCTGAGCAAATGGGACTGAACGATAATACCTATTTTTATAATTAATAATATTTGCCAAAGCAGCCACCATTTATTGAACACCATATGCGTAAGAGCTAGGACCCTGACACTCATGACCTGACTTGGTCCTGGCCACCTCTCAGCAGGCAGACGCTGGGATTGTCCAGATGTGCACATAGGCGCCACTTAGGCAGCTCACTCAAGGGCCAGTGGCACAGCTGGGACTCAAAGCCTGGTCCCCTGACCTTAACGACCTCTAGGCTCAGTCAGTAAGTAGGAGCCTGGTGAACACCAACGGGATCACTGCATATGAGAAAGCATTCTCTCCTCTCTGCTGCCATAAGGAAATATGTGGATGCCCTTTAGTTATTCACCATGGAAAGATCTCCAAGTTCTTCCGTTAGGCTAAAAAAATGCAGAACGATGCATTTGTGTATGATAGATCACCATTTGTATGTGTACGGAAGAGGAAAACTAGAACGTATATGTCCGCACTTGCTAGAACATATAGGAAAAAATCTCGGGCAGCCACATGAGAAGCTGCTTACACAGGTTGTCATATAGAAAGAGCAACAGGGAGAGATGTCTTTGTTCTTTTGAAACTTGAATTAGGTGGATGTCTGAGTCAATAGCAAATTTCTGACACTTAAGGAAAACAAAGAAGATATGGGTCTTGAAAGCACAGGTATGCTGTCACTACCAGCCACGAGCTGAACAGAACAGGCTCTGAACCATCTCCTCTGAGAAGTTTTGGGGTTTCACAGGATTAGGTTTGCATTTCATTGCTGTGGTTGCCTAAAACCTTATATAGACCATTGGGCAGTTCTTTAAAGGAGCCTGAGTTAGTGAGACCCTCGGAGCTCCAAGCGCAGGTTAGTATCTGATGGTCAAGGTTTGAACTAGAGAAGATAAGAGGAGAGAGAGAAACTCTAAACGCTTGAGAACCCTGGACCAAAAAAAAATAATAATAATAATTAAAGTGGATTTTATTAATTCATCAACTTCTACATGAGCTCTCACAATATCCCAGAGTTGCAGCAGGGGCAATGCAGTCACAGTTCCTGACATCAGAGGGCTCATGCTCTAGTAAGCAGAGTAAGTCACTGAGCAAATAGAGATGAACAGTAAGAACTGCAGGCATGCTCAACATGGTAGAAAAGCAGAGGGCTCAGGGAAGGGACGACAGGGCTGCACTGGAAGCCTCTGAGGAGGCTGAATTTACAGATACCTGATCGATGCAGAGAAGACAGCCACCTAGGAGCTGGGGAAAGGCATTCTGGGCAGAAAGAATGGGACGTGCAAAGGCCCCGTGGTAGAAAAGGCTTGGCATGGCACATCCAGCTTGAGTCTGGAGCAGAGTGAGGCCAGGGTTCCACACCAGCCTTTTTACAGGAGGAGGAGAACTGTTTTGTCTTTAATACACAAACTAACAATTCACTTTTCCATAATAATTCAAACAAGACAAGGCAACAGAGATCCCTTCATTCGCTATCGAAATTAGTCTCCTTGCCCAAGTCCGTGCCTGTTATGACTTTGGTGTTCACTCTTCCAGATTCCTTTCTAAGCATTCCACATAAATTTTTAATAACTTAAAAAATGTATTTACTTATTTTTGGCCACACCGGGTCTTCACTGAGGCACGTGGGGTTTCTCCAGTTGCGGCAAGCGGCGGCTGCTCTTTGTTTTGGCGCATAGGCTTCTCATTGCAGAGGTTTCTCCGTTGCAGAGCGCTGGCTCTAGAGCGCCAGCTTCAGTAGTTGCGGCGTGTGGAATCTTCCTGGACCAGGGATTGAACCCAGGTCCCCTGCATTGTCGCTCAGATTCCTAACCCTGGACCACCAGGGAAGTCCGGCATTCAACATGTATACACAGAAATGCAGTTTGGGGAGGGTGATTACGTGGGATCTCATCGTCCGTATTTTCCTGCCTGTTTCACTACCTATATTTGGAAGATCTTCATTTCTTAGTCCCTGTAACTCTAATGCATCTTTTAAAATTCACTCCTAATCTTTACTCCACAAGCATTTATTAAACACCCACTAAGTGCTGGCCACAGTATGGAGATAAATAAGACCCAGACTCTGCTTTCAAGAAACTTACGTCTTAGGAGAGAAGCCAGAAATCAAGTGCATTTAAGAGCCCAGGAACTGAGCGCTTGGAGGCTTGAAGAATCAGAGTATGTGTTGGTGGGGAGATGGGTGAGGAGGGCAGCTAAGACGATCAGGCTGTGAGTGAGAACCATCATTCATGGGAGTGGGAAGGGTGGGCAATTCCAGGGGCAATTCCAGGTAAAGAGCGAAAAACACCCCAGAGATCGCAGCCTGTGCAAAGTAGTGGAGACACGGGAAAGAACAACAGGTTCAGGGAGTCATAGTAACCCAGCCTGGCTGCTGGGCCTGGTACCATAGAGGGAAGGAGAAGCAGGGAAGACTGGAGGCGGGGACAGGACGCAGGGGGCGGGGACAGGATCCAGGGGGCGGGGACAGGACGCAGGGGGGCGGGGACAGGACGCAGGGGCGTGGACAGGACACAGTGGGCGTGGACAGGACACAGTGGGCGTGGACAGGGCACAGTGGGCGGGGACAGGACACAGTGGGCATGGACAGGACACAGTGGGCGTGGACAGGATGCAGGGAGCGGGGACAGGACACAGGGGGGCGGGGACAGGACGCAGGGGCGTGGACAGGATGCAGGGAGCGGGGACAGGATACAGGGGGCGGGGACAGGACGCAGGGGCGTGGACAGGATGCAGGGAGCGGGGACAGGACACAGGGGGCGTGGACAGGACACAGGGAGCGTGGAAAGGACACAGTGGGCAGGGACAGGACACAGTGGGCGGGGGCAGGATGCAGGGGGCGTGGACAGGATGCAGGGGGCGGGGACAGGACACAGTGGGCGTGGACAGGACACAGTGGGCGGGGACAGGATACAGGGGGCGGGGACAGGATGCAGGGGGCGGGGACAGGACACAGTGGGCGTGGACAGGACACAGTGGGCAGGGACAGGATACAGGGGGCGGGGACAGGACGCAGGGGGCGGGGACAGGACACAGTGGGCAGGGACAGGACACAGTGGGCGTGGACAGGACACAGGGGGCAGGGACAGGACACAGTGGGCGTGGACAGGACGCAGGGAGCGGGACAGGATACAGGGGGCGGGGACAGGACGCAGGGGCGTGGACAGGACACAGGGGGCGGGGACAGGACACAGTGGGCGGGGACAGGACACAGTGGGCGTGAACAGGACACAGGGGCGTGGACAGGACACAGTGGGCAGGGACAGGACACAGGGGGGCGTGGACAGGATTCAGGGGCGTGGACAGGACACAGGGGCCGGGACAGGACACAGGGGGGCATGGACAGGACACAGGGGGCGTGGACAGGACACAGTGGGCGGGGACAGGACACGGGGGCGGGGACAGGACACAGTGGGCGGGGACAGGACACGGGGGCGGGGACAGGACACAGGGGGCGGGGACAGGACACGGGGGCGGGGACAGGACACAGCCACAATTTCTAGCACATACACAGTACACGCTACATGGCAGATGTTCTAAGCTTTACTCATATTATCTTTAATTCTTGCTATCATCGTAGAAACTGGTATTGTTGTCTCTGTCTTAAATATGACAAAATGAGACCCAGAGAGGTTAAGAAACTCAGACTACGGGTGCTTTAAATCGCTTCATTTCTCCAGGCCACGCATGATGCACCAGGGGTGGTATGTTGATGGCTGCCAGGCATTTGTCCCCGTATAAAAGACGGGCTGGCGGCAGACCCGTCTCAAAGAGCAGAGTACACTCCATGCAGCTGGGGATGCACTGAGGGATACATCTGGACAGGGCATCTCTCGGCAGGGACCCTGTGTGGCCAAAAGCTGCTGATTCCAGACCAGAGAAGAGCACAGTCAGTAACACTGGAGAGCCTGGGGAGCAGAGGTCTTGGGGAGAGGGCTGTCGTTGTTCAGTCGCTCAGCTGTGTCTGACTCTTTGCGACCCCATGGACCACAGCACCTCAGGCTTCCCTGTCCTTCACCATCTCCCAGAGCCTTGCTCAGACTCATGTCCATTGAGTCGGAGATGCCATCCAACCATCTCACCCTCTGTAGTTCCCTAGAGGAAGGGGCTTGTTAAAGGATGCCTCTGAGGAACTGTGGACAAGAGGGCCTGGGGTCAGAAAGAGGAGGAGGCGTATGTGGATCTGTGGTTCTGCTCGAGTTCCCAGCAAGCATCACAAGGAGGGCTTGTCAAAATGCAGACAGCTGGGTCCCACCTCCAGACCTGGAGATTCAGCGGGTCAAGGGCGGAGCTGGGCAATGTGCATTTCTTTCCCGTTCCCAGATGCTGCCAACCTCTCTGAGCATCCCTGATCCAGATAAGAGGAGAGCAGACTCGTAAAGGCCCTGGTGTGGTGCCAGACCCCTGAGAGGGCTCGGATCATGGGAACTACTCTAATTTTACTTCCAAGGAGCAATTTGTGGCACAGAGAGGCTGAGAGACCCAAAGTTCAGTCTCCCACTCTGTCCCCCCGGCATCTCCCGCAGGGAGTCTGGGAAGGCCAGGAGGTCACTCCAGGGCTGTCCTCCTGACCTGTCAGCTGACCCCCGCCCCTCCTCTGTTGAGTGGGGGTGCCCATGAGAGTCTGGGGAAAGTGGGTCAGATCCAGGGGGGTGGTGGGCTCAGAAAGGAGGAAGAGGGAAAATGACAGAAGGCCTCCTGACGGTCATTCAACAGATATCCACGGAGCATCAACTATGTTTCCAAGATGCTGAGAAGAGGTCTTACGTTTCAGATAGGAAACGGAGGCCCTTGGGGGAAGGGAATCGACTGGAGGTAGACCTCGGACTGGAAGCCAGGTCCTTCTGATCCGAATGATCCATCGGATGAGGGAGCACTAACACAGACTCCAGGGGATGGCCGGCCCCTCCCTCTGCCTGGTCAGCGCTGGCCAGGGAGCCTGGAAGGCGAGAGGCGAGCCCTTGCCGTTGGCTGGACCCCTGTTCTGAGCTTGCCCTCCCAGAACCCCTGAAAGGCAGACACTGTCATCTCCGTTCTGTAGGTGAGGAAGTCAGCTCCCAGTGATGCTGTGACTCTCCGAGACTGTTTCGTGAGTACCTACTATGTGCCAGAACAGCCCTTCCCCCGCGCAGAGCAGTTCGGTGAGACCAGAGCTGGTCCAGCAGGCGAAGAGGCAGGTGAGGCTCAGAGAGGCCCACAGCCCACCTAAGGTCACACAGCACTTGGATCCTCCCCTGGGGAGATGAGGATGCTTTCTGGGGGAGGGCAGAGCTGCTTGGACCAGGGCTGCCTGGGCTGGGGTATGTGTTCCTCCACAGACCCTGGGTCCTGGGCCGCATACCCCACATCCGTCCTCTCTCCCAGCAGCTGCGCCGGCCCCTGCTGGCCCCCCGACTGTCACGGATTATCACAGGGACCCTGGGGACAGGGGCGGGCACATCTGGATCCTGTTACAAGGCCTGGCTGGGGGTCTGGGGGCGGGGGTGCTAAATGAGTTTCAGAACCCCAGCGGGGCCCTCGAGTGGGCTGCTGAGGGGCTGAGGGGCCGCGGGTCCGGGCTGAGCAGGAAGGTGGGATCAGAGCCGGCCAGAGAAGCCTTCCTGAGCCGCCGGGGCCAGGCAGGAGGTAGGATTATGGAATTAGTTCAGGAGGGAGCGCTGGGCAGGGCTTGGTGAAGGTGACCCCAGGCGGTGGCCCAGCCAGGCTCCATCTCCAGCTCCCCGGGGAGCCCTGGGCACGGGGCCTCAGCAGGAATCTGGTTTGGTTTAGGGGCCAGCCCCGCGGAACAGGTCAGATCAAATTCAGCTTGAAATTCCAGGCCAGTCACGGCAACCCAGGTGAGGGCCACGTGCCAAAGTCAACAACGAGGCCGGGAGAGGTTGTGCAGGGTGCAGGCAGGGGTCCTTACCAGACCGCATCCGAGGGGCTTCCCTCCTGTTCAAGGCTGTTCTTCAGTGGGCGCTGCTGTGTGCTGGGCGACCGGAGAGGGGATCAGGAGAGGATGCCCCGTAGTGACGGTTTTCAAAGTCCTTTGGTTCTTGGAGAACATCCAGTTGTCATGGAAACCCCCAAAGCAGGCACATTGGACCGATGAGAAAGCAGAGGCTCGGGTAGGTCAGGTTAAGGGACCACTTCCTGGAGGAGGTGACCCTCAAGCTGGAAGGGGGAGAAGGCATTCCTGCAGGGGAGTCAGCAAGAGCCATGCCGCCAAGGCAGGACAGGCCACGCATAGGGTAGGTGCCTGCGGGGAGTGGAGGGCTTGCCTGGGGCCGTGTGAGGGTCCCATTGGACGGGGAGGCTGAGGACTGTTTGTGAAGGGTGTGAGAGCCAGGGTAACTGGTTAGGTCTTTGTCTTGGTGATGATAGGGAGCCACTGAAGGTTCCCGGAGATGGCATTGACAGGATCAGAGATGCGATCTCAGAAGACTTATCCGGGCAACTCTCGTGAAACAGGCTGAAGAGTGAACATGGCAAGGCAGGCAAGCAAGCAAGATGTAGGCAGGGCCCTGACTGCATGGGCCTCAGGGCAGAGATGCCTGAAGAGAAGGAAATAAAATAATGCTTATTATCATTTTAGCTTGATGTTTACTGAGATCTTCCAAGTACAGACCGCGGTTCTGAGCCCGCGCGGTACCTTCACAGGAAGTGGTATTATTGTGCCCATTTTATAAATGAGGAAACTGAGTCACAAGGGGCCATTGGCTGGAAGGTCCATTTGAGCTGGAAGTGGCTGAGCTAGAGCCTGGACTGAGGACTTCTCCCTCCTCTCAGGGTGATCCCCTCGATCACACTGCCTCCCCACAAGTGCGTGGCGGACATGGCAAAGCCAGAGGTGAGGCTCAGGTAAAGGGCTCTGGCACCTTAAGGGTCAGGGCTGGACGTCGAGGCTCTGACATTCATCTCCTGGCCTTCCTTAGCCTCCATGGTCTGTGCCTGCCCTCCAGACACTCAGCTCTCAGTCACGGCCCTGAAAGGGAAGGCTCATACCTCGGACGGTGGGCAAGTGGGTCAGGTGATGGCAAGGGGGTGGGGCATTCATTCCCCCTCTGTTCTTTAATCTGGGAAGGCTTCTTAGCCCGGGAGACATTCAGGGGCAGGAGTCAGAGATGGGGAGGTGGAAGGGAGGCCGTGCTAGACTGTGGTTAAGATCATGGGTTTTGGAGTGAGACCTCAGTTTTGAATTCAGGCTCTTCCTTGTACCCGCTGTGTGGCCTTGGGCAAATTGCTTAACCTCTCTGAGCCCCAGTTTCCTTGTCTATCAAATAGGAATAGTGATGCCTTCCCCTCAGGGTTTGCAAGCCTTGCATGAGGTAATACACATAGGAGTCAGTCCCAGGACTTGGCACACAGTAGGTAGTTAACGAATACTCATCTGGTCAGGGCCCGATGAGGGTGCTCACCATGAAGGTGGTGGAGCTGAGGGCAGTGGAAGTAGTGAGGGAAGAGGTCATGATGGATGATCCCTGCGACAAGGCCACGGTGGAACCCTAACCAGAGGGCCTCCCCCACCCTCCTCACGCTTCTTCTAGAAAAACCTAATATTCATTGCACACCACGGTCACATGTTGGCACATTGATCCTCCCCAGATCCCTATGAGGTAGAACCCTATCATCCCCATTTTATAGCTGAGGCAGCCAAGGCACAGAGAAGCCAAGTGGCTTGCTCAAGATCACGCAGCTCTAAGTAGCAGATCCAAGATTCCAGCCCAGGTCTGCCTGACTGCAGGGCCCACACAGCTCACGCTGCCTCCCAGCCCCTGGTCCATCCAAGACTTCACACCAGCTCGGCTCAGATTTAGGAGTGGAGTCATAGGGAATGTCTCAGTGTTCATGGATCCAGAAAGATGATTGGCTGGCTTTGCAGAGAGGGTCCTCATGATGCTGTATGCCTTTTTATGAAGTCATATCAGAATGGCAGAAGAGTCTTATAGTTAAGACACTTCATACAGAAGCCAGACAGTGGATTCAAATCCCACCTCTGCCATTTGCTCCTGGGTAAGTTGCCTAAGCTCTCTGCGCCTCTGTTTCCTTCCATGAGGGAATGGGATATATGATAATAGCTAACTGACTCTCTGAGAGACTTCATTGTTAAGTGTGTTTTAATGTTTTCAGTATATTTGCAACATTGCTTGGCAGATGGCAAGCCTTCAATAGATGAATGTCCTGGCCTAGGTCCCAGCATGATATTAGGGTTCTGTGTCTCTGGGTTGGGGGGCAGTTGCCTCTTGCCCGAGGAGGAACCGTTAGGGAGCTGAGACCCGAGCCATCATAAAGGCACTGTCATCTCAGCATCTGCACTTTCCCTCCACACCCCTGCTCCATCCTACATAGCGTCCAGGAGGCCACTCAGGCCTGACCACACCCGAGATTCCCAGAGAGCCCGACACAAGGCCACACACTGACCTGGAGGCCTGCCACCCTGAAGGTCTTTCTTCCTGGGGCCCGTGGAGACCAGGGCCCAGCCTTGAGTGACCGTGACTGGGGCAGAACCTGGTTCCTTGTTCTGCATGTGTAGGCTGATCCCCTACTGTGTGCCAGGCACTGTCCTTGGTACTGAAGATCCAGCTGAGCCCAAAGTCCCTGCTCCTACAGAGCTCTCATCCCGGGGGAACTGTAAACAAACACAACGTGGGGTGAAAGAAAGCATGTGAGGACCTGACAGGTGTAATGAGGAAAGCAGGGTGGGCCACAGAGGGGGAGAGTGAGGAGGGAGCTTTTTGGAAAAGAAGATTGATTGCAGACATCTAGGAAAACCATTTTAAAAGCTAGCTCCCTGTGTTTCCACTAAACACTTGCTCAGGAAAGTGATAAAACGACACAGATTCACAATGAACACAGAAGCTGAATTCTTGGTAGGCAACATTTTATAAAGTCGAGAATCACTTGATAAAACGTCCTGGCCCAGGAACCTGCCTAAAGGATGGCCAGCTGGGCTCCACCTCGGCCCGCGTTGCTAAGCCCACGATGAACCCCTCACTCTGCTAGCCCCCAGTTTCCCCAGCTGTAAAATGGGGTCATAACCTCCAAGGCCACCTGCTCAAGCGGCTCGCTGTACACGAGGGAGTCCATGGAATGCCTTCGGATAGCTTGCCCCCGCCGGCAGTGACTGTGCAGGAAGCAGCGTGTTGAGCACCTGCTGGATACACCGTGTGGTGCTCACCACTGAGTCGGGATCCGGGTGCCCCTTCCTCACCCGACTCTGCCACCCTCCTCCAGGTCCCGGGTTGCAGGGGCGCTAGACTCTCAGCCAGGGCTCAGCCCCGCGGCCGCCTGGCTGGGTGTCCCCAGGCAGGAACGGGCAGGCGGCTCCTTTAAGGCAGGCCCCAGCTGGGCTGCCTGGATATTGGAGCCGATGAAATTAGGCGGCAGAGGCTCGGCCGGCCAGATGCGCCTGAGCAGGGCCTCGTTATGTATTCATGAGCTGTGAGGAAAAGAAATAAAAGGATTCATTATCGCCCAAACTGTTACTAATGACATGTACCTGGAGTCCCAGCACCTCTGGAAATCTAATGCGACACACTCGGAGAGAAAATATATTCCCGGGCCCTGCGCACGGCCGATGGAAAATGTCCCCTCCCCGCCCTCCCTCATTGCCATTCACTGGGGCGACATTTACAATTCTTCTGCCATTATGTCTGACCAGGGCCTCTGAGCCTCTGTCACGACCCGCACATTAGCTGAAAATTGGAAATTCCACAGCGTGGCCGTGGCCGTGGTGGGCTAGGACGCAGCGGGGCGCGTCCTAGGGACCAGTGGCACCCCGGACTGGGAGAGAGGGTACCAAGGCACAGGGGCTCGGGGGACAAGGACAGCAGTGCTGCCGGCCTCCGGGGTCCTGCTGGCCCGATCTGTCCCCAGCCGGCTCAACACCCACAGCACCAAGCCCAGCCCTGGGCTGCCGGAGCCCTTTGGGTGGCCAGGAGGATGATCCCTGCCCCTTTGACATGTACACTCTCACCCCCATCCTGCTGAAGCCTCCTGCATAAGCATCCCAATCCTTTGTTCCCTCAAAGGCCCAGCAAAAGTAGTTAGGAGCAGCAGACAAGCAATGCTAGTCCAGATCTTAGTCTGCAAGACGAATGTGCGCCAGGAGCATCACGTGGTCACCGTCTCACGCGCCCTTCACCAGCATGCTCTGAGGTGGGCTCTTTCTTGAGCCCCATCTTACAGGTAAGAAAACCCAGGCTTGGAGAGGTAAAGTGGTTTGCCCGAGGTCACACAGCTAGGTAGGAGCACACCTGGGATTTGAACCAGGGCTAGGGTGCTTCTGGGAAACCCCATGGACAGAGGAGCCTGGGGGGCTACAGTTCATGGGGTCACAAGAGTCAGACAGGACTTAGGGACGAAATCACCAGGGTGCCTCTAAGGAACTGGACCTTGCTCTAGCACCACACGAAAACCCCAAGTTCAAGGCTAAGAGGTTTTCTCAGGCAGACCTCAGCTCGCCATGATGAGATGTCTGGGATGGGCGCCTCTAGGCTGCCTGCACCAGCTGTCCCATGTGACAAGCCACGGGCCTCTGTTTAATGCACGTTCACGGAAAGAGGCAGCTGCCTGTCCTGACGGCTATGCCCCGAGGAGCAGGTGCCCCATCGCCTGGGCTTTCTGCATCCTTTGCAGTGCTTAGCACCCCTGAGTGACTTAACTGTCCCCGGGCTTTGGACGTAGAGCTAGAATGGACTGAGAAACCCAGAGAAGACAGGTGTGGGCCCTACCCAAGGAAGAGTTTTGAATAGGAATTACAGATCAAATACAGTATTTCAAATAAACCAGGAATGACTTTTAGTATAAGTATGTCCCAAATGTTGTTTACCTGTAATTCAAATTGACAGAATGTTCTGTATTTTTATTTGCTAAATCTCGCAGTTCTTGCTTCGAAACACCACAAACTACCCCAAGAGGAGCCTGGTTTACCTGGGGATATGGAGTTCGCACCCCAAACCACTAGTTCCCAAGTTCTTAGAAATGTCAGCTAGAAATTGTTTCCCAGACCTCCTTGTGGTGAGGTCTTACCACACAAGTTACTTCTGGCCAATGGGATGTGAATAAATATACACTGAACCCTTCTGGATCATGCTTTAAAAGGAAAGGACAGATACTACTCTTGCCCTTTCCCATTTCCTGTTTGGTGGGTTGCAGATGAGATGGCAGAAGCCGCAGCAGCCTTTATGGACACAGAGGTAAATGTCACATGCTAAGGATGGCAGAGTTGCCCTAGCAGGGCTGAATCACTTATTTCTGGAGTATTACTCAAGGTAAAAAAAAAATTTTTTTTTTAATTAAAAAAAAGATACAATAAGTTATTTAAGCAACTGTATTGCTGGGTTTATTTTTTCCTAGTAGCTTAGCCTGTACCTCAACTAATACACTCTCTCACCAGAATGCCAGACTCCATGAAGGAGGGACTTAGACTTATTCATTGTTAAACACCAATGTGTGTCACCAGGCAAGTTGTTAATAAATATTTGTTGCACAAGTAAATGAATGAATAACCTGGATGACCTCTAAGGGTATGTTAGCAAATAGTTGATTAATCTATTAACTACAATCATTAACATTTAATGAAAGCTTACTAAATCACTTTACATATGCATCAACTCCTACGATCCTACCCTAAGAGTAAGACCTCTACCTTTTGAGGTAGAGCCATTTACATTTCCCAGTTCACAAATGAAGAAAATGAGGCAACTTCTCCAGTTCAGAGAGCAGATGGGCGGTGAGGCCAGGGTGCACTCTGACTCTGGGGCTCCCTCACCTACCTTCATCCTGACTCCAGCTAGAGAAAAAAAGGAGCAAATGGGTCAGTGAAAGGGCTACCGCATAGCTTTGTTTATACATTTGCTCATTTATTCAACAAATATGTCACTATGTATGTGCCAGGCACTATTCTAGAAGCAAGGGATTCAGCAATGAGCAAGACGAACAAAAAAATCACTCGTACAGTTTCAGTCGGGGAGACAGACAATAAGCAAGATAAATAAGTAAAAAAACAGTGCTGCTGTGGGATTCCATTTGTGTGAAGCTGAAGAACAGGCAAAACTAATCTATGGTGATAGGAATCAGAACAATGGTTGCCTCTGGAGGGTGGGTCGGCTGGAAGGGGCGTGAGGGAGCTTTCTGGGGTGATGAAAATGTGGTATATCTTGATTGGGGAGGCGAAAACGTGGTTGTATACATACGCCCAAACTTCTCAAACCTTGTGTGTACGATCTGCACATTTTACTGTATATAAATAAAGTCTCAGTGAAGAAAGAGTAAAAACATATGTGAATGGATGGGCTCCCTTGTGGCTCAGTGGTGAAGAGTCTGCCTGCCTGTGCAGGAGATGTGGGATTGACCCCTGAGTCGGGAGGACCCCCTGGAGGAGGAAATGGCGACCCACTCCAGTATTCTGGCCTGGGAAATCCCATGGACAGAGGAGCCTGGCGGGCTACAGTCCATGGGGTCACAAAGGGGTTGGACATGGCTTAGTGACTGAACAACGGCAATATGTATGGAAGGTATACATGATAGGAGGTGGTTTTAAACACTAAGGAGAGACTAGAGAAAGCAATCGGGGTTAGGGGATTGGGATTTTACATAAAGGTGTCCCTGGAATGAAGGAAAATAGAAAAAAAAAAAAAAAGAGGGAAGGAGGAAGGAAGGAAGTGAAGTAAGGGAGATGAAAGTGAAAAGAGAAGGATGGGGGGCAGGGATGGGTGGGTAAACCAATGAAGAAGTGGGTGGGCAAACCAATGAAGAAGTGGGTGGATAAACCAATGAAGAAGTGGGTGGGTAAACCAATGAAGAAGTGGGTGGGTAAACCAATGAAGAGGTGGGTGGGTAAACCAATGAAGAAGTGGGTGGGTAAACCAATGAAGAAGTGAGTGAATAAAAGCCGTGTGTTATCCAATAAGGGGCATTCGCAGTGGACATTCACCACCTCTCCCTTCAGAGCTTTGGGCAATCAGGCTCCAACATGGGAGGGGCAGGGGCAGCGTCTATTAACACTCGGGAGCAGCCTCTTGCATGGGCTTCTGATAAGCAGTAGTGTGAGGACAGCCCCTAAGGCCCGGGGTCTAGGAGGAAGACATCATGGGACACAGGCCCCAAGACGAGTGCTCTGCTAATTGGGGGAAAGACGCCCCCACCTGCTCACCCTGCTCCCCTAACCCGATGCTTCTGCAAACACACCCCCCACCCACCTCACCCTCCCCAACAATAAATAGCACTGGTACCACTGGAAATCCGTACAGAAGAAAAGTGATTCTTGGGCTTCCCTGGTAGCTCAGTGGCGAAGAATCCACCTGCCAAGGCAGGCGATGTGGGTTCAACCCCTGATCCAGGAAGATCCCACATGCCATGCAGCAACCAAGCCCATGAACCACAAGTACTGCGCCTGAGCTCCAGGGCCCGGGAGCCCCAACTGCCAGAGCCTGAGTGCCCCAGAGCCTGTGCTCCGTCCGAAACAAGAGGGGCCACCACAGTGAGAAGCCCATGCACCACAGCTAGAAAAGAGTCTGTGCAGCGAGAAAGACCCAGGAGAGCCAAAAATAAAAAGAAATAAAACTGTATTTTTTAAAAAGTGATTTTTAAACCCTTCCTCACACTATATACTGTCATCTGCATGGACTGCAGCTCTAAGGGTGAAAGATAAAATAATAAAACTTTTACAGGAAAGGGGAAGACCAACTCTGTAACCGAGACGTAGGCATAATTTCTTCAACCTGTCACAAAAAGTACTAACCATAAAATAAACAATTATAAACCAGACTATATTAAAATCAAGAACTTCTATTCATCAAATGACACCATTAAGAAGGTGAAAAGCAACTCACAGAATGGGAGAAGGTATTTGCATATATTAATATTTGACAAAGGACCCATGTCCAGAATGTTAAATTTTCTCTACCAGTAAATAAGAAACTGAAAAACTCATAGAAAAATGGTCAAGAGACTTGAGCAGACAGTTCACCAAAGAAGATGTCCACGTGTCCTCAGCATGTTAGTCGCTTTTTTCCCAGAAAGACTAAATTAAAATGGCCTATTTTTCACTACTAAAGCCTTTTTAAAGATTCTCATTTATTTCTGATTCAAAGACAATTAGAGTTAGCTTGCTAAGTGGGCATGATTAAGAAGTATATCGTTTTTTTCAAAACCAAACAAACGTGTGGTTACCAAAGGGGAAAGGTGGTGGAGAAGGGATAAATTAGGGGTTTGGAGTTAACATACACACACTAGTAGATATAAAATACATAATGAGCAAGGACCTATGGATAGCACAGGGAACGCTACTCAATATTCTGTAATAAGCTGTACGGGAAAAGAAACTGGAAAAGCAGGGATGCATATGTATGTACAGTTAATCACTTTGCTGCTCACCTGAAACTAACACAATGCTATAAGTCAGCTGTTTGTTACTGCTGTTCATTCACTAAGTCGTGTCCAGCTCTTTGTGGCCCCGTGGACTGTAGCCCGCCAGGCTCCTCTGTCCAGGGGATTTCCCAAGCAAGAATACTGGAATGGGTTGCATTTCCTTCTCCAGGGGATCTTCTCAACCCAGGGACTGAACCCACGTCTCCTGAATTGACAGGCAGATTCTTCCCCACTGAGCCACCAAGGAAACCCTACGATACTCCAATGTGTATATTATCTATAGTGAAACAGATCACCAGCCCAGGTTGGATGCATGAGACAAGTGCTCGGGCCTGGTGCACTGGGAGGACCCAGAGGGATGGGATGGAGAGGGAGGCGGGAGGGGGGATCGGGATGGGGAATACATGTAAATCCATGGCTGATTCATGTCAATGTATGACAAAACCCACTACAATATTGTAAAGTAATTAACCTCCAACTAATAAAAATAAGTGAAAAAAGAAAGAAATAATAATTAAATCTAAAAAATATGAAAAGTGCTCAATGTCATTAATCCCAGAGCCAGTCCCTCCCTTTGGGAAGCTCTTATCCTCATCCATCAGAGGGCAGACAGAAGCAGCAAGAACTACAATCCCACAGCCTCCAGAACAAAAACCACAGTCACAGAAAGCTCACCCAAAGGATCACGGTGGTTAGGGGAACACAAGCTAAAAGCGGAGCAGCTCGTGAGTGGCGAAGAGACACAACGTGTTGTCGAGGCTGTGCAGCAGCTGGAACACTTGGGCTCCGCTGTCGGGGGTGGAAACCGGCGCAACCTCTTTGGAAACTGTCAGGCATTCTGCTTGGAGCCAACCACATGTCTTCCCTCGGACCCAGCAATTCCTCTCCTCAGTACCCATTCAACAAGAGTGCTCGCACTCACCAAAAGCCATTGGCCAGCACGCCTGGGCAGTACTACTCATCGTAGCCCCACTCTGGAAACTATCCGAATGCCCATTGACTACGCAGCAGATAGATAAGTGGATGTCTATCCATGCCACGAATGGGACACGTCACAGCCCTGAGAATGAAGGTCCGTGTACAGCCGCCCACATCAGTGGGTCAGGTAGGGCGTCGAGAAGAAGCCAGACAGAGCGGGGTGCACTGTGCCATCCCGTTTCTACGACTGTGGTTCCCCCACAGACGGGAGGGGTGGCTGGCAGGGACGTGAGGGGGGCTTCTGGGCAACATTCTGTCCCTCGGTCTGAGTGCTGGCTACACAGGTGTGCTCCCCTGGGGAAAATTCTTCCAGCTGTACACTTATGATTTGCACTCTTTTCTGGGTTTAGGTCCTGTGTCAATAAAAAGGTGTTTTTTTAAACGTTAAAGTCACAATTTGGCTACTCACTGCCAGACTCAGCCTGGCAGCCCCTTGCCACCTTGCGATGGCATCTACTTTTCCAAACATGCTGAGGTTTTGGTGAGAACTGGCTTTCTTTGTAGTTGCTCAGTCATGTCCAGCTCTTTGCAACCCTGTGAACTCCGCCAGGCTCCTCTGTCCATGGGATTCTCCAGGCAAGAATATTGCAGGGTTTTGCCTTTCCCTTTTCCAGAGGATCTTCCCAACCCAGGGATCGAACCTGGGTCTCCTGGAGGGCAGGTAGACAGACTTTTTACCGTCTGAGCCACAGAGAAGTCATTCTTCTTTGTAGTTAGGGGTATATTTTTCCAAAAACTGTTTTCTCCTTATTTTGTGTGCTTTCTGAGAGCGAAGCGATGGCGGGCTCCATCAGAAATGTCTGGTGACATGGGGGCAGCAGGAGGCCGTGGACACTTCTGGCCAAGGAAGGGCGTGCGGGGCGCCCAGTCCTCACCCCAGCACTCTGGGACTCGCCAGTCTGCTGTTATTCCGTCTGTCCTGGGAGCCCATCCCACACCTAGTATATAGAGGTGCTCAATAAATGATCAAATGCGTGTAAACATAAGTGAATGAATTAAACAAAGACTCCGTTCTTAGGGCCTTTGATGCTGGTACACACCCTCAGTGATGAGGCACTCACTCCCTGTGGAGGGAGCGATCACTGCAGAGCTCCAGCTATCGGAAGGCTGCCCTGGGATGAAGCTCCCACCCCCACCCCATCCTCCTCCCATTTCTTCAACCCTCCCCCAGCATAAACCTCCCCGGGTGCGTGAGTCCCAGCCACATCCCCGCACACACCACCTGTCAGAACCAAGGAGGAGGAGAGCTTGCTCAGGCCGGTGGGTGGGAGGAGGGTGGCAGGCGGGGCTCAGAGTCCACCACGGGCATTCACTCACTCTCTCACGTCGTCACCCACTCATCAGTCCTCCTCTAGGCCCCATTCCTGGCTAGACCCTGAACCAGGCATTAAGAACAGAGATGAATAAAAATCGATTGGCCCCCAAGGTGCTCACAGTTCGGTAGAGATGAGGCCAGCAGGTGAAGTTCCCTTTGCAGAGCCTGGGAGCCGGATGGGTGGTTGAAGGGGAGGGGGTCCCTGGAAAGGCCAGTCTAAGGGGAAGAGAGATTTATAAGCAAGCGATCCCATCCACCCTGAGGCTTGCAGTTGGCCCTCCCCTTCACCCACAGGGAGCCACTTTCATATTCCTACTTACTTCTCCCACAAACAGCCTTGCCCTAAACATTGTGTGCCGACCATCCCAACTCATCGTCCTGACAGTTCTGTCATTACCCTCCACCTCACAGATGAGGAAGCTGAGACAGTAAGTCACTTTGCTCAGGACAGACACAGCTCCCGAGTGGGGAAAATGGGATTCAAACCCTTAATTGTCTGAACTAAGAGCCTAGACACCTCCTTGTGAGTGGAAGAATCTGGGAGCATGGAGGAAGGATGTCTGCTCTGATCTTGGTGGAGTCTATAGAAGCCTTCCCGGAGGAGGTGGCCCTTTATCTTGTTCTTGAAGGATGTTGAGACTGACTGCACAAATGCACCAATGCCAGACCACACATAAAGACAGCCCGTTGACCCGCAGCAACAACCTGCTGTGGACCTGCCCAGGAAACCAACTCTGTATGTACAACAAGCAGCCCAGAAAACCAGCCTGCTCGCAGCCAGCCTTGCGGGAGACCAGCCTGCCATAACTTGAAAGCAGTCAGCCCCGAATGGCCAGGACTTGATGAATGACCGGCTGCTTCCCTCATATTTGTCCTCACTTCCAACTTAGGAACAACTGTGCGTGTTACGCCTCTTCAGTTGTGTCAGACTCTGTGCGACCCCATGGACTGCAGCCCGCCAGGCTCCTCTGTCTGTGGGATTCTCCAGGCAAGAATACTGGAGTGGGTTGCCATGCCCTCCCCCAGGGGATCGTCCCGACCCAGGGATCGAACCTGAGTCTCCTATGTCTCCTGCATTGGCAGGCAGGTTCTTCATCACTAGCGCCACCTGGGAAGCCCCCAGCTGTAACCAGAGGAAGCCAAATATGCACCACGATCCTGGCGTAGGATGCCCTGCTTCTGGTCAGTTCATCTGCAGACTCCCTATGCCAACAGCCTCCAGCCTGGACACACCTAAAGCCTCCCCTTTTCCCCCCATTATAAAGCTCCCCCGCTTCTCTGCCTGCCTTTGAGTCTCTGCCAAAACACAGGTGACGGTGGCTGCTTCCTTGCTATCGCAAGCAAAGAATAAATAGCCTTGGTTTTTCTCCTTGGTTGGACTTGCTTATTTCCATGAGCAGGAGTTTGCCGGGTGGCACAGACGTATGTGCAGAGGCACAGAGACGTGCATGAACCAGCCACGGAGGATGGGGAGGCCAGAGACAAGGGATGAGGGTGGTGGGAAGGAGCCCAGAAAACTCCTAGTCAGCTGACAACACCCAGCGCAAGAGGCCCCCTCTGCCCACACGAATAAGGAACACCCCTGGGGTCTGCAGAGCCCAAGCGGGCCTGCTCGGCGCACACTCACCTGGGAGACCCAGGGGCAGCTTCCCTCCCCAAGGGGCGGCCCTGTCGGCCAGACCGGGAGCCGAGGCCCAGAGTCCTCCCTGCTTCCGCCCAGCCCTGCGCCCCCACCCTCAGCGTCCCTCCCCCGTCACGTGTCAGTCACATCTTCTCTGCGCTCGCTGCCCTTCCTGGCTGTGCTAACAGGCACCGGCTGGCAGAGCGCTCTGATTTAATCAAGGCTGGAGACAGATCCCCCCGCTGCCACTGCTTGTACTGCCCGAGGCCCAGGACGCTCAGATTAATTCACAGGATGTCACAGACGCTGTTCTGCTGTGTTTGTCATCTTCCCCAGCCAGGTGTGAGCTTTCCCAAGGCCCTGGACAGGAGGTGTCAGCGTCTGGGCTCAGAGGCCCCCCACCACCACTGCTGCCTTCACGTCAGCTCCCCCAGTTCCGGTAGACAGGCCGCAAGTGAGATTCATAGACTAGAGGAGGGGCCTTTGGCAGGACTTGGAACCAAATGCCTGCATCTGGGAAGGGCGGTGGGGCTGAGGGAGACAGATGGGGCCTGGGAGGCGAAAGGTCTGCACTGGTGTCTCAGCTCTGCCCAGGGTGGTCTTCAGCTCCGATCTCTGCCCCCACAAGGGTCACCTGATCGTGCATTGCAGGCCAAGGACAGGGAGGATGCTTCAGTGAATAAAACGTGGCTGGTTCCTGCCTTTAGGTCGGCAAAGTTCTCTGTGCCTCGTTTCCCTCATCTGCAGAACGGGGTACCGTATCTCCCTGGACCACTTCACAGGCTGTTGTGAAGATCCTGGGAACTTGTGAATATGGCCGCATTGGGGGATCAGTGGAAAGAAGACCCAACACGCAATCATGAGGTCTGGGTTCAAGTCCCGGGCAGCCACAGCTAACTGAGGAACTTTGGAAAAATCTCTGCCCCTCCCCAAGCCTGTATGACCAGCTGCAAAATGGGGAGAGTACAGATCATCAAAATAAGAGCTATTTACTACTACATGCCTGGTCTAAGCACTTTACAGGTATTCAGTTCGGTTCAGTCACTCAGCCATGATCGACTCTCTGCGACCCCATGGACTGCAGCATGCCAGGCCTCCCTGTCCATCACCAACTCTCAGAGTTTACTCAAACTCATGTCATCGAGTCGGTGATGCCATCCAGCCATCTCATCCTCTGTCTCTCCTTCTCCTCCTGCCCTCAATCTTTCCCAGCATCAGGGTCTTTTCCAGTGAGTCAGCTCTTTGCATCAGGTGGCCAGATTCTTGCAGTTTCAGCTTCAGCGTCCATCCTTGCAGTGAGGTACACTTCACAGGCGTGAGTTTTTCAATATGTATTTATTTGGCTATGCCAGGTCTTAGTTACAGCCCACCGGAACTTTTACTTCCCCTGTGAACTCTTTGTTGCAATGTATGGGATCTAGTTCCCGGACCAGGGATCGAACCCAGGCCTCCCTGCTTGGGGAGTGTGGAATCTCAGTCACTAGACCAGTAGGGAAATCCCTACAGATGTAAATTATTGCAAGCCCCACCACCTCCTATTTTACAGATGAAAGAAGCTGAGATGCAAGAGGCCAGATAAAATGTTCAAGGCCATGCCCTGGCAGCTGCTGGCACTAGGTACAAAGCCAGGCGGTCTGGCCCTGAAGCCCACTCTCTTCGCACCACCTCTCACCACCAGCCACATTCCAGGTCCATGAGCGACTGGCCCCGAGGACCAGCCATCCCTACGCCTGCCGCAAAGTTCATGTGAAACAAAGCCACCTGCGGGACTCCACTGGGATCCTCAGCAACCAGGCCTGATTTCTTTCATAAGTTTCTTGGTATGCGTCTTCTCCACTTGTTGGTTTGCCTGTTTTTTTTTTTTTTTAATTAGACTAAGAACTCTGCCAGAGTCTGGGCTCTGTCTCCACCATCGAACAGCTTTCTCAGCGCAGGTCTCTCCCATCAGACAGGGAATGCCTCAAAACAGGGGCTGTTCTCCCCGTTGTTCTGGGAGTTCCCGGGGTGGGGAGAACATTGATTCTCACCCCAGCTTTGCACCTGCCAATCCTTAATTGTTCCAATTTCCCACTAAAGGGGGCAGCCATTCCTGGAGACATCTGGTCTACCTCCTCAGGGGCCCCCACCTGCTGGGTGACCTTCTCCAGCCACCTTGGAGAAATGAAATACCCTTTCCTAAATTACTGCCAGAGTTGGCCAAATCTATGAAGCCTGGAGCCAGGGGCATTGGCTGCGAAAGTGCTAAGAGTTAATTCAATTAGTTAGAGCGTGTGAAACTGGGGTCTCCGGCTTGCCGGCAGCCACAGCCCCACAGGATTCCGCTGGACTTTCCACACCTCTGCCAGAGCTGCCGAGCTCCTGGATGAGATTCTAGCTTCTCTTCCGCCTCTCCCCACCCACTGTGGCCCCCGCAGTTTACACTTACACAGAAGCTAAGGTTTGGAAGGACAAGCAAGCCCAGTCCTATCAGGAGAGCCACGGCCTGGCCCAAGGCCAATCAGCAAGTCATGGATTTCTGACTCCTGGTTCCAAGTCTGCCTTTGAGTGTGCTGTTCCCCCTACCCGGAATGCTCTTCCCCCAGATCTCTGCTTGCTTCCCTCCTCCTCATCCTTCAAGTCCCTGTTCAAACGTCATCTTCCTTGATCACAGCATCTCAAGCACAGCCCCACCCCATTCCCAGAAGTTTCCACCTGCTTCCCTGCTTCATTTTCCAAGTGCACTTGTCACCAGATGACACAGTCTTATCTCCCCACTTCCCAGATGATTCTGCTTCTGGACGGTCAGCTCCGGGAAGCCAGGGCGTGGCTGCCTCGTCCCTCTTGGCGGCCATCGTATCACAGCACCTGGCAGGTAGTTGCCCCAATAAGTCTTTGTGGAGTGAATGACGGGGGGCCATGAAGGCCCCACTGCCTGGGACTTGGGCCTCTTCTGTGGGTGTGGCAGGAGGGGTACCAGGGGGCTGGCACCACAGGCTTCACCACCCAGCTGTGGCTGCAGCAGCCTCTGATTAGGCCCCAATTAGCAGAGAAACCTTTCAGCCATCCACTTCCATTAGTTGCTGAGATTTTAGCTGTGAAGTCTGGCTGATGGCCAAGAAGGTGGTCTCCAGAGAGGCTGGTCGGGGAGGAAGCCTGGGAGGTCTCAGAGATATGACTGTCAGAGCTCTGGCAGAAAGGCTGGGCACGGTGTGGGGAAGGGCTGCAGTAGCTAGGGGTGAGGGGGTCCACAGCCTGGGATGTCACTGGGTCCTCTGCCACAGGACCAGCCGTTCATTCATCCCCCACCCCGGCTTCCTTGCTCTAACTCTCTCTGCCACCACCACGCTGTGTGACCTGGGGCTGGTCACTTGCCTTATCAGATCCTCACCTGCATGATTGCAAAGTGAGAGGAATGCACACTTTAGGGGCTCCTCCAGGTGAGGGATCCTGAGGTTGCATCTGGCTGTGAGTCACACCTGCTTTGGACATGCAGGGACGTCCACCACCCCCCTGCCTCCTCTCCCTCTCTCCGACCCAGCCTCCACCCTGCAGCCAGACTCAAAAGTCTGTCTCCTATGCTGTCTCATCTCTCGCCACCAACCCACCCGTGTCTCCTCCTCCCTCCGCTGGGAACACCCGCCTCCTCCCTGCCTCCTCCCACCCGGGGGGCGTCCCCACACCCTCCATCCATAGTTTGTCTTCAGGGCTTTCCCCAGCTCCCCCAACTTTCCCCCTGCTCTCCAGATGCAGACAAAGAGAGGCGCTCCCTCCCCTGGGTTCCCAGAGCGCTTTGTTTCACCATCCCCACAACCTAATCACGTTGCTCTTGACTGTTATCTTGAGCACATCACAGTCTTGATATCATTCGCCTCTGTGTCCCCGGTGCTCAGCAAAGGGCTTGACAAACGATGATGATGGTAATAACTGCGCATTGATTTGCTGAGCATCTACTCCGTGCCAAGCGCTATGCAATGCCCTTTATGTGAATATTTCACTCAGCCCTCACAATAACCCTATAAAAGAAGGTTCTTTAATTACCCTTATTGTAAAAGGAGGCAAGTGGGACTCAGAGAAGTTAAGTAACGTACCCAAGGTCACACAGCAAATGGATGGCACGGCCAGGATTTAACCTCCAAAAGCCTGGCCACAGGAGATGACCTCTTTTTGAGGATGTTATGTGCTTCCCTGTACTCTGAAACATTGTAGTCGTTGCCAAAGAAGTATGGATGTACGCTCTTTGTTTAACTACTCACCTATTGAAAGACATTCTGGTTGTTTTAAACTTTTGGCTATTACACATGAACACTCATGTACAAGTTCTTGTGTGGACATCAGCTTTTATATCTCTGGGCTGAAGACCCAGGATGCTAACTGCTGGGTTGCATGGTAAGTATATGCTTAGCTTTTTGAGAGCCTGCCAAACTGTTTTTCAGAATGGCTGCACTACTGACAGATTCCTGCATGGAAGCGCCTCAGCATTCAAAATCCTGGGGTCATGGCATCCAGTCCCATCGCTTCTTGGCAAATAGATGGGGAAACAATGGAAATAATGACAGATTTTATTTTCTTGGGCTCCAAAATCAGTGCAGATGGTGACTGCAGCCATGAAATTAAAAGACACTTGCTCCTTGGCAGAAAAGCTATGACCAACCTAGGTAGCATATTGAAAAGCAGAGACATTACTTTGCCAACAAAGATCTGCACAGTGAAAGCTATGGTTTTTCCAGTAGTCATGTATGGATGTGAGATTTGGACTATAAAGAAAGCTGAGCGCTGAAGAACTGATGCTTTTGAACTGTGGTGTTGGAGAAGACTCTTGAGAGTCCCTTGGACTGCAAGGAGATCCAACCAGTCCATCCTAAAGATCAGCCCTGGGTGTTCATTGGAAGGACTGATGCTGAAGCTGAAACTCCAATACTTTGGCCACCTGATGCGAAGAGTTGATTCATTGGAAAAGACCCTGATGCTGGGAGGGATTGGGGGCAGGAGGAGCAGGGGGGCCAGAGGATGAGACGGTTGGATGGCATCACCGACTTAGTGGACATGAGTTTGACTAAACTCTGGAAGATGATGGACAGGGAAACCTGGCGTGCTGCAGTCCATGGGGCTGCAGAGTCAGACACAAATAAGTGACTCAACAACAACAACAAAGAAGTTATGGGAAACCTGGGGAGGGCAGTATGATGAAGCCTCCCTGAGAACAGTTCAGAGACGTGCAGCAAAGCCTCAAAAATAGTCCACACTCTTTGATCCAGGAATTCTGTTCCTAGGAATCTGTTCCAGAGAAGTGGTGTGTTAAGTGGGCCATGATTTATGCACAATGATGTTCATCACAACCTTATTTATAATAGGGAGAACAGGAGAATGGTGAAATTAATTATGGTAAGGGGTTATGCAGTCATCACGGATAATATTTATAGACAGTTTGCAATAACACACGAAGCAAGGGCTAATGTTTAGTGCTCAGTGAAAATATCAGGATTCAGGATAGCACAGAAGCACATGAAAAGATGCCCAGCATCACTAGGTGTTCAGTTCAGCTCAGTCGCTCAGTCGTGTCCGACTCTTTCTGACCCCATGGACTGCAGCACACCAGGCCTCCCTGCCCATCACCAGCTCCCGGAGTTTACTCAAACTCACATCCATTGAGTTGGTGATGCCATCCAACTGACATACATCCTCTGTCGTCCCCTTCTCCTCCCGCCTTCAATCTTTCCCAGCATCAGGGTCTTTTCCAGTGAGTCAGTTCTTCCTATCAGGTGGCCAAAGTATTGGAGCTTCAGCTTCAACATCAGTCCTTCCAGTGATTATTCAGGACTGATTTCCCTTAGGATGGACTGGTTGGATCTCCTTGCTGTCCAAGGGACTAGGTATTAGAGACATGCAAATTAGGACCACGATGAGATATCATGATTAGAGCAGCTAAAATAAAAACAGGGACATGAAATGCTGGTGAAAATGAGAAGAAGCTGGAGCTCTCATGTGGGAACGTAGAGTAGCACAGCCTCTCTGGAAAATAGTTTGTTAGTCGCTCAAAAAACTAAGCGCATGCTCGCGGTGCTGCGTGCTGTTAGTCGCTTTAGTCGTGTCTGACACTGAGCGACCCCGGGACTGTAGCTCGCCAGGATCCGCTGTCCATGGGGTTCTCCAGGCAAGAACACTGGAGGCGGTGGCCCCTCCTCATGCTTACCATACAACCCAGCAATCACTACCCTGGGTCTTTACCCCAGAAATACAAACGCTGAAGTCCACACAGGAACCCGCACGTGAGTGTTCATGTGTAATGGCCAAAACCACCAAAATGCCCTTCAGTAGGTGAATGTTCAATCAGACAGTGGTACATCCATACTGTGGAATACTGCTTAGAGAGAAAAAGGAATGAACTCTTGATACAGTCAACTGCTGGGTGAACGTCTAAAGAATTTTGCTGAGTTAAAAAAAAAAAAGACCTCTAAAGGTCTCATACTGTATGATTCCATTTATATGCCATTCTTGAAATAACTAAATCATAGAGATGGAGAACAGATTCGTGGTTGTCGGCTTAGGGCTGTGGGTGAGAAGAAAGTGGGTACAGAGAAAGGGAGCCCCTTGTGTCCTGTATCTTGATTGTGGTGGTGATTAGGTGATCTACACCAAGTGATGAGATGGCAGAGAACTAGGCAAGTCCACGTCAACTTCAAGGTCAATGTCAATACGTCAATTCACGGGTTTTGACATTCCACTGAAGCTATGGGAGATGTAACCTCAGGGTGAAGAGTAAATATTTCAATTTAGAAAGGTTTTTAAAAAGCAGGATTGAAAGCTTACATGGCATGATCCTTGTGATGGAATAATAGTTGCATGGAAGGGGGAGTCACCCTTCCATAAGCTGTTCAGCTTGATGAGCTGTGACCGCTGCTCAAACGTTATCTTCCTCCCATCATCGTCTCATGACCGTGAAAGGAATTTTCATCCCCATCCTACAGAAGGGGAAACTGAGAATTCTCAGAAAATTTGAGTGCCCATCCCGGGGCAGAACAGAGATATGAACCCAGAATATCTGACTTTCGACGTCTCCCCACTGACTCCACCTCAGGTGTGGTTTATTTTCTTCTTTATACGTCTCTGTATTTTCTCTAATAAGCATGTCTGACTGTGATAATCAGAAGAAAAAATAAGCAAACACTAGAAAGTGTTCCTTGGTGGGTTGCCTGTTTGTTCTGGAGCCCATAGCACCGCAAGTCTACAATTTCTGTCTGAAAGACACTCTATTCCGGTTGCTGGCGCGATGAGACCCACCCCAGGGCACTCTGGCCTGAATCCCACCCCCGTCCCCATTGGAGACTATGGGGGTCTGCAGACAGGACCCTAGGTCTGCTCCATACCAGCTAGGAGCCCTTGGGCACAACTACAACCTGGGAACCTCAGCCTTCTCATCCGTGAGATGGGGATCAACAACAGTTACCAACTCACAGCACTGTTGCAAAGCCACAGTGGAATAAGATCAGACATGGTGTACCTACTACGCAAGAGCACTCGGTTGTTGGAAAAGCGGAGCCTGGATTTAATGAATTGCTCAAATGCAGCCTGTAGCACGTTGGGACAGGGAGAGCTAGGCAAACCTCAGGGATTGCTGCTGCTATCATCTCTGTCTAGCTGGCCGCAGCGCTGTGTATCCAGACGGGTGCGGCACCTTGGAAACTGGGTGGATCCCAGTGGGTTGGAGCCTCCCTGGGAACGGCAGGCCCCAGAGGACCCAGGGGAGCAGGCCACAGCCCACAAGTTCAAAAAGACCCCAGAAGACCCTGCTTCACCCATTGGTTTTCCACACTGAGAATCAATTTTCAAGGGTGTTTCCCAGAAGTGGTCTGGCCTTGCTGGTGTTGTTATTCATCTTCCCTGGCCGCCAGCCGCCAGTTAGCCGAATCCTCTCCCCCCGCCCCCCCCCCCTTACCACTTCTTGCATTTGGGGCCTGAAGGTGGGGGGGGCAGCTGGGCCAGAGACTTGTTCCCGTAAATGCCCCTGCCACCCCCATGGATCTGGAGGCCAGCACCCCACCCTCCCGCCCCGTATCCTGGCCCTCACAGGCTGAGGCCCTTGGCAAGGCTGGGGCAGGAATGCCACACTGGGGCCAGGAGCGCCTTTCCCAGGCTGGGGCTTAGAGGAGAGCGGTCTGGGCCAAGCAGCCAGAGCTGGCGGGGAGAGAGACTTCCTGCCCCCTCGGGGGGAGGAGACCCCTGCCAGCTTCCCATGCCCATCCCGGTTTACAGATGCTCCAGGGGGCATTCAGGGGAAGCACACGGATTAGGGCAGAGTGGGGGGGGGGGGGGTGGAGACGTGGCCAAGGATGATGCAGGGAGAGCCCTAGAGAGGATGGTTACGGAGGACCAAGGCAGCCCCGAGCAGCCCTCTGCGGCCTCACCCCACCATCTGCCCCCCAAGAGTGGTGCAAAAGGTGGCTGACTTCACGGTATTTGCTGAGCATCTGCTGTGTTCTGGACCCGCCCTGCGCTCTGGGGGCTGATGGTCTGCAGAGAAGGCAGGCATCAGTGAAGGGTGTGGGACCAGCAATGAAAAAAGCATGATTGACAGGAGGCAGGACCACCCCGGGGGAACAGCGAAGGCTCCTCCGAGGAGTAAGACTCGGCCTGGTGTCCCGGGGGAGGGAGCAGCTTGGGTGGGGCAGAGCCTGCCGCCCTCTGGGACAGCCTCAGCCAGGGCAGCTGGTGGGTGTGTTACTGTCGCTAAGTCATGTCCGGCTCTGTGACCCCATGGACTGCAGCACGCCAGGCTTCTCTGCTGTCCACCATTATGGTCAAACTCATGTCCATTGAGTCAGTGATGCCATCCAACCATCTCATTCTTACACACTCACAGCTGGTGTCTGGGGAGGGCCAAAGGCTGCCAGAGGCTGGACATACCCACCGTCTATAGGTCAAGGTGAGGATTTTCATCTTTAAGAACAAGCAGTAGCCACGGAAGGTGGAGGCGGGATGCAGTCTGAATTTCGCAGTTTCTACCCGGAACCCGAGTCGGCAGATCAGAAGGAAGAGGGGCTGACCACCCTCTAAGGGTCCTTCCTGCACCGACATTCCAGGCTCTGTGAGGAGTTTTTAAAAATCCCCAAGTGGCGCTCTAGACCATGACAACACCCACAAGTAAGGCTTTGACTAAGCTCCCACCAGACCCCCCTCCATCCCAGGGACAACTCCCCAGCCCATGGGTGTGAGAGCTCCTTCAAGTCTTGGAAGATGGAACTGGAGAAGTGAGCGTGGGCGGCCCCCAGTAAAGGCAGCCCCTTCAACTCCGGGCATGCCTCCCTCCCCTCCTGCTGCTGACTCTGTTGGTCCTTTAATACCCAGATCAACTGTCACGTCTTAGTAAAGCGTCCCCAGCCCCTCAGGCAAAATAACCCCTCTCTTTTTCCCTCGGGCTCCCAGAACCCCGAGTGCCATTCCCACCACACCTGCTGGTCATCTGCCCATCAGTGAGCCCCCGAGAAGTGGGCGTCTGTGCGTTCATTCACTCGCTCATCCAACAGGAGCTGTGAACACTGTGAGGAACAAGTTTGATGAGCTCTGTGCTCTCAGGGGACTCAGTTTTAAAGGTGTTTTGCTCACGAGGGTAAGACAGGATCCCACCCAGGGCCTGACACCGAGGGTCCCCAGTGAGCCTTTGGTGAATAGGTGAAGTCAAGAATGAAGGATGGCGAATAGAAAGAGGGAAGGAAAAGAGGGTCTGAGGGCTAAAGGGAAGGGGCAGGAAGGAAAGCCCTGATAGGGAAGGCTTCACGGGCCCCACCTCCCCCAGTCTCACCCACCCCACGTTGTGCTCCCTTTTTCCTTCCGACATTGCCAGACACCCAGAGCCCCTTCCTCACCCAACTGAGCTGTGGGCGATGCCCTTTCAGTCCAGGCTGGAGTTTTCAAAAGGGAAACAAGGACAGGCACAGGCAGAACTCATGGATGTGTCTGCAGGGCGCAGACTTCTTAAGGACAGTCTGGCTGGAGGAGCTGAAGAGTCATCAGCTGTGCCATCATTTTAGTCCAGCTGGGCAAGTGCTGGGCCCAGGGAACAAGATCATCCCGCAAACAGCACCACCACCAACACCATTGACAGCGTTAGCACAACACCAACCCCACTCATCCTCACGTCAGCACTACCACCATCTCACCACCAACACCACCAGTCAACATGTCAACACTACCACCATCCCACCACCAACACCACTCATCCTCACGTCAGCACTACCACCATCCACCACCAACGCCACCATCCTCACGTCAGCACTACCACCATCTCACCACCAACACCACCAGTCAACATGTCAACACTACCACCATCCCACCACCAACACCACCATCATCACGTCAGCACTACCACCATCCACCACCAACGCCACCATCATCACGTCAGCACTACCACCATCTCACCACCAACACCACTCATCCTCACGTCAGCACTACCACCATCCCACCACCAACACCACCATCATCACGTCAGCACTACCACCATCCCACCACCAACACCACTCATCCTCACGTCAGCACTACCACCATCCCACCACCAACACCACTCATCCTCACGTCAGCACTACCACCATCTCACCACCAACACCACCAGTCAACATGTCAACACTACCACCATCTCATCACCAACACCACTCATCATCACGTCAGCACTACCACCATCCACCACCAACGCCACCATCATCACGTCAGCACTACCACCATCCCACCACCAACACCACCATCATCACGTCAAGTGTATCACCATCCCACCACCACCACCACTCATCCTCACGTCAGCACTACCACCATCCACCACCAACGCCACCATCCTCACGTCAGCAGTACCACCATCCCACCACCAACACCACCATCATCACGTCAGCACTACCACCATCCCACCACCAACACCACTCATCCTCACGTCAGCACTACCACCATCCCACCACCAACACCACTCATCCTCACGTCAGCAGTACCACCATCCCACCACCAACACCACTCATCCTCACGTCGGCACTACCACCATCCCACCACCAACGCCACCATCCTCACGTCAGCTGTATCACCATCCCACCACCAGCACCACTCATCATCACTTCAGCACTACCACCATCCCACCACCAATACCACCATCCTCACGTCAAGTGTATCACCATCCCACCACCAACACCACCATCATCACGTCAGCTGTATCACCATCCCACCACCAGCACCACTCATCCTCACGTCGGCACTACCACCATCCCACCACCAACACCACCATCATCACGTCAGCTGTATCACCATCCCACCACCAACACCACCATCATCACGTCAGCTGTATCACCATCCCACCACCACCACCACTCATCCTCACGTCAGCAGTACCACCATCCCACCACCAACGCCACCATCATCACGTCAGCACCACCGTCATAAACACCCACACCAGAAGGACACACATACCCCAATGCTCGTCACAGCACTATTTACAATAGCTAGGAGGTGGAAGCAATCTAGGTGTCCATAGACATACGAGTGGGTAAAGAAGGTGCGGTGCATATGTACAATGGAATATTACTCAGCCACAGAAAGGAGCACTTGGTCAGTTCTAATGAGGCGGATGAATCTAGAGTCTATTATACAGAGCGCAGTAAGTCAGAAAGAGGAAAACAGAAAGTGTATGTTAACACTCATACATGGATCTAGAGAGGTGGCACGTTGCAGGGCAACCGTGGAGATGCAGACAGAGAGAGCAGACCTGTGGACGCAGGTGGGAAAGGACAGGGTGGGGCGAACTGAGAGAGCAGCGTTAAAACACACACATTACCACATGCAAAGTAGAGAGCTGGTGGGAATTTGCCACATGCCCCAGGAGCTCACACCCGGTGCTCTGTGAAACCTAGAAGGGTGGGATGAAGTGGGAGGTGGGAAGGAGGTTCAAGAGGGTTCCTAGGTGCACCCGTGGCTGATTCGCGTTGTTGTATGGCAGAAACCAACACGGTGTTGTAAAGCAATTATCCTCCAGTTAAAAATAAATAAACTTAATTTTAAAAAACACCCACACCAATACCAAGAGCAATGTTAGTGCCAACAAAGCACCAGAAATCATTCTAGCACCACCGCCACCAATGCTGACACCAATGACATTCATGAAAGTACCAGTAATCGTGTCAGGACTAACACCTGCACCGAGATCACCAGTATTAATGTTAGCATCTCTATCATCAACACCAATACCGCACCAATAACAATGCTAACACCACTGCTACCAACATGAGCAGTCATGTTTGTACCACCGGCATCAACACCACCGACACCAGTGATCACATGAGTACCGAGGCTATCATCATCAAGACTGATACCGTCAGCAGCAGTGTTTACGCCAATACCACTGAGACAGCCGATTCTTAGAGGGGTCGATAAGGAGTACCGGACCGTCAAGGAGGAAGGGGTCCTGGAGGAGAGAGAGCGGTCTCAGGCTCTCAAGAAGGAGAAAAGGACAAATATTTCTACTTTGCTTTGTCCCAGTCACAGAAGACATTTTTCTTAAACTCTTGAGTTGTTATGACAACAATCTTTAAGCCCAGAGCTAATGGCTCCGTTGAGTTGCTCAGTCATGTCCGTGACCCCAAGGGTATGTTTTTCCTTAAGCTTTGCACTAATGATTATATAACAACAATGTCCCTTGCTTGAGGGCTTGCTTCTCCTCCTCAACAGGAACCTTCTGGCTAATCTTGTTATCTTAAGAGGTATGTTGTGGAGGTGGGTCTGGTCAGACCTTTCTATTGTCAGTTCCAATCTTGTTAATTTAAGAAGCATGTTGTGGGTGTGCGTCTGATAAAAGCATCTAGGACCTCGATAAGACTAGCAGGGGGCGCTCTCTGTCCCCCTTCCGTGTCTGCGTCAGAGGCTTTCTCTCTCCCCCTTTTATATGTTAAAAAACCTCTGCTATACAAAAGCTCTCGAGTGACCAAGCCTGGCCCCTGGACCACAGTTAATCTACTTCCTAAGGGATCACATCCTTCACCGGAAGCTCTCACCACCGCCCTTAACACCAGCGTCACTAATAGTGTCATGAGCACCAACACCATTAGCACCGCCAGTGATCACGTGAGCATCACCGCTGTCAACACCAACACTGCCAGAAATGCTGTTGGCACCAAGGCCACCAACATGGACATGACCACTGTCAATAACAAGGAAAAGAACAGCCTCAGCACCAGCGACTTCAATGACACCAGTAACAGCAGTGACACTTTTAAGTACAATAAGAGCCCCGAGCCCAACCCCAATATCACCAGTCAAACCATTAATACACCACCAGTGACAACCTCAACACCAACTCCAGCTCCACATTGCAGACACCAGCAAAGCTATTCCTCTCTGACATCCACCAATGAGAGCATGAACACCGATACCATTGGTGTTAACCATCCCTGCCAACAACATCGACAACGGGAGCGTCACCATTATCAACAGTACCACCAATCACACCACCACCAGCATCTCCAACCCACCTCACCGACACCCCCAGCAGCAACAATAATCACAACAGCCACACTTACTACATCAGGGCACCGACAATGTCAATGCTCATGGAAAAGCCAACAATGCCGTTAATACCAACAATACGAACTCCCTGCCAGCAGGCCGCCACTGACAGCACGCACGGTGCCCGGTCCTCGCACACGATCTCAGCCTGCGCTCATCCCAACTCCACCACCGCCTGCTATTTCCACCTGTTCTTTAACTGTGAGACTGAGGAAGTTAAGTGTGTTCAAAAAAGAGTGTTGCAAGGAAACTGAAGGTTAGAGAGGTGAAGTGACTTACCGAAGGTCAAGAACAACTAGCAAGTAGTGGACCTGAAATTTCAAGCCCAGGAGTCTGGCTCCGGAGTTTGTTCTCTTAAACGTTATGTTTTTCTTTAATTAGTTTATTTTAGTTGGAGGATGATTACTTTACAATAGCGTGGTGGTCTCTGCTGTTCATCAACATGCATCAGCCACAGGTGCACACGTGTCCCCCATCCAGAACCCCCGCCCTCTCCATCCCACAGGTGCACACGGGTCCCCCATCCAGAACCCCCACCCTCTCCATCCCACAGGTGCACACGGGTCCCCCATCCAGAACCCCCGCCCTCTCCATCCCACCGGTGCACACATGTCCCCCATCCAGAGCCCCCACCCTCTCCATCCCACAGGTGCACACGGGTCCCCCATCCAGAACCCCCGCCCTCTCCATCCCACAGGTGCACTCGTGTCCCCCATCCAGAACCCCCGCCCTCTCCATCCCACAGGCGCACACGTGTCCCCCATCCAGAACCCCCGCCCTCTCCATCCCACAGGTGCACTCATGTCCCCCATCCAGAACCCCCGCCCTCTCCATCCCACAGGCGCACTCGTGTCCCCCATCCAGAACCCCCGCCCTCTCCATCCCACAGGTGCACTCGTGTCCCCCATCCAGAACCCCCGCCCTCTCCATCCCACAGGCGCACACGTGTCCCCCATCCAGAACCCCCGCCCTCTCCATCCCACCCCTCTCGGTGGCCCCAGAGCACCGGCCTCGGGCGCCCCACTTTAATTCTGCAGCTTTCTCTGTCAATTGCCATTTTTGCTCACTTTCTGGGCTGCTCACTTTTTTACCTTTTTTTAAAGGTTGACAAAAAATTTTCTCAACACTCTAATCTGCAATTAAGCTTATTGTCTATTTTATGTAAATTATCAAGTAAAATAATCTCTATTCTATAGAAACACCAAGATTCAGGTGGATCCTCCATATGAAGGGCTGACAAAATAGGTGAATGTGAAATTTCTCTGAATTCCTATGTAGTTTGTGGCACTGTGAATTTGTGGATTATTTGAGCATCAAAGGTTTTTTTTTGTGTGTATGTTTTAAGTAACAGGGATGACTTAAATAATAAAACATAGCTTGGCAAGAGAAGAACAAAAAAGAATGCTGGTTCCTGACTCCCAGCCTCAGTCTTCCCACTGTCTCCACGCCTGTCTCCTCTGCCTGGAAGTCCTCCCCGAGCCCGCTCCGGGAGGTTGGCCTGACATCTCCTCCCTGGCACTGCCTGGCTGTGAGACCTAGGTGAGCCTCTGCAGACCTAAGATCTTCCTTTTCTCGCCTGTCCAAATGAACAGTAAATCAGCTTATCCGGGTGTGACGGGCAGACTCCCAAGATAACGTATGTAAGTCGTCAGGCCAGGCCCCCGACACCCAGAAGGGAAGACGTGAGGAGCAGCTGTTATTCTTACTGGAGTTGGCAAGAGAAAAACAATGTTCTCATTCTGTAGATCTGGGCCCAGAGCACTCACAGGGTGTCGATCACAATAACAGTTAGTGCTTGTGGAGGGCTCCCTGCCCACCAGCGTCTCCAGTGCAGCCCTCGAGGACTCTGAGGTTCAGGAATGATCATTGATGAGCAGACCCGGGAAGCGGCAGGGATGAGATCTGAACCCAGGAAGTCAGCCTCAGCCTGTGCTCCTAATCACTAGTCTATATCCGCTTCGGTAACACAATTCGCATCTATTGAGCAAACACTATGTGTTGGTGTTTTCCCATGTTTTATCTCTAATCTTCACAACAGCCTTGCTGAGTAAACAACACTGACCCTGAGATGACCTTGAACTTGGGCTCCCCACCTTGGCTGGTTCCAAAGAAGGGCCCTCACCTCCACTGTCTCCCACCTCCCCGTCTCCAGGCCCGAGGCACCCTGGCTACCCAGGAGTAACCTCAGCGCCCCGGGGCAATGCGCGTGGGCCCCTACCCCACGCAGGTCGACGCCGGAGGTGGTTCAGACTCAGAAGACGGCGGATTCTAGGTCTGCTCCTCTGGCCCCGGGGCTGCCAGGGTTCCGCACGGCCCCCTTAACCCGGTCACAGCCCCAGGGGGAGCCCAGGAGCCTGCCGTTGGACTTTTGGCGTCCCCACCAGCAGCTGCCCAGGCAGAAGGGTTTCATCTTTCCAGGCTGGGTGGGAGAATCCTGCCCCCACCCCTGTGTTCTTGTTCCCAGCGAAAGACCTTGGCAGGACCCCTGATCCTTCTCCTTCCCTGGGACGGATGGCTTCCAGCTGCCTGCCGCCTGGCCTGGGAAAATTCCTCAGAGCTCTGCAGGTCCCGGGATCTCTGAAACCTGAGTGGCCCCTCCGGAGCCCCAGCCTTCCCGCTCCACCCCACCCAGGCTCCCTCGGGCACCATTTTCCTTCAATGCCCCTGCCTTTTTCCCCCAGCAAACCCCTGATGAGCGTTGTCCCAGAGACAGAGCAAGTTCAACCTGGGAGGGGCTTAAAGCGGAAGAAATTCTCCACCCTGCACCACCGGGTATGTTGCCAGGCCCGGTGCTGAGCATCTTACAAATGGCGAGCGGGTGCTTCTAACTCCCTCGTGAGCTTGAGGCTTTACGAACAGGGAAAGTGAGGCTCGGGGAGGTGAGCGCCGATCGTCGGCACATCTGGGGAGCAGCTTGGCTTGGTCCAAGGTCCTCCACCCCTCCCCTGTCCAAGCCCCTCACCACACAGCTGGGGGAACAGGAGAGGTGGCTGCCGAGGGGACAACAGTCAGGGGTGTCCAGGCTGGGCGTGAGCCCAGGGGCAGCTGACGGAGGCCCCTCAGTTCTGTTCCAGTTCTCAGCTCTGTCTACCTTCCTGCCGGCAAATCAAAATGCATCTCTGGCCTCACGCCCCTCGCCCTGGGCTCCATTCCATCTCTGCCTCGTTGTCTACCTCCAGGCCTGCCTCCACCCTGGAAGCAGAGAGGTTCTTTGTGGAATGCAGATCTGAGCTTGTCTCTCCTGCTCTAGAAACCTCCAGTAACTACCATCGTTTTCAGGACGAGTCCAGGTGCGTGGTCCTCGGTGGTCGAGGTCATCTTCCACGCCCAGCAGAAACCGCATCCCCGTGAGCCCCTTCCCCTGTGCAAAGCTCCCCAAGCACACCCCGCCCGCCGGGGCTCGGGGCTTTCAGCCTGGTTTGCCTTTCTCCCGCTGTCTGCGGTTCACATGGCACCCTCACTGCTTGTCCCGGTCCCCTCCCCAGCCGGCGCGGCTCCCTTCCCCTCTGCGGACGCTCCAGAACCCACCCACCACCTTTGCCGGGAGGAACAGAGTGGAACACCGCCCCCGAGGAGCCCAGGCCTCGGATAGAGCCCAACCCTCACGGCAGCCTCGTCGCCCGGGCTAAGTCGGTGATGCTGAGTCTGCTCGGGGACAGAGGTCCACCCCGGGCCCTCCCCCAGCGCGGCCTCCACGGAGGACGGAGAGTGAGGGCGACAGGTGGCAGCCCCGCCAGCGGGGCCGTTCCCACACGCGGCCGCCAGCTGGGGAAGACGGATGGGCCCTCCCCGGCCAGGGCCGTGGGGCAAGGGGGCTCATGTCACCGGGAGCTTCACAACCCGGGCTGGAAGGGGCCATAAAATGGTCTGGAGCCAGACACGGGATCCGAGCCATTTTCCCAAGTCGTGGGAGATCCAGGACTTTTGGGGGGGGGGGGTGGCAGGGGAGGTGGAAGGGAAGAAAACAGAGAGAAAAAGGAGAAAAGACCTTCCACAGCACTGCCTCCTCCCCCTTCCGTTTTCTGGTCCCCGGGCACGGCCAGGAGACACCCAGGGCTGCCCGAGGTGGCTTCCTGCCCCACGTACATCGTGACCTGCTCTGTCCCTCCCGGGCTCTGTCCGCCCTTGGCCAGGCAGAGCCCCCTCTCTGGGCCTTTACCTGCTTATCTGCCAAATGGATCCATGGTCCCAGACCTCTACGAGAGGCCCCTTCCAGCTCTGTCTTCTACAAGCCTGGATTTATCAAGGGCATGGACGGGGTTCCAGTGGAGTCGCTGAAAAACTGAGTCCAAAACCAAAGAAAAGAAGTGGGTTCTCCCCCACCCAGGTGCCACGGGGTTGGGCACTCAGCTAAACATGGGGTGAATGTAGGACCTCTTCCTGGGACTCACTTTTCCCTGCTGAGATACGGGTATGAATGTGCTTTTGATCCTTGAGAGCTGGGTCGCTGAGCGCTAAGTGCTAGACGCAGTGCCTCCTGAGGGTTCACACGTGGATCTCTGCACCTCTGTCCATAGCCCCCGGCACGGTCACAGATTGGGTGTGAAATGGACGTTAACAGCTTGCCCCAGGGTCACCCACAGGGAAAGGGGTTGACACTCTCAGGCCAGACGCTATGGCCCATCCTGTGGCATCCCAAAAGAAGGAACTCAGGCAATGCCAAAGGCTCTGAGCAAAACCAAAGTGGGGTGGGGGGGACTTGGGTCCAGCAGAAGGAACCGGTGACTCCTGGCCCTGCAACCAGGGCTGAACTTCCAGCTGGCCGTCGCAATGCCCACACTTCTTTAAAGCCCTGGGGGCCAAGAGGCAGAGGTCACCCCGGGCCATCCCCATTAGCTCTTGCCTCTCATCCCCTCACCCCTCACTCCACCCTGCGCCCCAGGCCACCTCCCTCCTTCCATCCTTTCTGTGGCCTCTTCACGGCTTCAGAATCAAAGTACTTTGGGAACACACCCCCACCCCCTGTTAGTTCCTCGAAGATAAAGACTTGTCATTGCTTTCTTGGGCCTCCAGAGCCCCTGCCTTCAACCATCGTTAACTGAGTACCTACTATGTGCCAGGCCCTGGAGACACAACAGCGTCTCCTTCAGCCCAGCTCCTTCCCTTATGGAGCTCACGTCCTCCTGGGAGGGATGGGCATGGTTAAAGCCCCTGGGACGTGCTCAAAGCCAGGGAAGAGTGACCAGGATGCTAAGGCTGGTTGCCTTAGGGTGCTTGGAGGAGAGGGGCCGTCTTTGTAAAGAGATGATGTTTCGGAAGCTTCCTGGAAGCCCAGTGGCTAAGACGCTGTGCTTCCATTGCAGACGGCCACAAGTTCAATTCCTGCTTGGGGGGACTAAGATCCCTACACGCCATGCAGTGTGGCCAAAACTAAAACTAAGCAGATGATGTCTAAGCTGAGACCGGAAGTATAAAGAAGAGCTGGCTTATCAGTCCCCGGGAAGCAGGGCCCATGAGCAGTGAAGCTGACTCTAGGCTGGAATGGCTCAACCCTCCCACCAGGACTTGGTTTCTTTTCCTCCCCAGGAGCCCAGAAAGGGTCCAGGGGAGGGTCTCGTAGCCTGAGGCCCAGCCCAGGGGAGAGGCAGGACAGGTGACCCCTGGGAGGACCTCTGCAGCTGGGGGAGGGGCGCTGCCCCCTACCTGCTGGCACAGAGCCCCTCTCTGTGCCAGCCCGAGGCTCCCCAGGGCTTGCCTGCCCACCCCACTGACTGGGCTTCAGAAAATCGATTTTCTGACAGCCATCCATCAACCCAGTACGTCCAGCTGTTGGTGTGACACCCGCGTCCCCAGAGCCTCGTCCACCTGAGGAAAGTGCTCCGGAGGCCCCCACCCCACCCCGCAGAGCCCCCTGAAATGACCTCTGCGATTCCAGGAGCTGGTCACTGCACACCAGAAAAGCCCCTCCCCCACCCTCCGCCCCCACCCCGCCCTCCGTCAGCACTGAAAAGGGCTTCTGGGGTCACCTAGTTCTCCCTCCCCACCTCGTGACCATAGCCTGCTTGAATGCTCCTCGGTGACGGGGCGCTCAGCCCCGCTGGTGCAGCCACGGTGATAACAAGCGGGGAGCCGCTGGGGGCGGTCATCATTGTAAGCTTCAGGATAACTAGGCAAGGAGGCATTATTCTTCTCATTCAAGGGACGATAAAGCGGGCTCCAAGGTCACCCAGGCAAGATGCCTCCCAAGGACCAGCTCACCGGGGCAGTGGCGGGGCGGGGCGGTGGGGGGGTCAACAAGCCTCTTTCGTAACGCTAACAAGTCTCTTCACCCTGGGTTTCTCCCACCAGCCTCGGTTCTCTGGGAACCCACGTGGTCTCCTTCCCAGGTCATTCTCAAGGCTCCAAGTCAGAGCAGCGCCTTCAGGCCATCTCTGAGCCTCTCCACTTCCTCCGCCCGAGTCCACCAGGTCCACACTGTCTGTGACCCGGGATGAAGGGAACTCCTATCTGGGCCTTAGCTTCCCTGTCTGTAAAAAGGAAGTTGAAAGAGCTCCATCTTTGAAAGAGCTAAGAGTCTCTTACTATGGATAAACTATTCCGAGGGTCTAGGAAGGACCCTGCTATAAAGATGGTGGGGCCCAGGGCCAAGAATCAAATTTCACCCCTGTTAAAGACACAAGGGTAACCCTAATAAGGGAAGCAGGAGGCTGTTAGGATTCCCAGCTTCGAGCTGATGAGTAAACCCAGAGAGGGGAGGCAACCTGCCTGAGGTCACACAGCCAGGAGTGCACAGACCTCGAGCCGGAACCGTCTTCTAATCCACAGGCATTCCTGCAAGTTCCTGGGGATAGTCAGGACCCCAGTACACCCTCCCCCCTTTCCATCAAGTCCCTCCATTACCCCACAAGGGATCTAGTCTGGCAGGGCTTGCGGGAGAGCTGTGCCCACCACTGGCAGGAACAGGCTCACAAAGGGTTAAGGCTCTGCCCGGGTCCGCCTTGATCCTCCTAAGCAGGCAGGACCCCAGGCCGAGCGGGGGCTTGGGTTTCATGCCAGCCCCCTCCCTGGCCTGGCTATAAAATATGATCGTGTCTTGCTGCTGATTGATGGTCTGGGGGATACCTTGGGGAGGTGGGCTGGGGTGAGATCAGATTTTCAAGGGCTCAGCCACTGACATTCTATCCGAGGACTTCTGGAACCTGCTGCGGGCCCATAGCCACAAGCCCTGTGCGTCCTAGGGGAGGCTGGGGAGTGGAGAGGCCAGACAGAGCATCCTCCATGGCCAAGCCGCAAGGCAGAGGGTCCCTGGGCCTGACGCCGGACCAAGAATGGCCCACAGGGTCCCCTCAGAGTTCCTAGGAGTCCTGGCCCAGAGAGACATTCATCCCTTTGTTCATTCACCTATTCGTTTCTCAAATACCTACTGAGCCTGGTGAGGAGGCCCGAGAGGTGAGCAGAATCAGACAGAGTCCCTGGCCTCATGAAGTGTTCCTTCTCAAGGCCCTGAAAAACCAGCTCTGAGATTTCATTCCTAGGCACGGTGTGCAGGATAGAGGATCAGTTCAAGGGTGGAGTATGGACTAGGGCTTGGGCTCTGCCTCCAGGCTGACCTAGGCTCAAACCCCAGCTCTGCCACTTAGGAACGAGCCTTTCCATGCCCCGTCTGTAGAATGGGCATGCTGACAGTATACTGGAGTTCTGGTGGGAAGCAAATGAGGTAATGAACATGGGTGCTAAGTCACTTCCGTCCTGTCTGACTCTTTGTGACCCCATGGACTGCAGCCCGCCAGCCTCCTCTGTTTGTGGGGATTCTCCAGGCAAAAACACTGGAGTGGGTTGCCATGCCCTCCTCCAGGGGATCTTCCAGACCCAGGGATCGAACCTGAGTCTTACATTTCCTGCATCGGCAGGCAGGTTCTTGACCACCAGCACCACCTGGGAAGCCCTGGAAATGAATACAGCACTCAGCTTCAGGCTGGACACTTCCCTGGTGGTCCAGGGGTTAAGGATCCACCTTCCGATGCAGGTGATGCAGGTTTGATCCCTGGTTGGGGAACTAAGACCCCACATGCTGTGGGGCAGTTAAGCCCAGCACCACGCCTACTAAGCCTGAGCACTCTGGAGCCTGTGTGCCGCAACTCAAGAAGCCCACAAGCCACGACAAAGACCCAGCACAGTCAAAAAAAAAAAAAAAAGGAACACAAGTACACACAAAAAACGCATACCAGGCCCGGCATCCCTGAGTAAAGAGTGTTGCCCGTGATGCTCTCGGATCCTGGAAGAGTACCCAGCTATGTGAATGAGTGAATGAGTGAGTGAATGCATGCACGAAGCCGAAGTGCCAGGCTGCACAGGGTGTGTTCTACAGGGTTTCTCTTTTCACTCCCGCCATGAAGACGTGATGCAGAGAAACGGAGTCTCGGACAGCAACGTGCTGATGAAGGGAAAGGAAGAGAGAGGAAGCGAGAGAAGAGGAGGGCTCTGCAGCCCAAGGGACGCTCCGGGCACAGCTCAGACAGAGAGGAACAGCCTTCACAGACCATTGTGAGCCCTGTTTTCACACTATGATGTCCTCACCCATGGGTGCCTAGAAGCCAGCGTGGAAACACCTAGGTCAGCGCCTGAAGCACAAGGCTTGGTCTTCAGAACAGCCCCACTCAGGTCTGCCTCCAAGGAGCCACGCTGGGAGAGAGCTGTTCAAAGCCCAAACCAGGCCCCACTGAAGGCTCCCCAGTGCCCCCTGCCCCTCACTGACGCTCACCGGACACCATTGCCAGCTTTCCTGAGGAGCCCCTCAGGGCGACATCGACCACCCCACCCCACGCTTCCCCGGAGCCCAGGCCACACCCCTCGGTGACCTCCATCGTTCTGGGTTCCACGTGCTGTTCTTCAGCTGCTCAGCCGTGTCCGACTCTTCGCAGCCCCATGAACTGCAGTACATCAGGCCTCCCTGTCTCTCACTATCTAGTGGAGTTTGCTCAAACGCATGTCCATTGAGTTGGTGATGCCATCCAGCCATCTCATCCTCTTTCGTCCCCTTCTCCTGCCCTCAATCTTTCTCATATCAGGGTCTTTTCAAATGAGTCAGTTCTTTGCATCAGGTGGCCAAAGTATTGGAGTTTCAGCTTCAACATCAGTCTTTCCAATGAACACCCAGGACTGATCTCCTTTAGGATGGACTGGTTGGATCTCCTTGCAGTCCAAGGGACTCTCAAGAGTCTTCTCCAACACCACACTTCAAAAGCATCAATTCTTCAGCACTCAGCCTTCTTTATGGTCCAACTGTCACATCCATACGTGACTACTGGAAAAACCACAGCTTTGACTAGACGGACCTTTGTCAGCAAAGTGACGTCTCTGCTTTTTAATCCATTGTCTTAGGTTTGTCATAGCTTTTCTTTCAAGGAGCAAACATCTTTTAGTTTCATGGCTGTAGTCACCATCTGCAGTGATTTGAACGTGCAGGTTTGAGAGTCTAGCTGCCCGGATTCAAATCCCATCATCTCACCTAACAATCTTGGTGAGTCACCTCCCCTCTCTGAGCCTCACTTCCCCGCTCTGTTAAATGAGGATAATGGTGAAACAGTGCGGAGTGTTGGCTTCATATTTACCCTGGCACATAGTAGGTGCTCAGTTAGCATCTGTTGATTGTATGAGTGATTGTCACCTCCAAGACCCAGTCTAGCTATCTGAGCAAATTCCCCACAAACTAAGAAGAAGAAGGGCCCCAGCCAGCAGCTGCCCCTCAGCCCCACCCCCAGTTCCTCTCTTCTGAGCACCCCCCAGACCCCTGGCCCCTGGGTCCCTAATCCATCCCGGAGTGACACGGAGCAAGTGCTCCACCCCAGCGTCTGCCTGCTGCAGGGGGCCGGAGGATCACACAGGCCCGGAGAAACCCAAGCCCCTAGACCCAGCGGAATGTCAACAGCAGATTAGACCTCCTGCTGTTCCCAGGGCCCAGGGAAGGAGGCGGGGCTCTCCCCCAAGTTCTCCCCGCACCAATTGCTCAGGGGAGGGACAGGTGCCCATCCCACCAAAGCCTAGAAAGCCAGAAGTGTTGATAGAGCCTCTTCACTCATGTCACAGAGGCTCAGAGAGGGCAAGGGGCTTGCCCAAGGTCACACAGCAATCTCGCTCAGAGCCAAGGCCAGATCTCAACTTTCTGCTCCCAGGGCTCATCGTCTTTCAGTCGCAGCGTCTCTCCATGACGTGCTCTGACCATGACCTTGAAGAGGTCAGTGAAGCTTTTCATCCTCCTTAACTCATCAGTTAGCGTCCTCTGTGCCTCAGATATGCTAGACTGATCCGACCCCCAGCCCACACTCCCCATCCCAGCCTCAGAGGGTCCCCCCAAGTCTCTTCAGCCAGGTGTCAGACAGGGTTTGAAGACTGGCAGCCTCAGGGACCGTGGGTGTTTTACTTGGGGAGGTGAGGGGTTCTTGTCCCTTAGCTGTGGGAGGTTTCATATCAAAATCCGTATTTCTAGCCTCTCTTTTAAAAATGCTCAGGCTGAATCGTTCCCCAGGACCCCACCCGACCGCTTTGCCCATTTATTGGAGCATCACAGTCTCCCCAGGCCAGTCAGTCTGTGGGCAGACTCTTAAGGTCAGGGTTTCCTGGGGGGCCGGGAAGGACTGGACTAACAAGCTACCCTTTCAGTTCAGTTCAGTTACTCAGTTGTGTCCGACTCTTTGCGACCCCATGGACTGCAGCACGCCAGGCCTCCCTGTCCATCACCAACTCCTGGAGTTTACTCAAACCCATGTCCATTGAGTCAGTGATGCTACCCAACCATCTCATCCTCTGTCGTCCCCTTCTCCTCCTGCCTTCAATCTTTCCCAGCATCAGGGTCTTTTCCAATGAGTTAGCTCTTCGAATCGGGTGGCCAAAGTTTTGGAGTTTCAGCATCAGTCCTTCCAATGAATATTCAGGACCAGTTTCCTTTAGGATGGACTGGTTGGATCTCTTTGCAGTCCAAGGGACTCTCAAGAGTCTTCTCTAGCCCCAAAGTTGGAAAGCATCCATTCTCCAGCGGTCAGCTTTCTTTACAGTCCAACTCTCACATCCGTACATGACTTCTGGAAAAACCACAGTTTTCCCCTCCTAGTCTCCGCTCAGGTGCATCCTTCCCATTCCAATCAGACTTGACCTCCCAGTCTCTCACAGACACGGATTTCAGAGTAGACAGACCTCAGTTGGAGGCCAGCTCTGCCACTCACCTGCTGCGTCCCTTCATCCTCAGCACGCCTCCCCTCCCCAGCTGTCACCCGAAGGCGAGTCCCGACTGTGCTGGGATCTTGTGAGGATTCATCCCATCCTCCCTCGAACAGTGCCTCATTCCATGAGGATTCAATGTAATAAAATGTGCAACACACCCACCACATGCTCACTGAAAACTGCCCAGCTTGTTAACCTCTGTCCACCTCTCTTACCTTACGCATTGTGTTTGAAGCACCCTGAAGGCAGAGTCTTGTTTTTGCTGCATTTTTTGCTTCTGGGCCTGGCAGGCCACCTGATGCATAGCAAGGAGTCCGTGGTGTGAATATTCACAGAGAAGCATCAGTCCCAGGGCCCCAGGGTCTGGACCCAAGGTGTTCTTTGCTGTCTGATAGCACCAGTGAGTCAGGGAAACGAGTCCTGGTCTGGGCGCCAGTGTCAGAAAGTCGGGGGGGGCTGACAGAGGAAATACTCTACATTCTGGCTCCCAACAACTTGCTCACATGTGTGGGCTAAGTCGTTTCGGTCGTGTCTGACTCTTTGCCATGCTATAGGCTGCAGCCCGCCAGGCTCCTCCATCCATGGGATTCTCCAGGCAAGCATACTGGAGTGGGTTGCCATGTCCTCCTCCGGGGGATCTTCCCGACCCAGAGACCGAGCCTGCGTCTCTTCTGTCTCCTGCACCGGCAGGCAGGATCTTTACCACTAGCGCCACCTTGTCAGTAATTTATCAAGCATCTGCTGCATGCTGGCTTTGTTCTAGAAGTTAGGGCTACAGTAAACAGAACACGTGAAGTCCCTGACCTCAGAATATTTACATTTTAAGTCAAGGAAACAGATCATTAATTCAGAAGAAATAAGCCAGATGGTTTCAGATGCTAGAAAGTGCTATGTAGAAAGACCAGCCCAGTGAGGCAATCGGAGAGCAGCGTTAGCCAGGGCGGGGAGCCAAGGCTGGCTGAACTGACCAGGAGACAGCCATGCGCAGGTGTAGGCAAAGCATCTCCGTGCAAAGGCCCTGTGGCAGGAATAACCTTGGCGGGTTCAACACAGAGGAAGAATGACCCTGTGTCTGAAGCAAGAGAGGCTGACAAGAGTTAGGGGACAACCCAGGGGATGAGATCAGGCCCGCCTGGGGGACGATGTTCAGGAGTGGAGTTTCGTCTGAGAAGATGAAGGCTGCCGGGAGTGGGGTGGGTGATGGATCGTATTCCCGCTCCGGAAAGCTGCCCCTGGCTGTGGGGCAAACGCAGAGGCAGAGGCCAGCAAGGGGGCTGCAGGCGTTATGGGGGGAGGACGGGGTGCCGGCCCCAGCACGGCGCCAAGAGACGGGGTCGATACCTGGGAAGCATGCAGGAGGCACAACCCGCTGGCCCCTGGGTGGGATGTGGGGGGCAGGGGATGGAGGAACGAATAGGCTTCCCCCACAGCCAGGGGCAGGAGCCTCGGGGTCTGTGGACCAGTTCAGTCTGGAGCCTGGGTTCAACCCGTGTCTGGAGAGGTCTGATGCTGTTTTCAGTCACCGAGTGACTAAGTCCAGCACTTCCGCCCTGAGGCTCAGCGTCCACATCTGTAAAATGGGAGAGAGAACACCTACTCGCAGGGAGGGTGGTGAGGGTCATATGAGATCTGGTCAAGCATAAAATACCATAAAATACAAAGTAGAAGAACTAGAAGCTGTCCGTAAGACCAAAAAGCAGCAAAGTGCCATCATGACCACGCTTCCCTGCCCGCTTGCCCCAGCTCGCTGCGCCTCCTGCCGCAAACCCCCCACCCCCGACCCCCAGCCCACACGCTCCCCGCCTTCCAGACGCAGGTCAATTGTGGTGGACACGTGACCCTGCAGGAGGCACCCTCGGTGTAGCTGAGGTTAATCCTAGGACCCCACACCCACCGTCCAGGTAAACTCCGCCTGGAGGCAGGACGGAAGGGGTTGGGGGCGCCGCTGGGGCAGCGGGGAACGTCTCAGCTTTGTAGCCGGGATGCCTTGCGCCTGTTCCCGGCTCAGGTTCACCGACTCCTGTGTGACCTTGGGCCGGTCGCTGCCCCTCTCCGGGCCCCGGTTTCCCCTTCCGTAAAGCAAAGGGCCTGGGTTAGAGGACGCCCAGCGGCCCTTTCAGCTGCGACCCCACTGGAAGACCGTTCCCCTGCTTCTCCATCCTGCTCAGAAGCTGGGTCTCCCAGCCTCCCCGGGAGGGCCAGCTGGCCACACCTGGGGCCGGGCTGTCGGGGTGGGCCCGCCACAGTCCCCTCAGACCTGGCCGGCTCCCCACCACCTCCAGCCTGCCCCGCCCCGCTTCCTCTCCCACCTCCCAGCGCCCCCGCTATGCCGAGTTCACTGGTCCCCAGCCCCTACCCTTGCAGGAAAAGCAGAGAAGGGGGCCCGGGGTCCTGGAGCCTCCTCTGCCCCACCCCCACCTTACCCAGAACAGCTGTCTGCCCGCACCCCACCGCCCCGGGATTACCAGGCTCCCAGGGGCCCTGGAGGAAGCGGATCACATTCCTGAGGGCCTATGTCAGGCTCACCGCTTCCCGCTCCCCTCTCCAGACCCCCCACTCACCAGCAGCTCTCTAGACCCAGCCCTGCACATCCTTCTGTCCAGGAACCTCAGACGGCATGGAACCAGCCAGGCCTGGGCGCAAGTCCCACCTGCGCGTCTCCCACCTGCCTTCTCTAAACCTCAGTTTTCTCACCTGGAGAGACGGGGCTTCCTGGTGGCTCAGCCAGTGAAGAATCCACCTGCAAGGAGGAGATCCTGGTTCGATTCCTGGGTCGGGCAGGTCCCCTGGAGAAGGGATAGGCTACCCACTCCAGTGTTCTTGCCTGGAGAATCCCATGGACAGAGGAGCCTGGTGGGCTACAGTCCATGGGGTCACAAAGAGTCAGACACGACTGAATTGACTTCACATGGAAATCAGGGGTTCTATTACTTTTTCCCCGAAGTGTGCTGACACTGTTTCTTTAACTGACAGGCTGAGTTAATAAACTGCAATCCCCTCTGTCGCCGTCATCCCCATCACTTCACCACCATCAACTACACCTGCAGCAGGAGAGGCACCAGCGTTACCATCTTCATCACCTTCGTTACAAATGCTACCGTTGTCGTCCTCAGCAATGGCAACAGCCCAGAGGCTGTCACCACGAGGCTGTTGTCTCCATGACTTCCCTCCACACGTTTGCCCAAAACCTCACGTGGGCCAAGCTCTGTGCCAGGAGCTTTCCCTGCACGCCCTCATTCAATCATCATGACAACCCTAGTCCCAGCTCTGCATCCGGGGGTAGATACTCTTGTACTCATTCTGTTGTTGCGGTTATTCAGTTGCTCAGTTGTGTCCAGCTCTTTGCGACTTCACGGACTGCAACATGCCAGGCTTCCCTGTTCTTCGTTATCTCCCAGAGCTTGCTGAAACTAATGTCCATTGAGTCGGTGATGCCATCCAATCATCTCATCCTCTCTCACCCCTTTCTCCTCCTGCCCTCAGTCTTTCCCAGCATCAGGGTCTTTTCCAATGAGTCAGCTCTTCACCTCAAGTAGCCAAAATATTGAAGCTTCAGCTTCACCATCAGTCCTTCCAATGAATATTCAGGGTTGATTTCCTTTAGGATTGACTGGTTTGATCTCCTTGCTGTCAAGGGACTCTCAAGAGTCCTCTCAAGCACCATAATTCAAAAGCATCGATTCTTTGGTGCTCTGCCTTCCTTGTGGTCCAGCTCTCACATCTTTACATGACTACTGGTAAAACCATGGCTTTGACCATATGGACGTTTGTCAGCAAGCTGAAGTCTCAGCTTTTAAATATGCTGTCTAGGTTTGTACCCATTTTACAGAAGAGAAAACTGAAACCCTGAAGAGTTTCTTGAATCTCTGAAGTAATAGAAACAGGAGGAAATCAGGCTTGTCTGACTCCAAAGTCTATCTTCTTAAATATGCTTTATGCCATCACCCCCAGATCACAGCAAAACTGCCCTTGTTCTTCACAGCCTAGAGAAGTAACCAGCATCAGCGTCAGTCTAACCCTTACCGCCAGGCCAGCACCGTCACTGCCGAGACCTATTGCCATTCACCTCCGTCACCGCCCCAATCGTCCTCACCACCCCCATCATCACTTTCAGATTCAGCTCAGTGGACATCAGCCTAAGACAGAGGGGCACGCCTGGACCCGGGCCTCAAGGAACCACGTCCACTCCCATCATCAGGATCTCTTCTTCCTGCCCCAACCTTGCCATCTCATCATACGAAGGATGACCTGGGGAGGAGCATTTTTTCCTCGATCACGGAAGAAAATTTTTCATGACCAGAAATTCAGGCCTTTGTTTGACTGCATTCCACCAGCATTCGTTCAGCCATTCTCACAGTTCAGTCCGCATCTCCATCACGTGAGCCAGAGGGATACAGAGGCAAAGAAAGCCGAGCGAGGCCCCCTCAAGCGGAGCTTGGAGGACAGACGTCAGTAAATCACCACAGGAGGGCCGGGGCACCAAAGACGTGGGCTGAGTGTAAAAACGGCTTGGGGAAAAAATAAATAAAAAGGAGTGGAGTGGAATAAAGTAACCTAGGCTGGGAAACCCAAGAGGGATTCCTGAAGGGAGCAACAGTTAAGCTGAGACCTGAAGGCCAAGTTGGAGTGAACTGGGTGAAAAGGACAGATTGTGGGGGAGCCGCTGGGAAGGCGTTCTGGTGAAGGACGCAGCGTGTGCAAAGGCCCGGGGGTGGGATGGCACCTCCTCCTGGAGGAACTGAAGGGAACCCAGTGTGGATGGTGCGGGATGACCCAGAGGGACGCGGAGGCGACCGGAAATTGAGGCAGCCCTCTTGCCTCCTGGGGACTAGGAGGAAGGTTGGGTAAGGAGCAGGGCGTGGTTCTTTCTAGAATTTGGAAAGAGCATACCCAGTCCCAGAAGAGAGGGCGTGGGCAACCCAGTGTGAGGCCCAGAGGACACAGCCCAAAGGGCTGATGGGAGCTGATGAAGGGCTGTGGACGGTGCTTGGCGATTATCAGGGAGAATCGATTACTCGAGCCGGTGCCTGCCTGGCGCAGACACAGACACCCAAATGTCAAGCCTGTGACTTGAAAGCTTCATCCGGCCACCAGTGAGTGAGCAGAGCCTGCGGGTGCAAAGCCGGGACGCCCCAATCAGAGCAGGACACCTCAGAAGATGCTGGCATGAGGAAAGGAGTGGCTGGACTTACCTGGGCTCCTCTGCACGGAGGCAGCCCGGCTCCCAGGGACGCAGCGGGCAGGCGGGGAGGGAGGCGGGGCCTTTGGTGTAAGATGCTCTGCAGACACATTTTAAACTTGCAAATCAGAAGGGAAAGGACTCCGGAGACTGCCTAAGACCCGCTCCCGGGCACAGGAGGGTGGCGGAGGGGGCTGGCGCGAGAGGGCAGCAGAGGACGAGCCTGAGGGGCAGGGGGGCCGGGGCCTTGTGCCGACCTGACACCCTGCTGGCCGTTCCCCTGCCCCGGGGGCCACCTCTCTGCAGAGCTAGCCGGGTGATGTCCCCCCCACCCCCCAGAGCAGTGTGGGCCAACTGGGGCACCTCAAAACCACAGTTTCCAAGCAAGTGTCTACTCTGTCATGAGCCTTCCCACATCTCATCTGGATTTCTGGCTGTCCCTTCAAGGTGGGTCTGAAGCTACAGGTGGAGAAACCGCAGTTCAGAGACTTGAGGCGCCCAGGCCGGGCGTTTGGGTGACTAAGTAATCAGCACCGCGGAACAGCAAATGCCAGCGCACCTCTGACGGCCACCTGCCTGACCCTGGCCCGAGCCGTGGGCGCGCTCCTTCTTGTCTACTCCTCAGTCCTGTCTGATGCTCTAAGAAGCTTCATCGGCCCCATTTGCAGACAGGGAAACTGAGGCTCTCAGAGAAGTAGCTTGCCAAAGTCATCCTGCCAACAAGAAACAAGCTGAGATCTGAACCCTGTGTCTGCACCCGGAGACTCACTCTCAAGGGTGGTGAAGAAAACATTTCTCCCTTCACTTCCATCAGGTTTTTTTTCCCTCCATGCAATTTTCAGTTGTCTTACTAGGCACATTGTTATGTCTTTCTAATAGAGTTCCCTGTTGATCATAAATGTCCTTTAACCCTAGTAACAGTTATTAATGAAAATCATTTTGAGTTGATGTTAGTACAGTATAGCCAATTCTCTCTTTGTTGATGTTGCCATGATATATATTTTTCAGTCATTTCACTTAAAATCTATTTTCTGACACAGTGGTGTCAGAAAGTTCCCAGCTCGGGGCAAGAGCTGCAAGTCACAGGACACAGGGAACTGATGGGAAGGATGAGAGCCGGAGGAAGCCTTCCCCTGGGATCCAAATTCAAGCCACAACCTTCCAGAACCCTGTGCTCCCAACCTCCGGGCCCAGGGAGGGGTCCGGGGAGCCTCCACCGCAGGCGGGCAAGTCCCATTCTGCAGAACCATCAGCTCCCAGGCAGCATTCTCTGTGCTGTGCCTGGGCCAGCTTTTGAGAAAACATTTCTTTACCTTAATTTCATTTGTGTATTTTTGTCTGTGCCGGGTCTTGGTCGCTGTGCCGGCTTTCTCTAGCGGCGGTGTGCGGGCTTCCCCCTGCAGGGGCTCCTCTGGTTGTGAAACCCGGGCTCCAGAGCGCAGGCTCAGTAGTCACGGCTCCCAGGCTCGGTTGCCCTGCAGCACGTGGAGTCCGCCTGCATAGGCAGGCTGATCGCTAACCACTGGACCACCAGGGAAGACCTGGGCCAGCCTTAAAGGGCCAATCAGCTCGGGGCCAACCTGCTTAACCCTCTCTGTGGCTTCCCAGCGGTTCTGAGAATAAAACCCCGAGTGCTCGCCGTGGCCTGCTCTGACCTCCGGCCACCATCCCGACAGCCCCGGCTCGGTCACAGGACCGGCCCCTGGAGACACCCTCCCTGCCCGTCACGTCGCCGGTCCCACTCTTCCTGGCACACCCTCGGCCTGAGCGGGTCTCACTCAGGCTACGTTTCCTTTCCTGGCTCTCAGGGAGCTCGGCTCTCATGGGCGCAGGGACCATGTCTACCCTGCTGCATCTCCGGCATCTAGAACCACATGAGGCACAGAGCAAGAAACATCTGCGGAACGGATGGGGGCGGGCGGCGCCAACAAGGCTTCTTAAACCAAGGCAGGGCCAGCACGCAGGGAAACCGAGGATCCCGGCGGCTGACGCCTCGCTGCAGGCAGAGGCCGCACTTGCCCCAGAGGCAGGAATTTCCCGCTGCCCTGAGCTGCCTCCTTTGACAACAGGACTCCATGACCCCTTTCCCCTATCCCATCCTCGACCTCGAATCTGCCCCCTGGTCCCATCACAGGCTCAGGGCCTGACACCCACCAGCATCGCAGCCCGCCAGCCAGGCCTGCCTGGAGCAGAGGAGGCTTAGTGACGAGTCTTAGGGCTGGACTTTGGTTCAAGGCTCAGCTCTACCAGCCCTCTCTGTGTGACCACAGTCAACTTTCTCTACCTCCCTGATCCTCAGTTTCCTGTAAAAGGGGAACATTAGGAGGATGTTGACGGTTGGATGGCATCACTGACTCAGTGCACGGGAGCCTGAGCAAACTCCAAGAGACAGTGAGGGACAGGGAAGCCTGGCGTGCTGCAGTCTGTGGGGTCACAAAGAGCCCGACACGACTGAGCGACCGAACAGCAAGGAGGATGTTAGGTGAGAGAGCGTCGTGTGCAGGGCCCTGAGTCAGCGTGTATGAACGTGGCCCATTCATACCCGTAATTCCATGTACATAATGGAATTATGTGACCATGTGACATGGTGACAGCCCCACCTCCTCCTACCTCGAGAACCCCTGGGTCACTCCTTGCCAGGCCAGGGTCTCTGGCACCAAGACGTTAACTCGTCTTTGCAGCCTGTCTGCCCATACCTCGCTATTCCTCAGACCACTTATTTCCTTCTGCTCCTCATCCATCAGCCCAGCCCAGAGGTTGCCCAGAGTTCGTGATTCCCCACCAAGCGCACACACACCACCAAACACGTGTGCAGAGACCCCTGTGTGGGCAGCCACGCACACACACATCTCCCCACACACAGCTAAAGAGTCGTGCCCGGAAGCGCAGGGTGACGAGTGCTCACGCACACACAACACACACGCACACGTGTGCACCTGTCCCACATGCTATCCCTCTCACGTGTGCACACACAGACACACGGGCCACAGACACACGCGCTTGCACTCACGCTGACCACGGGAACCCACCCAAGCACCCCCTTCCGTAAGCCTCCACCTCCTCTCACACCCCCGCCCGGCTGGACCCCCACCACCTGTGCTCTGCAAAAGCGCCCGCATGATCGGTGGGAATAGCCCAGGGATATGGCACCAGGCAGGCAGAGGTGATCCAACCAGTCCATCCTAAAGGAAATCAACCCTGAATATTCACGGGGAGGACTGATGCTGAAGATGAAGCTCCAATACTTTGGCCACCTGATGCGAAGAGCTGACTCTTTGGAAAAGACCCTGATGCTGGGAAAGATTGCAGGCGGGAGGAGAAAGGGACGACAGAGGACGAGATGGTTGGATGGCATCACCGACTCAACGGACGTGAGTTTGAGTAAACTCTGGGAGTTGGTGACGGACAAGGAGGCCTGGCACCCTGTAGTCCACGGGGTCACAAACAGTCGGCCACGACTGAGCGACTGAACGACAGACAGAGGGGAACAACCTCTGTGTGTCCTGTGTGTGAGTCTGCCCTTCCCCAGGGCAAGTGATGGGTGACGGAGAGTGAGCCGGAGAGTCTGGTCTCCCCGGAGAGGGGACCCCAGGCTCCCGCTGCCCTGCAGGCCCTGGAGCCAGGAGCCCAGGAGGCGCCCGGCTCCGGCTCGCTGCTTGCCCAGGAACGGGGTCAACAGCACCATCTGCTGCCGGCTTCTGGAACTGCCCTTCAGAGAGCGAGCCTGGCCCTCAGCGGACTTTCTGGAGAGATCGAGCTGAGGCTTCAGGGACTCCTCCGTCCCACAGCCTAGAATGGGGCCCCCTGTTCAGAACCTTCTGGGAAGCTCGGTACCCAAGCTGGGGCCCCGAGACAGAGAATGACGAGATCCACCGGTCGCCCCGGGAAGAGGGGCACGGCCATCTCTCAGAGGGAGTGTTCTCAGTAATGGGAGACATGCTGAGTCCTGCCCGGGACGGGCAAGCCCATTGTACAGATCACATCGTCTCCCGCATGGATGGACACACCCGACACCCCGAGGAAGGGGCTGCAGGGGTGGGGGAGGGGCTCCAGGCAAGAAGCCGCAAAGGGGTGGGAGCTGGAGGGAGGCCGCAGGAGGGGGAGAGTGCAGACGGGAGGTCCACCATTGTACAGATGGGAAGACTGAGGCCCCAGGGAGAAGGGACCCCCAAGGTCTCAGGAACCAGCGGCCAGCTAGGAATTGGTCTTGTGTGCCCCACCCAGCACTCTTGCCTTCCCTGCGGTGGGCCCCTTCCTTCTCTTGGGCCCAGGATTACCCTTTCTAAGGTGGAGGCTCTTTTCATGTCCCTGGAGAATACAGCTGAGTTAGGCCCTGAAAGGGTCTGCAGGCTGCCTCCTGGGCTTCTCTGATGGCTCAAAGAGAAAAGAACCCACCTGCAAAGCAGGAGACACAGGAGATGGGATTCAATCCCTGGGTCAGAAAGATCCCCTGGAGGAGGAAATGGCAACCACTCCAGTATCCTTGCCTGGGAAAGCCCGTAAACAGAGGAGCCTGGTGGGCTACCGTCCACAGGGTCGCAAAGAGTCGGACATGCCTGAGCATGCAAACTCACAAACACACACAGGCCTCCCTCCTAGAGTGGAGGCTGATGAAAGAGGAGCGGGAGGCCTGGGCCAAGGCAGCTTCTGCCGGGTTCCTGAGCCCGGTCCTAGGCCAACCCCTACCCCTGCCTCCCTCCTTTCAAGTCACAGATGTCATAGCTCTTAAGGGGCTGAGGGATCTGTAAGAGCAGAGATCAGATCCTAGGAGCCACTGTTTATTAACAGTTTGGGGGGCGTTGCTTTTCGGCCACGCCACCTGGCATGTGAGATCTCAGCTCCCCGACTAGGGATGAAACCTGCACCCCCTGCAGTGGAAGCCCGGAGACTTACCACTGGCCCACCAGGGAAGCCCCTGATGATGAACCAGTCCTTTCTCCCTTGGCTCCTGGACCTTCATGTTGACTGAGCCTAGAGAAAGTGAAAGTGCTAGTCGCTCAATCTTATCCAACTCTCAGCGACCCCATGGTCTGTAGCCCATCAGGCTCCTCTGTCCCTGGAATTCTCCAGGCCAGAATACTGGAGTGGGTAGCCATTCCCTTCTCTGGGGGATCTTCCCAACCCAGGGATCAAACCCAGGTCTCCTGCATTGCAGGTGGATTCTTTATCATCTGAGCCACCAGGGAAGACACCCATTACCAGTTTACTAAGCAACTTGGGGCCATCCTCCTGCAGAAGGGGTCCTTCTCATCCCATCCACAGCTGAGGAAAGCAGGCTTCGCTTGGGTGCCCTGACCGGCCCAACTTCACATCAGGCCCAAGTGACTGCCCCAGGCCTCATCCCCGAGCCAGCAGCCCCCAGCCCAAGCCCCTCTCCTGTGTCCCCACTGCCAGATACAGGTCAGAGGAGCGTTTGCATCTCGAATCCATTCAGCAGTGTTGGTGCCCCACGGCCACGCGGATGTGCAAACACCCAGAATCTCACCAAGTGTTTGTCGAGCACTTACTATATGCCAAGCAGCGTCCTGAAGGCATAGCAGAGACTAAAACAAGTAAAAAACCTCCCTTCGGCTGGGGAGACAGATAGATAAGGTAAGTCAGCAAAGACACATCCTGCCAGATTTCCATACAGGCTGCGGGGGAGAAACAGCACAGAGGCAAGACGAGGAGCCGGGTGATCCGGGCGGAGGGTGTGGCTAGGAACGGAGGAAGGCTCGGGGGTGTGACTGAGGCGGGAGTGTGTGAGCAGAGATCTGACGGAGGTGAGGGGACTGGCCCGTGGGCGTGTCTTCCAGGCCAAGCGAGAAGCCCGTGCAAACGCACTGAGGTGAGCCGTGCGGGTTACTGCGTTGGAGAAGCGACGAGGCGGCCGGCGTGACCGGGGCAGGACCAGCAGAGGGGAGCCGGAGGAATGAGTCCAGGAGGTCGGGCCGGGCCTTGTGAACCCCGGCAGGACTCGGCTTCCCCCTGCTGGGACGGGAGCTGTTTCGAGCAAGGAAGTGGCAACACCTGAGGCAGGCTTGGAAGGGCACTTTGGACACTGTGTAATTAATCAACTATAGAAGCGGCACAGGCAGAAGGTGGGAGACCCGAGAGGGGCGTCCCCGGAGCCCAGGGGCAGGTCAGGCTGGACGAGCTCTTCTTCACGGCCTGTTTTGAAGATGAACACACCCACGCAGCTGTGAGTGAACCCACCCTCGGCCGTAAAGGAGCCGGCTCCACCAGATCCTTCATTCTCGCTCCTCTGATCCAAGTGATGGAACTCCGCACGGGGTGGACAGTCAACCAGGCCTGCCCGGGCCGGGTCACTAAGGCAGCCCCATGCAGAAGGCCTGCTTCCCCATGGCCCCAGAGGCAGTCCTGTTGCCTTGGAAGAGACAGCTGAGACCCTCAGCTCCTGCTCAACCCCCAATATGCAAGAGGGGAAACTGAGGCTCAGAGCAGCAAAGGGGCTTGTTGCAGTGACAGCTGAAGAGACAGCTGAGACCCTCAGCTCCTGCCCAGCCCCCCTTTATACAGGAGGGGAAACTGAGGCTCAGAGCAGCAAAGGGGCTTGTTGCAGTGGCTCAGGAGTCCGAACTGGGACCCGGTTTTCTGACCCCCTGTCCAGGGCTGTCTCTGCTCTGTGCCACCCGCCCAAGGCCCAGCCCCTAAGGACTGCGGTGACAGAGGGCCTGGGGCCTGGTCAGACCCGCCCACCCTTCTCTGGAGAAGGAGGTGGAGGACTCAGGACTGACGAGAAACACAGCTTCGTCTGCCGGACTCCATCCCCACCTGATTCCCTCCTGCGCTGCTGCCGTCTAGTCAGAATCTGAAAGGACCCCCAGTGACCCGGACCTGACGGAGAGAGGTCTACACACTGCTGGTGTAAGGAAGGACACGTGACCTTGGCTTTGGCCTCTAAATCAGAGACTTAATGAAGACATTCCCCTCGGAAGGGAAGGGCCAGCATCACCATCCTCGTCACCACCACCACCACCACCACCACCAACAACAACATCACCATGACAACCAGCGCCATCAGCACCAGCTTCACCAGTTCAACCAATACCATCACCATCATCACCCTCACCAACACCACCAATATGACCATCACCACCGCCAACACCACCACCACCAATACCATCACCATCATCACCCTCACCAACAACACCAATATGACCGTCATCACCAACACCACCACCAAAACCACCAATACCATCACCATCATCACCCTCACCAACACCAATATGACCATCACCACCGCCAACAACACCACCACCACCACCAATACCATCACCATCATCACCCTCACCAACAACACCAATATGACCATCACCACCACCATCACCACCACCACCAATACCATCACCATCATCACCCTCACCAACAACACCAATATGACCATCACCACCACCATCACCACCACCACCAATACCATCACCACCATCACCCTCACCAACACCACCAATATGACCATCACCACCACCAACACCACCAACAACAACATCACCACGACAACCAACGCCATCAGCACCAGCTTCACCAGTTCGATCAATACCATCACCATCATCACCCTCACCAACAACACCAATATGACCATCACCACCGCCAACACCACCACCACCACCAATACCATCACCATCATCACCCTCACCAACAACACCAATATGACCGTCATCACCAACACCACCACCACCAATACCATCACCATCATCACCCTCACCAACACCAATATGACCATCACCACCGCCAACACCACCACCACCACCACCACCAATACCATCACCATCATCACCCTCACCAACAACACCAATATGACCATCACCACCACCAACACCACCAATACAATCACCATCATCACAAACATCACAAATGCAACCAGCACCGTAACTACCACCATCACCGCATTGACGCCATCATCCCCAGAAGGACCACTACCAACAGAAACACCATCACCACCATCACTGCCGTTCACACCTTGCCAACCTTTCCTCTGTCACCACCGAGCCGAATCTAGGTCGGTTACCCTGAAGAGCAAACGGGACCCCCTGCAACTGACCCTGAACCCAGAAATCTAGCTGGAGAGAGTGAGGCTGAGTCTCGGGCCCCAGGGAGGGCCAAAAGGCTCGGTTAGTCATCAGGGAAGTAGAGCTGGGAGGACTGGAGGGACTTCGAGTTGGGATGAGTGATCAGAAGCAATAGATGAGACCCCATGCAGAGCAGGGTGATTCTCGAGGCCGACTAGACGAAAGAGGGACCGGGGGTCTGAGGAGCACAGAGACGGACTGACCCTTGACCACATGGGGTGTCAGGAAAGGGAAGGGAGGAGCCCTTAGGGGAGCCCCCTCGGGAGATGAAGGCCAGGAGGGAGTGTCTTCTTCTTCTTCTCAGACTTGGGGTCCAGCAGGCAGGAAGCCTATCCTAGGTAAAAAATAACAACATTCTAACATCATGGCTTCCCACTCTATCATAGCTGAGACTGCCATCACTATGGCAACCAGTCTCATGAATGACACCTTCATCACAGCTGTGGACACTCTCACAGCCCCACACTTGGCCATGATCCCAGTGTTCCTGCTGCCCATCAGTAGGTCTTCTCCCCTACTTCCCTTGCAACAGAGCCCCCAAGTGTATTTGCTGGATGCAGGCTGGGTTTGCCCAGAAGCCGACCCAGAGATAAGCGGGCAGGTTTACTGGGGCGAGCCCTCAGCGTTGACACCTGTGGGAAGGAAGCAAAAGAAGTAGGATTGGGCAGAGGAAGATGCTGGATGCAGAGCCAGCTGGACAACGGCTGAAGAGGGGACGGCTCTCTGCAGCTGTCCGGCACCATACCTAAGGAGACCTACAGTGACTTTCCTTGAGATTCCCACTCCCCACCGGAAGAGGGTGTAACCTTAGGCAAGACAGCTCTCTTCAGCCAGGAGCCATCTCTAGACAGGACTGAGGACTATTGGAAGGACTGAAGGGGGATCTGGGTGATGCCTTACACGTCCACAGTAGACGCCACTAAATACCACATCCCCACCCTCCCTTGCAGCAAGGTGGAGCCGGATGGCTAAGTTCTGCCCAACGTCATGTAAGAGAAAATCATGTCTGCCACCTTCAGGTTGTTCCTGAAAAGGGATGAGCGTGTAGTCGTCTTCCCACTTACCTTTTCACTGCTGGGCTGCAGATGTGATGATGGGAGCTGCAGCAGCCACATTGGGCCCTGAGTTGGATCCACATGTAGAGTGTGGCAGAGTAGCCCACTAGTTCTCAACCACACGCTTCCAGATTGTTACATGGCAAAGAAACAACGTCTGCTTCGTGTAAGTGTGTGGGGGTCTCTCTGTTGCCACCACCTACGCTCCTTGACTGTGAGGGGAGCAATCACTTACATCATTATCCCGACAGCAGTGTAACCGCTGTGTTCATCACCATCACCAAGTTCAACTCCAGGTTCAGCCCTGGGTCTGCTGCTCCCTTGCTCTAAGACCTTGGACCAGTCACTACACCTTTCTGCAAATACGTAGTTTCCTCTTCAGAAAATGCATAGTTTGTAATATATAACTTGGTATACGTTGCAAGGGTGTCATAAGGATGAAACAATATGATGTATGTGACAGGAGCCCCATGTGTTAATACGGAAGGTCTGCCCTCTTCCGTGTCTCCCCACCAGCTCTGAATCTAGAGCTGATTCCTCGGCAGCAACTATTGTTAGTACTGATAGTTACTTGTTAACGCAGCATCAGTACAAAGGTCACTGCAATGTTATCCCCACCCTGACCACCAGAAGCATCACTTCCACTTTTATTTTAGAGTCAGAAGACCTGGATTCGAATATCAACTCCGTCTGTTACCAAATGAATGACTGAAGACTCCCCTGAGCCTCTCTTCTCCCATCTGTAAAGTGGGGATAACAACCCCCATGTAGTGACTGTGAGGATGAAACAGGATGATGGGTGTAAAACGCCACACACAGCAGCTGGGTCTCAGGAAACACTTATAAGTAGCACCTGGTGTCACTGTGATGGCTGCCATTCGCCTCCATCAAACAGCCCAGCTCACCAACACAAGAGAGCCATGAACCAGATCCTCCCGGGGTCTGGAAATGTCCTGGGTGGATTGGGAGACACCTCCCCTCGTGGGGGCTCAAGATTCGTGTTCAAGGAAACAGCCCTGGCACCACAGCGGGCAACAGCTCCAGGGTTGGGAGCAGGGACCGGGCAGGACTCGCACATTCCAGAGTCCACAGGTGTGCAAGGCCGCCCTCCCCTGAGGCTGCAGGTCACAAGCGGAGGAGCACATTTCAGGGATCCCCCAACCAAAGGGACGTCTTCCAGGTCTCTGGCCAAGACAGTCCGGGTCATGGTTCAAAGCAAAATCGTGGGGGTGAACCTCCCCTCCGGCCTCACCCTCGATGACGGCTCAGCTCTGGGCTAAGGTTCCAGGTGTAACCTGGCCCCGCTAATCCTCTGCAGACCTGGGGGCTTCCCCGGTAGTCAAGTGGCTAAGACTCCGAGCTCCCAGTGCAGGGGGCCTGGGTTCGATCCCTGATCAGGGAACTAGATTCTGTGTGTTCCAACTAGTGTTCACATGCTGCAACTAAAATCCTGCACACAACTGAAAAAGACCAAAATCCCAGGAGCCACAGGGAAGATCCCTTGTGCCACAGAGGAGATCCCGTCTAGCTGAACAAATAAGTAAATATTTTTAAGAAATCAATCCTCTTCAGGAAGTACAGGCCTGTACATCCACCCAGGTGCTAGGAAAGCCTGCTTGGCAAAACCACCTTCTGGCTGGACAAATAGTGACTTTCACCTCTTGTGAATTTATTCTGAGAGCTTTTCCCTACAGCAGGATGGGTCAGGAGGGATCCGACAGACTGGGTGAGGGTACCAAAAGGGGAAGGGAGGCACACTAGTGACAGAGTGTGAAAAGCTCACCATTTTGCCACAATCTGAAACCAAACTGAGATAAAGCATCTGGGTAACGGCCAAACTAGACAGCATATTAAAAAGCAGAGACATCACTTTGCCAACAAAGGTCCGCTAGTCAAGGCTATGGTTTTTCCAGTGGTCATGTATGGATGTGAGAGTTGGACTATGAAGAAAGCTGAGTGCCAAAGAATTGATGCTTTTGAACTGTGGTGTTGGAGAAGACTCTTGAGAGTCCCTTGGACTGCAAGGAGATCCAACCAGTTCATCCTAAAGGAGATCAGTCCTGGGTGTTCATTGGAAGGAATGATGTTGAAGCTGAAACTCCAATAATTTGGCCACCTCATGGGAAGAGCTGACTCATTAGAAAAGACCCTGATGCTGGGAAAGACTGAGGGCAGGAGGAGAAGGGGACGTCAGAGGATGAGACGATTGGATGGCATCACCAACTCAATGGGCATGAGTTTGGGTGGATTCTGGGAGTTGGTGATGGACAGGGAGGCCTGGCGTGCTGCAGTCCATGGGTCGCAAAGTCGGACACGACTGAGCGACTGGATTGAATGACAATTTCCACCTCCACGTCTCCATGGCCCGTGCATCGACCATAATCACGACCCTTACGTGGCCCATCAGTGTCAGGCCGGACCATGTGACTTGCTTTGGCCAGTGACCACGAGTAACACATGCCCCCGCAAGCAGAGGCACACTGCTTTTTGCCACAGCTCTTCCCTCTGCCGTGAGAGTTGCCTTTTTCAAAGCAGGCTTGCTCCTCCAGCCTGGATCCCAGAAACAAGATACAGGGAGAAGAGCTGAGACCAGCCCACAGCTCCCTCATAATGCGAAAAAGAAAGAAATCTTCACTTTTGTAAACCAGTGAGGCCCTGGGGATGTTTGTCACGCAGCATAACCCAGCAAACGCTGACTGATACAACAGTTAGCCTTTATACAGCAGTTACCACGGGCCGGGCACAGCCTGCGTCCTCCACCTGTGTTATCTCATCTGACCCCACAGCGACCCTGATAAGATGGTTCCTACTATTGGGTTGGCCAAAAAGTTCATTCATGTGGCTTGTTCCATAATATCTTCAGAAAACCCAAATGAATGTTTTGGCCAACCCAATATTAATCCTGTTTCACAGATGAGGGTAGTAAAGCCCTGACACATTAAGTGTCACATCCAACAGGCAAAGCTGGGATCTGAATGGAATTCATCCACCTTGAATGAGACAGGACGGTTGTTCTCCCATTGTACAGATGGTGAAGCTGAGTCTCTGAGGGGGAACCACACCTGCCCAAAGTCACACGGCTGGAGCCAGTCCCTTTATGTCCTGTGGCCCACTGCAGCTCAGGCAGCGGGTGAGAACCGAGGTCTCCCCTCTTGAAGCCCGTAGCCTTCCACCGTGTGCCGTCCCAGGGCAGGACCGCTGGCTCTCGGATACCCCCAGCCCCAGCGGTGCTGGGATGCCACGCTCCGTGAGCCCTTCCCTCCCCATTTACAGAGAAGCAAGCCCACGCTTACGTTTCAGGAGCCCGGGCGCTCCTCCTGCGCACAGGGGCAGCAAACGGCGCATCTGCCCGGGCCCTTCAAAGCCTTTTGACACTTGCTAATACCCTGCCGCTTCTGTGCACCGCGGGTCTGGTTTGCATTAGCACCCCGGGCCCCGCGGTGGTCAACACAGGCCCTGGGCTCCGTCCAAAAAGTGTCAGAGTCTGCTGGGGCTCTCCTGACTACTTATCTGACGTGGAACATCGAATGGTTTGATCTGCCAATTAGGCGCCCCCGGAGCTGCTAACTGGAAGCAGATGGGCCCGTGCGTTACCGTGCGGAAAACTCTGCGCGCCTATCTTCCTGGCAGAAGGGGCGTGGGGGGCCCAGCCCTCCTCCCTGGCCCACCACACAGTCCTCGATGGGGGTAGGTTGCGGGGCCTCCTGGGGAAGTCTCGGGGTGTGTCAGGGGGTGTGACACCCAGGGAAAGTCAGTCTCATCCCCCGCTCCCAGAGAACCGGAGAGAATCCGCTTCTGGTTACGTGCGGAGCTGAGGGGCGGCCCACCCCAGCGCTCCCACCCCCAGGACATCACAAGCCTCTGCTGGCTCCCTCCAGCATGCCCAGGAGGCCTGCACGCAGCGGGTTAGTGCCGGGCACCCGGCTGGGGCTTGGGCCTGCCCCGAACAAGCAGGGGTGTGAACACCTTCTGGGCCCCTTCTGAGTCTTAGGTGGGACGGACCCACCCACCCACAGCTTCCCCAGCCAGCAGTCCCCCGAACCAGGAGCCCCTCGTTCCCCAGGTCCAGGCCGGCCCCCAGGAGCCCTGGGCGGCCCCACGTCCCTGGCCGCCATGGGCTTGGCCGTGTCCACACTCACCAGGACGCGCTCCTGGAGGGGCCTCCCCGCCTCCTCTCTCAGAGCACGGGGCCGCACCCTCCCTTCAGAAGCCCTGCAAGCCCCCTCTTCGGTCCAAGCCCAGGCTCCCTCCACCCACTGGGCTCTGCCAGGCATCCCGCTGGGAGCTCCACAGGACAGCACATGCCGTCCTCATGCGGCCCCCGGACCGGCCCCCAAGTCACAGGACAGGACTGACCCAGGGGGGCTGCTTGCCCAGAGCCACACGGCGGGGCAGCTCCCTGCTCTGCCTCTCTGGGCCTGGTCTCTGTCTGTCTCTCTCTCTCTCTGTCTCTCTCTCTGTCTCTCTCTCTCTCTGTCTCTCTCTGTCTCTCTGTCTCTCTCTCTGTCTCTCTCTGTGTCTCTCTGTGTCTCTCTGTCTCTGTCTCTCCCCCCTCTCCGCCTCCTCCCTCCTGTCTTCTGTCCTCTCTGTCTCTCTGTGTGTCTCTCTCTGTCTCTGTCTCTCTCTGTCTCTCTGTCTCTCTCTGTCTCTCTGTCTCTCTCTGTCTCTCTGTCTCTCTCTGTCTCTCTCTCCCCCTCTCCCCCTCCTCTCTCCTGTCTTCTGTCCTCTCCATCTCTCTCCTCTCTCTCTGCCCTCACCCCCTTCCCCCCAACCCCACAGCTCACCTCTCACTCTCAAGCCCGGCTCATCTCCCCTATCCCCATTTCGGGCCCACCCGCCCTCCAAGCCCACCTGGCCTGGCTGGCCGCAGAGGCAACTTGGCCCCTGGAGATGAAATTGGAGACACGGGCGGGGTCCGGGCTTTGAAGGGCTTTGAAGGCACACAAAGGGATTGAAGCGTGATGGTGCAGGCGCTGGGGAGTCACAGCAGGTTTCCGAGCTGGGAAGGCCCGTGACTGTGATTGGCTTAAGGAGACGTCACTCAATTGGCCAGAGTGTGGACTTAGGGAAGGACTACAGGGGCCTCGGAGAGGGAAGGTGAAGAGGTCCTCACGGAGAGAGGTTACGGGTCAGAGACGAAGGGGAGGACCATCGGAGAGGTCCGCTTGGTGGTCACGAGCAGGTCCCACGAGCAATCGGGAACCTTCGTTTATTTATCTGCTCCTCTTCATTCATTCATTCATTCTTGGCTGTGACAGTCTTCGTCGCCGTGTGCGGGCTCTCTGGCTGCGGGGAGCAGGGCCCCCTCCCCTCTGAGGTGTGGGGGCGTCTCTTGTCGGCGACCACAGACTCTAGGGTACTTGGGCTTCAGCGGTCACGGTGCGTGGACTTAGCTACCCTGTGGCATGTGAGATCTTCGCGGACTAGGGATTGAACCCACGTTCCCAGCATCGGCAGGCAGATTCTTAACCACTGGATCACCAGGGAAGTTCCAGTTAAGAAATTTCAGACCTCCCAAAAAAAGGAAAAGAAACGATCCAGGGAGGAAACAAGAGCTGTACCCCTTCAATTACTCCTTGAACCCAAACCCTAGCTCCTTCCCTTACAAGTTGGTGACCCTGGGCAAGGTAAAAATCAACACCTCTGAGCTTCAGTTTCCTCTCTGGGAGGGGAAGGATGCTTTGGGTTACAAGGGACAGAAACCCAACTCAGACTATCTTGAATGATAATGGACTTTAATGGACTCGTGAAATGGGAGATCTCAGAGGTGGGGCTGCCTGTAGGCAAGATCCACCGTCTCAACAGTTTCCAAGGACCCACTTTTTCCATCCTTCCACTTGGCCTCTAAGACTGACTTGCCTTGCAGCCCTGCGAGAAATGCCCCCGGCTCCTGGGTCGACAGCATTTGCTGGCTCCTAAAGAAAGACTCTGTCCCAGCAAATGTCCCAAGAGTCATTCTGATTGGACCAACCCAGGTCACGTGCCCACCCCCAGAGCCAATCCCTGCAGCCAAGGGAAGGGTGTGTGTGGATTGGTTGCCCTGGGTCACCCGCTCCGTCCTCCAGAGCCAGGACACAGAGTCGGCTTCCCTAGAACCACATAGAGCTCCCTTGGGAGTCTGGGGGCCGCCAGCGAGGGAGGGAGGGAGGGATGCTGGGAGGTGTCAGCACGTGGCCAGTGAGGGTCACAGGTACCGATCAGGCAGGGTCATCATGGGGATTACAGATAACACGTATGAAGCGCCCAACACCCAGCAGGTGCTCCTTCAAAGGCAATTCGTTTTGCTATTACATACAAAAGACCTCCATGAGAAAAAAGAATGAGTCTAACGTGTGGTCCCAAAGGATAAAACTAGCAACCATCGATGTTTTGAAATTCCAGACAGCTGGGTTTTCATTCACTCTAAGAAGAATTTTCTAACAACTAGCATTGTCCTGAATGAGCCTCCCATCACTGGAGGGGAACAAGCAGGGATTAAGATCTCAGCTTGGGGTAGCTACAGGAGGAGGTGAGGAGCAGATACCTCTGAGGTCGGGGTGATTCCAGGATTCTCTCTCTAATGGTGGTCTAGAAGGCAGAACCAGGAAAATGAGGTCATTATCTCTTAGAAGAAGTGTTTAAACCAAAGCGTCAGAAGCTTGTGAGAAAAGAGAATTAAGAGCTTAAAACTCCCTGAGCCCCTGACAAGCTGGTCCCCAGGGCAAGGAGGCCAAGACAGAGACGCATCCCGGAACAGACAGTGCAGAGCTGCTCCCTGGAAGCTCAGGGCCCTACGTGGGCTCACCCGAGACGCTGGGTTCCCAGCGGAGGCAAGTGGAGGGGACAGAGAGAGGTGGTCACGCCGACGGTCCGTCCCTGTGTCTTCTTGCCGCAGTCTCCAACCCACAAGCTGACCCAGGGGTTCAGGGAGAGAAGGCTGGTCACAGAGGTGAAGGGCAACCCCAAGCAGCCCGAGGAGAGGGGAAGCCAGCCCACGCAGGGGACACAGCAGTGGCCAGCAGGGAAGACGAGGTCAGGGTCCCCCACGCCCAGCCCCTTCCGCACCTGGTCCTTACAACCAGCCACTTGTTCCCTTTGCCCAGGCTTCGCTCTGCAGCCTGCCTGCCCGCCCCCGATTCCTGCCCGCCCCAGCTCAAACTTCCTGCCGTCCCAAGCCTTTTCTGTCCTTCAGGCTCTTTTCAAACATCAGCTTCCCCCAAGGTCTTCCCTGGTCACTGCGCTCGCCAGCCGTCTCCCTAAACTCTGAAGCCCCCCCCAGCACACCACAGTGCCCCCGACCCCAGCCCACAAGGAAAGGTTCCCCTCCACCGGTTTGCAGGCAGGGTGCGCTGGGCCTCCCTGCACAGAAGGTCAGGTTCCGGGGTGAGCTATGCGGGGCTGGGGACACGTCATAGCCTCTCTGAGTCACCTTTATTCCCATCTGGCACCCATCCCAACCGCGGATCGAACTCCAGTCTCTTACGTCTCCTGCATTAGCAGGTGGGTCTTTACCACTAACGCCACCTGGGAAGCCCATACACCATGGACACTGGGTATAAGAAGGGAACACAGCCTTATTTTGTCCCTGACGGTTCTGGTGACGCGAATTTGCAATGGCATTTATTGTGTACCTACTGTATGCACTTAGGGCTTCCCAGGTGGCTTAGTGGTTAAGAATCCGCCTGCCCATCAATGCAGAAGCCACAGGAGACTCGGGCTCAATCTCTGGGTCAGGAAGATTCCCTGGAGGAGGGCATGGCAACCCACTCCAGTATTCTTGCCTGGAGAATCCCCATGGGCAGAGGGGCCTGGCGGGCTAGAGTCCGTGGGGTCGCAAAGAGCCCAAGGAGACTGAAACGACTTAGCACGCACGCACACGCCCACAGTAGCAACGCTGGGATTGAAACCAAGATCTCCGAATCCACATCTCTGTCCTCAGGGGACCTCTGGGAAATAAGGAGGAAACTCATTTGTTTCACGCAAGTAAGGTTTATTCACAAGCATTTATGTGCCTGGCTGTACTCAGAGATAACAGAGAGGCCGGGGACTCAAGCTCCGGGAGAATCTGGGGGATGAGACACGGACACACGGACAGCGAGTGAGCGAGGTCCGGCAGCACTTTCTGAGCTCCCATCTGCCCCTCGCTAACCCCAGCCCACCAGCAGGCATCCCTTCCCTGGGAGTCAGCAGCCGGAACCTGCAAGAACCTACTGTGACCACCAGATGGCGATGCTGGCTGCCAAGCTGGACTCCGTCCTTGGAAGCCAGTAGGTCACCTTGGGTGGTTTTCTAGGATGGGGCACAGCACCTGGCAAGCCAAACAGCCCGAGGGAAATGAATAAAGGCATCCATAACTAGGTGGGTAAGGATGGCCAGGACGCAGAGAACCTTGGAGGGACAGCCAATCAGAGACCAGGGCCAGGTGGTAACGGTGAGGGCGGCTTCCTGCAACCACCTGGGGTCCATCTGGAGTTGAACGAGCAAGCCCCCTGGCCTCCGTCTCCCGACGCTGAGGCCCACGTCCCAGGGGGCAGACAATGGAGCACTAGTCCTTCCGCATGGTGTAGCCCTGAATCACGCTGTTGAAGTAGGCCGGCGTGTTGCGCTCCGGGTAGAAGAGAATCATGTAGCACTTGGGGCCGAAGTAGCCCAGGCTGATGCCCAGGAGGTTGAGCACGGTGACCAAGAGGTCCAGGATGGTGACCAGCACCCCGCTGTAGACAGCCATGAAGGTGCAGAGGAAGACGGAGGAGGAGAAGTAGAAGATCATGCAGAAGGTGATGAACTTGGCTTCGTTGTAGTTGGTGGGCAGCTCCTTGCCCGTGTAGGCGAAGCCAAAGCCCAGCACGGACAGGAGCAGGTCCAGGCTGGTGTTGATCAGCAGCCCCCGGTGGTAGTTGGGGTTGCAGGACAAGATCAAGATCCTGGGGTCATCGGGGTCCGCGCGGGTGGTGGGCATGGTGGTCGTGGCCAGCATGTTGCTGGCCACGATGACCATCTTCAGCATCATGACAGACGCCACGAAGACATAGGGCCCGTGGTAGCGGCCCCAGCAGCTGTAGGCGCGCGGGAGGCGTCGGGCCATCTTGAAGACGCAGACAATCTGGAAGGAGCGCACGGTGATGCAGGAGATGCAGACGGTGAAGCAGAGCGTGAAGAAGGCCTGGCGGAAGAGGCAGGTGGACACCGTGGGCGGCCCCACGTACACGGGGACCGCCATGTACGCCATTAGCAGCGGCGCCAGCATCAGGAAGCACATGGGCCCGCCCGCCGAGCGGACCACGGGCGTCTGAACGTGCCTCCAGAAGATGATCACGATGGCCAGGGTGCTGAGGAAGCCCAGGGCGGCCAGCATGACCACGGCGATGGTGGGGGCCTCGTCCCACTCAAGGAAGGCCAGCTGCCGCTTGAAGCAGGAGGTGTCCTTCCTGTGTGACCACTCGGAGCTTGGGCAGGGCTGGCAGTCAAATTCATCTGCAAGAGCCCAGGGCAGCCCCGTCAGCTAAACCCGCCTTCTCAGCGTCCACCTTCTCCAGGACTGCACCGGGCCAGTTCCCCACCAAAGGGAGACAGAGCTACGGGCCACCAACGCTCACCGAGCCCCTCACACCCCCCGGCTCGTCAACCCCTCATAGCAACCCCATTTCACAGATGAGGAAACTGAGGGTCAGCCAGTTAAAGTCGCAAAGCCAGAAGTTACAGAGGCAGGATTTGAACCAAGGTCTCCTTGACTCACTCAGTTGGTAAAGAATCCGCCTGCAGTGCAGGAGACCCCGGTTCAATTCCTGGGTCAGGAAGATCCCCTGGAGAAGGGATAGGCTACCGACTCCAGTATTCTTGGCCTTCCCTGTTGGCTCAACTGGTAAAGAATCCGCCTGCAGTGCAGGAGACCCCGGTTCGATATCTGGGTTGGGAAGATCCCCTGGAGGAGGGAAACGCTACCCCCTCCAGTATTCTGGCCTGGAGAATCCCGTGGACTGTCTAGTCCATGGGGTCGCAAAGAGTCGGACACGCCTGAGCGACTCTCACTGACTCCTTGACTCAGAGCCTAACAACTGTAATTCTTTCTTTCCAAGATCTCATCCTCTGCTGGGAAATACATAGTCCCCAGTCCTTGGACACGTGTCCCCGGGGAGACCGCCAAGACCCCGCAAGGGCGAGGGGCCTGAGGGAGACCCCTGAGGGCAGGGCGGGCCTGGAGTCACACCTGAGGTCTGGTTGAGGAAGGTGCCCGGGAGGCAGTCAATGCACTCGAAGCAGCAGGGGTGGAGGCCCACCGGCTTCTTCTTCTGCCCAGGCTGGCAGTTCTTGGAGCACATGGACACAGGGACCTGGGGGGAGGACAGAAGACCCTGAGTGCTCTTTCCCGCTCCCCGGCCCCTCCTCTCCCCGTCTCACCCCCAGCGGGATGCTCCGGGAAGGGAAACTGGCCCTGTTGGGGAAGGGCAGGTGCCAGGACTGCCATTGGCACTGGACCGTCACAGAGATGCTTTTAGCTTTGCCCAGCAGAGACCTAATCTACCTTCTTCGGGAGACAGCACTCAGCTGCTGAGATGGAGACCTCCCGAGGTTGCTGAGTGAACAGGGTGCGACTCTGGAGCTCCCAGAGGCCTCTCATTTCCGGGGGGGTGGGGGGTGGGTGGGGATGCGACTCTGGAGCTCCCAGAGGCCTCTCATTTCCGGGGGGGTGGGGGGTGGGTGGGGATGCGACTCTGGAGCTCCCAGCAGGCCTCTCATTTCTGGGGGGTTGGGGGGTGGGTGGGGATGCGACTCTGGAGCTCCCAGAAGGCCTCTCAATTCTGGGGGGTCGGGGGGTGGGTGGGGATGTGGAGAACGTGTCTGAGGAAGGATCTGGGAGATGGGGAGAATGAGCCCCTGGATCCCGCCTTGCCTGAATCCTCACGGTCAACCCTGGAGTCTTCCATGATGCAAGGCAATAAGTTAAATTTTTATTTATATCACTTTCTGTCACTTGCCACTAGGAGTCCTTCTTAACGCGGTCTTTATGGAGGGGCAGGGTTGCCAGGTGACAAGAGCCAGCAGGCAGTGGCCACGTCTATAGGTTTTACTGCTGTATTCCTTAGAACAGAGGAGGCCTCCAATGACTGTTTATTACGTGAATGAACTACAAGTAGAGGAAACAGCAAGAGCAAGGGGGTGGAGGAGAGACTGGGGTTGGCATTTTCGGAAAGAGGGCGTGTCTAAGCCTGCTTGAAGCCAGGATGCTCTGGGAGAGGCTGGGGAGGGTGGGAGGTTGGACTAAGACACTAAAAATGTAGAGTCAGGGGGCCTCAGCCATGCACGCTTCTTGATTGGGAGTGGCCTGATTAGATTCGGGTTGTATAAAAATTATCCTGGCTGCACAGTGCTGGAGAGGCGAGCGGCCAAGAGGAGACACCCCACAACCAAGGTCAGGAGCGGCGGCCAAGAGGAGTTATCCCATGTCCAAGGTCAGGAGCAGCAGCTGCACGGCTGGAGCAGCCGTGAAGAGAGACCCCACATCCAAGGTAAGAGAAACCCCAGTAAGACGGTAGGCGCTGAGAGAGGACATCAGAGGGCAGACAGACTGAAACCACAATCACAGAAGACTAGCCAATCTGATCACAGGACCACAGTCATGTCTAACTCAATGAAAGTAAGCCTTGCTGTGTGGGGCCACCCAAGATGGTCGGGTCATGGTGGAGAGGTCTGACAGAATGTGGTCCACTGGAGAAGGGAATGGCAAACCACTTCCGTATTCTTGCCTTGAGAACCCCATGAACAGTATGAAAAGGCAAAAAGATAGGACACTGAAAGAGGAACTCCCCAGGTCGGTAGGTGCCCAATATGCTAGAGGAGATCAGTGGAGAAATAACTCCAGAAAGAATGAAGGGATGGAGCCAAAGCAAAAACAACACCCAAATGTGGATGTGACTGGTGATAGAAATAAGGTCTGATGCTGTAAAGAGCAATATTGCATCGGAACCTGGAATGTTAGGTCTGTGAATCAAGGCAAATTGGAAGTGGTCAAACAGGAGATGGCTTGAGTGAACATTGACATTCTAGGAATCAATGAACTAAGATGGACTGGAATGGGTGAATTTAATTCAGATGACCATTATCTCTACTACTGTGGGCAGGAATTCCTTAGAAGAAATGGAGTAGCCATCATAGTCAACAAAAGAGTCCAAAATGCAGTACTTGGATGCAATCTCAAAAACAACAGAATGATCTCTGTTCGTTTCCAAGGCAAACCATTCAATATCACAGTAATCCAAGTCTATGCCCCAACCAGTAACGCTGAAGAAGCTGAAGCTGAATGGTTCTATGAAGACTTATAAGACCTTTTAGAACTAACACCCAAAAAATATGTCCTTTTCACTATAGGGGACTGGAGTGCAAAAGTAGGAAGTCAAGAAACACCTGGAGTAAAAGGCAAATTTGGCCTTGGAGTACAGAATGAAGCAGGGCAAAGGCTAATAGAGTTTTGCTAAGAGAATGCACTGGTCACAGCAAACACCCTCTTCCAACAACACAAGAGAAGACTCTACACATGGACATCACCAGATGGCCAACACCAAAATCAGATTGATTATATTCTTTGCAGCCAAAGATGGAGAAGCTCTATACAGTCAGCAAAAACAAGACCGGGAGCTGAATGTAGCTCAGATCATGAACCCCTTATTGCCAAATTCAGACTTAAATTGAAGAAAGTAGGGAAAACCACTACGCCATTCAGGTATGACCCAAATCAAATCCCTTATGACTATACAGTGGAAGTGAGAAATAGATTTAAGGGACTAGATCTGATAGACAGAGTGCCTGATCAACTATGGACAAAAGTTCGTGATATTGTACAGGATACAGGGAGCAAGATCATCCCCAAGAAAAAGAAATGCAAAAAGGCAAAATGACTGTTTGAGGAGGCCTTACAAATAGCTGTGAAAAGAAGGGACGTGAAAACCAAAGGAGAAAAAGAAAGATATACCCATCTGAATGCAGAGTTCCAAAGAACAGCAAGGAGAGATAAGAAAGTCTTCCTTAGTGATCAGTGCAAAGAAATAGAGGAAAATAATAGAATGGAAAAGACTAGAGATCTCTTCAAAAAAATCAGAGATACCAAGGGAGCATTTCATGCAAAAATAGGCTCAATAAAGGACAGAAATGGTATAGACCTAACAGAAGCTGAAGATATTAAGAGGTGGCAAGAATACACAGAAGAACTGTACAAAAAAGATCTTCATGACCCAGATAATCACAATGGTGTGATCATTCACCTAGAGCCAGACATCCTGGAATGTGAAGTCAAGTGGGCCTTAGGAAGCATCACTACAAACAAAGCTAGTGGAGGTGATGGAATTCCAGTTGAGCTATTTCAAATCCTGAAAGATGATAATGTGAAAGTGCTGCACTCAATATCCCAGCAAATTTGGAAAACTCAGCAGTGGCCACAGGACTGGAAAAGGTCAGTTTTCATTCCAATCCCAAAGAAAGGCAATGCCAAAGAATGCTCAAACTACCGCACAATTGCACTCATCTCACACGCTATTAAAGTAATGCTCAAAATTCTCCAAGCCAGGCTTCAGCAATACATGAACCGTGAACTTCCAGATGTTCAAGCTGGTTTTAGAAAAGGCAGAGGAACCAGAGATCAAATTGCCAACATCCACTAGATCATCGAAAAAGCAAGAGAGTTCCAGAAAAACATCTATTTCTGCTTTATTGACTGTGCCAAAGCCTTTGACTGTGTGGATCACAATAAGCTCTGGAAAATTCTGAAAGAGATGGGAATACCAGACCACCTGACCTGCCTCTTGAGAAACCTGTATGCAGGTCAAGAAGCAACAGTTACAACTGGACATGGAACAGCAGACTGGTTCCAAATAGGAAAAGGAGTACATCAAGGCTGTGTATTGTCACCCTGCTTATTTAACTTATATGCTGAGTACATCATGAGAAATGCTGGGCTGGAAGAAGCACAAGCTGGAATCAAGATTGCCAGGAGAAATATCAATAACCTCAGATATGCAGATGACACCACTCTTATAGAAGAGAGTGAAGAGGAACTAAAAAGCCTCTTGATGAAAGTGAAAGAGGAGAGTGAAAAAGTTGGCTTAAAGCTCAACATTCAGAAAACTAAGATCATGGCATCTGGTCCCATCACTCCATGGGAAATAGATGGGGAAACTGTGGAAACAGTGGCTGACTTTATTTTTCGGGGCTCCAAAATCACTGCAGATGGTGATTGCAGCCGTGAAATTAAAAGACACTTACTCCGTGGAAGAAAAGTTATGACCAACCTAGACAGCATATTTTAAAGCAGAGACATTACTTTGCCGACAAAGGTCCGTCTAGTTAAGGCTATGGCTTTTCCAGTGGTCATGTATGGATGTGAGAGTTGGACTGTGAAGAAAGCTGAGCACAAGAAGAGCTGAGCATCAAGAAGAATTGATGCTTTTGAACTGTGGTGTTGGAGAAGACTCTTGAGAGTCCCTTGGACTGCAAGGAGATCCAACCAGTCCATCCTAAAGGAAATCAGTCCTGAATGTTTATTGGAAGGACTGATGTTGAAGCTGAAACTCCAATACTTTGGCCACCTGATGCGAAGAGCTGACTCATTTGAAAAGACCCTGATGCTGGGAAAGATTGGGGGCAGGAGGAGAAGGGGACGACAGAGGATGAGATGGTTGGATGGCATCATGACTCCATGGACATGAGTTTGAGTAAGCTCTGGGCGTTGGTGATGGACAGGGAGGCCTGGCGTGCTGCAATCCATGGGGTCTCAGAGGGTCCGACACGACTGATGACGGAACTGAACTGAAGCAACTTAGCAAACACACACGCACACACGCAATAGTCAAGCTGCTACATATATTCAAACTACTACAAATATTCAAATTAAAAAAAGATAAAATCTCAAAGGAAGCCGAGGGCGAGGGGCGAAGAATACAAACAAAAATGTTTACTAAGGGACAGAAGGATACTTATATTTATAAGAGAGTCAATCCATCAAGAATATATAATAATTACAAACCTACATGCACCTAATAAGAGAGCTGCAAACTCCAGGGGAAATAGGATCATTGCAGATGTAACTGGCTGAGATGACGTCATCCTGGAAGAGGGTGGGGATCAACTCCAGCATGACTGATGTCTTTATAAAAAGGGGAGACTTGGAGACAGATCTGCCCACGGGGAGCTCGCCACCTGAAGATAGAGGCAGAGACGGAGAGATGTGGCAGGAGCCCAGGAAGGCCAGCAAGGACCAGCGGTCACCAGCAGCCAGACGAGAGGCCTGGGATAGGAGGCTTCAACCCTCTAACATCTTGATCTGGGGCTTCCGGCCTCCGGAACTGGGAGACAATACATTTCTGCAGGTTAAGCCCCGAGTTTGTGGTCCTTTGTGATGGCAGTCCCAGCAAACGAATAAAGACATCAACCCAATGTACTCCATGAAAATCCCCGAGAAGCTCAGGAACTAGCACCACCCAAAGCTTCTGGAAAGGGGGTCGGGTGGGGGTGGGGAGAGTGACAAGGACTCTGCAGAGCTTTGAGATGCCCTCCCTCACCCCGCAGGGCTCGGCCTCTACCCTCTCCACCCCAGCAGCGTTCTGACAGCTTCTTACAGAAAGAGGGTAAAACCAAAGAGTTTAGACTGACAGATGTCAGCCATGGCGGACGGCAGAGCTATCATCGCCAGAAGGTGAGTATTCCTCGATAGGGTGTAGCCGGACTGCCGTGGAGAGAGACACGGGCAAGCTGTGTGGCCTTAGGCAGGTCACCAACCACTCTGCCTTCAGTTTTCTAACACATAAAACAGAAGAGGCGGAGAAGGGGACGACAGAGGATGAGATGGCTGGATGGCATCACTGACCCAGGGGCCGTGAGTTTGAGCGAGCTCCAGGAGATGGTGATGGACCGGGAAGCCTGGCAAGCTGCAATCCATGGGGCTGCAAAGAGTCGGGCATGACTGGGCAACTGAGCAACAAGAGCATCTATTTTCCGGGGGTGCCGCGAGAGCTGCGGTCTTTAATACACACATGTCCCGAGCCCCTTGGCCCTGAGGCGCCAGAAAGCCCTGACCTTGCGCAGTTCTCCGTCAGGGGAAGAAGGCCAGGACCCCAGACGATACACCCACACATAGAGACGCCGCCACTTATCAATAATGAACGCGGGTCAAAGGGCCCCCCACCCCAGCTCCAGCCCTGGTGCCGCGCCCCAGGCCCCGCCCCAGGCCCCCTGAGGCTGACCGTGTTGTTGGGGGTGTTCCAGTAGATGTCGTGGATGTGCTTCAGCCGCCGCTTGGACGGCTGGTAGGAGGCGACGCTCCGGAAAGGGTTCTGGCTCAGGTCCCACTGCCACTGGATGATCTCCAGGTGCAGAGACAGGTCCCCTTGCTCGTTGAAGAAGATCTGGTGGCCCAGAAGGGTGAAGTTCACCTTCCAGATCTCCGGAAGCAGCTAGAGGGCCCGAGGGAAGGGGAGTGAAGCCGGCATCAGAGGTCAGGCCAGACCCGGGAAAAATTCTACCAGCCCATGGGCCTTGATTTCTGTATCTGTGAAATGGGGCTGATAAAACTGTGAAAATGTGGCAGTTTGGAGGCAGTGACTGAGAGATCTGACTTTAAAGTCAGATACATCTGGGTTTTCGCAGCCCATCTACCTCCTGCTGTGAACCTTGGACCTGTCACTTAACCTCTATAAACCCCAGATTCCCCTTCGGCAAAGCAGGAGTCAGAAAAGCCTGATCTTCTGGGCTCTGAAGCAATTGGTGAGTGAGTCTGCATTAGAGCCTCAGAACAGTGCCTGGAAAATAGTCAGCGCTCACCTCCTGTGAGATGTCAACACGATTCCTTTTCCCTGGAAGTCACTTTGGCCATCCCTCTGTGACCTGGGGTTCAGCGTCCACTGCCTCTCCCACCTGCCAGCATCTTCCCTGCCCCCTTGGGTCCTGCCCGCCACCCCACACTTCAGAGCTAACTCTCGTTTCAGTCTCTCCCCACCCCAACCCCCTTCATTCTCACCGAGCAGAAGCTGGTACAAACTAAATACGCTCTGCAGCGGGCATCCTTTGGGCTGAATTCCAGTTCTAACTCTGTCCTCAATTTGCTGTGTGACTTCAAGTTAGTCACTGAACCTCTCTGGGCTGATCCCTGAGGGGCTTCCAGCTCAGCTATCCCATCCATCTGGCTCCTAGATCTTTCTTCCATAAACGAGGGAGTCTGCTGGACTACATCTCGGAGTCCACCCCACCTGGGGAATTGTCAGACACATAGCCCAAGGAGTTGGTCCCTAGCCTTCTCCCTGCCCTTCCAGGACAGTGAGGTCCTGGCTCTGAAAGTTTCAACTAAGCACTGGTTTATGGGCCCGAGAGCAATGGCCCCGGGAACTGAGCAGGGAGGCCTGAGGGTGGTGGTCAGGATGGCAGCGGCCCTGGGGAGCCAGCACTGGGGTCCGTGTCCCACCCCACCTGGCAGCGCTGGGCTGAGCAACCTGCATTCCGGGGGTCCAGGGCGTGGGGTCAGAAGGCACCTCCCTGCAATCCTCCTGAGCGGGCAGGGCTTATCACCAGCAGGGGCCTGGGCCTCTCCCCACACCCCTTTTGGCTCTGGGACCTGCATCCCCCAGGGTTTCCCCCATGGCTCAGCAGTAAAGAATCCGCCTGCAATGCAGGAGACGAGAGTTCAAACCCTGGGTCGGGAAGATCCCCTGGAGGACGAAATGGCAACCCATTCTGCTCCAGTATTCTTGCTTGGAAAAAATCCCATGGACAGAGGAGCCTGGCGAGCGACAATCCATGGGGGTCGCAAAGAGTCAGACAGGACTGAGCCTAAGCGCTTGTTTCCCCTTTCGCATCTAGCCCCACTCCCAGCCCCATCAGTGGGGCTGCCCCAGGCCCCGCGCCCTCTCCTGAGGCCGGACCCTAGTGTTAGAAATGAGGAGGAGACACCCGGCTTCTACCCTGCACCAGGTAAGGTACAAACATTGCTGTTAATCCTCCACGTAACTCAGCAGCGTACATACTGCTCCTTCTGTTTAAGAAATGAGAAAACTGGGGCTCAGAGATATCAAATAACTTGCCCAGAGCTGCACAGCCAGTGGTGGTGGGACTGGGCCCCTGCCTGACGCCGATGCTCCGCCCAGTTCATCACCAGCCGCCTCCCCTCAGCTGGACTGTATGAGACGTGGCTGAGGGCTGTCGGGAGAGGATAAGGATGGGGGTGGGAGGTGGCTGAGCAACAGAGTGGGCAGACTCCAAACTGTGAGAAAGCCAGTGAACTGTTCAAGCAGAGATGTCTGACAGTGGGCAGAAAGCGTACATCTCTGGTCTATATCTGCTCGGCTCGTCTAGGTCCTCAGGGAAACCTTCTCTGCCTTCCGAAGGCGCATGGTGGGATGTGCCTATGCGCATGCGTAAACCAGGCACGCACAAGTTTCAGTTCCGGGTCTGAATCAAGGCGAGATAGAACTGGAACAAGAAGAAGATCAATAAACCCGAGAGCTGATGGGACCCAGCCCAGCCTCAGCGCCTTCACCCTCGAGAGGCTGTGTGGGGGCCTGGGGCTCCCGCTGCCTGCAGAGATTCCTGCTAGAGAATTTCACCCAAATCTTGCTCCCAGGACAGATTCTCGTGGACGGGGATGATTAAAATAATTCTTAGCAAAGGTATTCTGTTTTGTCACCACGAAGGACTCCTATGTGCCTGGAGGCAGGGCGTGCGCCGTGGTCTCTTCCACTCACTCGCCCAGAACCCACCAAGGGAAGGTGAGGCCGGAGCTGAGCTCTGAGCGCTTGGCCGTCTCCACGGCAACCACGGACTCTGCGCCTGCTCCCTGAGGCCCTTGGTACCCCACGGGCCAGACCTCACCTGCCAAGGGTACACCACGTCCTTGCGGCAGCCGCCCTGGTTGCAGCCCAGGAGGCTGTGCAGCGCGTGCGCCACGGCGTAGACGGCGGAGTACACGCTGTAGACCACGCGCTCGCCGGAGAGCGTGAGGATGCTGTTGAAGGACTCGGTGGTGTTCAGACAGGTGTCACACTCCTGGTTGCAGTTGGCCCCTCCGCTGCTCCTGTTGAGCGCGGGCCGGCCGAGCTGGGAGCGGCGCACACGGAACTCGCTGAAGCCCGGGATGGGCACGCTCTGGGTGGTGATGCCCAAGAAGGTACCAGCGCGCTGCAGCTCGGTGAGGTTGTGCAGGACCGGGTCGATGGCCCAGGACTCGGAGGCGATCCACACGGCGCCCGTTAAGTTCTGGCGCAGCACTTCGTGGAAGAAGTTGTGCAGAGCCAGCTCCGGGGAAAACACCACCACGACACGCGCGGTGCTCTGCTGCAGCTTGCCCACGATGGCCTCCAGACGCTCCTGGTCCTGCGGCGTCATCGTCTGGTTGGGCTGCGGCGTGGGCAGCGTCTCCTGGAAGGCGATGCAGATGTCACGGTGCGCCAGGCGCTGGCTGAGCAGGTGGCTGTTCTCGCGGCCGTAGTCGTCGCCACTGGCCAGCACGACGATCCAGTTCCAGCGGAAGTGCAGCAGCATCTGCACCATGGCCTCCATCTGGTGATCCGCGCCCGGCACGGTGCGCAGCACCGCGGGGAACAGGCCCTTGTTGCCCAGCTCGTCGTTGATGGCGCTGTAGGTGATCTGCCAGAGTGGAGGGTCCTTGGGCATTAGTGGGGGAGGGGCGGGGAGGGAGGCGGGGAGGGGGGGGGGAGGGGGAGCTCACACAGCAAAGCTCCCTTCCTCCTTCACCTCCCTTAAGCCTCCATGCAGTCTCACCCTCCCCGGCATCACCTGCCACCCCCACCGCCCCACGTGGCCCACCTCCCTTAACTTTGACTTGACTTTCCCTGACTTCCCTGGTGGCTCAGATGATAAAGCGTTTGCCTACAGTGCTGGAGACCCAGATTCGACCCCTGGTTTGGGAACGTCTCCTGGATGAATGAAGTGGCAACCCACTCCTGTGTGCTTGCCTGGAAAATCCCATGGATGGATGGGGAAGCCTGGTAGGCTACAGTCCATGGGGTTGCAAAGAGTACCTAGCTCAACGCATGCTCAATACATATTCATTAAATGAATGAAAGAATGAGTTCAGTCCTGGACTAGATGCTTCAGTTAAGACTATTAGTGTTTATTGAGCACCTACTATGAGTCAGAACCTTGGTGCTCAATGTAATAAAAACAGCAGCAAAAATTACAGCATTTGTAACTGCCCGCTGTCTGCCCAAGTCTTGTGCTAGCTGCTTTTTAACGAGCAGATATTTTATGCCAGTTATGCCTTTTTGATCATGATGAGGAAAATAGAACAGCGGCAGTAATTCTGGCAACCACTCCACTCCTCTTGCTTGTAAAATCTCATGGACAAAGGAGCCTGGCGAGCTCCAGTCCATGGGATCGTAAAGAGTCGGACATGACTGAGCAACACACACACACACAGTAATTCTATAGCACTTTTTTGAGGACCTGCCATGGGGCGGACTCCACGCTAGGAAACTATGCAGAGTGGTATGGAGCATTTTCTGAACTGTCATTCTCATGCAAGATTCTTGACCCAACAACCGCAACATTATTGACTCCCTATTGTGTGCTAGAAATTCTTACCTAGGTTGAATGTTTTAATCTTCAGACAGTCCAAAGATAGGACTCATCTTTCAACTTTAAAGATGCGGAAACTGAGGCTTGGGAGACTTAAGAGACTGGCTCCAGGTCTCACAATGGTCAAGGCTCAGCAGCAAGGTGCACGCCCAGGTCTCTCTGCCTTCAAAGCCTGAACTCTTAACCAATAGGCTGGCTGCCTGCCAGGGCTGGGGTGGATGCCTTGACCTTGCTTCTGCTCCCCCAGGCATCTCCTGTAGATACTGGTCAGGCGGTGAGCCCTCTGGACAAGCCCTCCTCCCCAGCCCCGGGGCCTCACCTGTGGAAGGAGGAAGAGGGAGAGGAAGTTGGCCACGGTCTTGACGGACTCGGAGTTGTCAGGACCTATGATGGCCACCACCCGGGGCACATAGCGGCTGTAGTCCTCCTGGATGGGCAGGACGTAGTCATCCTGCGACAGGAAGTAGAGCGCCGGCTGGACGTTGTTGGACATGTAGCAGGAGTCCACCATCTCGTAGCCCAGCAGCACGTCGGGCAGCAGGCTGCTGTCGTTGTTGATCTCCTCCACTGCGAAGCGCATGGCCTGCATGAGGTTGTAGCCCAGCACCTTCATCTCGTACCTGGAGGGGCCGCCGTGGGGGGTGGGCAACAGGTCCAGAGCGGAAGGGGAGGAGAGGAGGGGGTGGGCGAGCCAGCCTGTTCCTCCTGCCCACAGTAGGAAAACCAAGGCATCGCCCACAAAGCAACCACTCCAAAGGGTTCTGGCATTTTTACATCGTTTTCACCACCCCACAGCTCTGGGATCACCATCGTCCCTATGACCACCTCTGACACTAGGATCTCTGTGGCCATCATCAGTCACTTACCACCGCCACCAGTACCACCATCCCGATGGCCTATGTCATCACCCTGTCAGTGTCCATCAATGGGACCATCATTACCTACCATGGCCTCCATCATCACCATCACCACCATGACCATCATCACCTACTATTTCTATTGTGGATATCATCACCATTGCCATCATGGTCACCCCATGTCTGAAACCATCATTATCGATACCATTATCATCACCACCACCATCACCACCACCACCACCATCACCACCATCACCACAACCCATCACCACCACCATCACCATCACCACCACCACCACCACCACCATCACCACCATCACCACCACCACCATCACCACCATCACCACCATCACCACCACCACCATCACCACCCTGCCTCTGCCACCGCTTCCAGCCTTATGCTGGAGACTCACTCCTTGCACTTGGGCACCTTCAGGTAGTTGAGGTGGACTATGCCCTTCACGTTGGCATGGAGGGTGAAGAGGCCACCCAGGAGGTAATCACCAGGCAGGAAAAACTCCGAGTTCTCCACTGGCTCAGCCAGGGCTTTCAGCAGGAAGAGCAAGGAGCAGGCTGCCCTGCCCTGGGGTCCCATGGCTGGGAAATGGAGGTCTCAGAGGTGGCTCTGCCTCCCAGGAGAGCTGGCAACCTGACCCAGGGGATTTGCACAGACATTTACATACTGGTCCTGTTGCTGTTCATGGGGCAGGGAAGCACCTGGGACAGGTAGAGAGGTCTGTGGGCTCTGGGGAAAGAGGAGGCTGGAATTAGGATGAGCCTCCTGTCACCTGGATGAGATCACATCTTCCTAATGTTTCAGACATTTGGGAGTGAAGGACATTCAGTTCAGTTCAGTCACTCAGATGTGTCTGACTCTCTGTGACCCCATGGACCCCATGGAGGCACACCAGGCCTCCCTGTCCATCACCAACTCCCAGAGACTACTCAGACTCATGTCCATTGAGTCAGTGATGCCATCCAACCATCTCATCCTCTGTTGTCCCCTTCTCCTCCTGCCTCAGTCTTTCCCAGCATCAGGGTATTTTCTAATGAGCCAGCTCTTTGTATCAGGTGACCAAAGTATTGGAGACTCAATTTCAGCTTCAGCATCAGTCCTTCCAATGAATATTCAAGACTGATTTCCTTTAGGATTGACTGATCTCATCTTGCAGTCCAAGGGACTCTCAAGAGTCTTCTCCAGCAGCACAGTTCAAAAGCTGTGAAGGACATAGATTCTCTCATTAGGAGCAGAGTAGAGGGGGGCAAATTGAGCCCACACTTGAGCCTGACCAAGCTGGGGCTGGCACGTATCAAGCTGGACCAAGCTGGTCCAGTATCCTGCACCTGACCCATCGTAGTTGTTCTAAAATGGCAGCCCCAATTTCTCTTTCTGTTTTTTCATTGTTAGTATATAGGAATGCAAGGGATTTCTGTGTGTTAATTTTATATCCTGCAACTTTACTATATTCATTGATTAGCTCTAGTAATTTTCCTTTGCAACAAAAAGAATAAAATACTTAGGAGTATATCTACCTAAAGAAACAAAAGACCTATACATAGAAAACTATAAAACACTGATGAAAGAAATCAAAGAGGACACAAACAGATGGAGAAACATACCGTGTTCATGGATTGGAAGAATCAATATTGTCAAAATGGCTATTCTACCCAAAGCAATCTATAGATTCAATGCAATCCCTATCAAACTACCAACAGTATTTTTCACAGAACTAGAACAAATAATTTCACAATTTGTATGGAAATACAAAAAACCTCGAATAGCCAAAGTAATCTTGAGAAAGAAGAATGGAACTGGAGGAATCAACCTGCCTGACTTCAGAATCTACTACAAAGCCACAGTCATCAAGATAGTATGGTACTGGCACAAAGACAGAAATATAGATCAATGGAACAGAATAGAAAGCCCAGAGATAAATCCATGAACCTATGGACACCTTATCTTTGACAAAGGAGGCAAGGATATACAATGAAAAAAAGACAATCTCTTTAACAAGTGGTGCTGGGAAAACTGGTCACCCACTTGTAAAAGAATGAAACTAGAACACTTTCTAACACCATACACAAAAATAAACTCAAAATGGATTAAAGATCTAAATGTAAGACCAGAAACTATAAAACTCCTAGAGGAGAACATAGGCAAAACACTCTCCGACAAAAATCACAGCAAGATCTTCTATGACCCACCTCCCAGAATATTGGAAATAAAAGCAAAAATAAACAAATGGGACCTAATGAAAATTAAAAGCTTTTGCACAACAAAGGAAACTATAAGTAAGGTGAAAAGACAGCCCTCAGATTGGGAGAAAATAATAGCAAATGAGGAAACAGACAAAGGATTAATCTCAAAAATATACAAGCAACTCCTGAAGCTCAATTCCAGAAAAATAAATGACCCAATCAAAAGATGGGCCAAAGAACTAAACAGACATTTCTCCAAAGAAGACATACAGATGGCTAACAAACACATGAAGAGATGCTCAACATCACTCATTATCAGAGAAATGCAAATCAAAACCACAATGAGGTACCATTACACACCAGTCAGGATGGCTGCTATCCAAAAGTCTACAAGCAATAAATGCTGGAGAGGGTGTGGAGAAAAGGGAACCCTCTTACACTGTTGGTGGGAATGCAAACTAGTACAGCCACTATGGAGAACAATGTGGAGATTCCTTAAAAAACTGGAAATAGAACTGCCATATGACCCAGCAATCCCACTTCTGGGCATACACACCGAGGAAACCAGATCTGAAAGAGACACGTGCACCCCAATGTTCATCGCAGCACTGTTTATAATAGCCAGGACATGGAAGCAACCTAGATGCCCATCAGCAGACGAATGGATAAGGAAGCTGTGGTACATATACACCATGGAATATTACTCAGCCGTTAAAAAGAACTCATTTGAATCCGTTCTAATGAGATGGATGAAACTGGAGCCCATTATACAGAGTGAAGTAAGCCAGAAAGATAAAGAACATTACAGCATACTAACACATATATATGGAATTTAGAAAGATGGTAACGACAACCCTATATGCAAAACAGAAAAAGAGACACAGAAGTACAGAGCAGACTTTTGAACTCTGTGGGAGAAGGTGAGGGTGGGATGTTTTGAAAGAACAGCATGTATATTATCTGTGGTGAAACAGACCACCAGCCCAGGTCGGATGCATGAGTCAAGTGCTCGGGCCTGGTGGGCTGGGAAGACCCAGAGGAATCGGGTGGAGAGGGAGGTGGGATGGGGGACTGGGATGGGGAATGCGTGTATCTCTATGGCTGATTCATATCAATATATGACAAAACCCACTGAAAATAAATAAATAAAAATTAAAAATTAAAAAAAATAAAATGGCAGCCCCGACACTAAGAGTCAGGCATCACACTGAGAGCTCGTCATTTGCCGTCTCATTTACTGCTCACCATAACTGGGGCTGTTACCAACCCCATTTCAGAGATGAGGAAACTGAGGCACAGAGAAGTTAAGAAACTCACCGGCAGTTGCACAACCAAGAGAGCTGGGGTTCAAAACCTCAAGGCCTGGATCTTAACCTCCACGCCGTGTTACATCAAAAGGGCCTTGTTTAGAAAAATATGTATATATATATGTACTTATTTGGTTGTGTTGGGTCTTGGTTGCAGCAGGCAGGACCATCACTGAGCCACGTGGGATCTTTGGATCGCTCCCCACAGCGCCAGACTCCCTGGTTGCATTGCGGGGGCTCCGCTGTGGCACTCCGGCTCAGCTGCTCTGCGGCAAGTGGGCTCTCAGGCCCCCGACCAGGGATCAAACCCACGTCCCCTGCACTAAGGTAGATTCCTAACCACTGGACCGCCTGGGGCATCCCGAGGGCCTGGCTTTTGATGAAAGCAGCACAACAGCAGGCAGAGATTGGGAGGCTGGGGGCGGGGGACGAGGGGGCGGGCGTCCGTCAGCCGACAGTCCATCGGTCAGCGCTGCAGAGGGACCCTCCTGCGTGTGCCCCTGTCAATCCAGCACCCAGGGGCAGGCAGGCATTGTGGCAGAAAGGAAAGTTAAAAATTCCTAACGTTGAAGGTGACTCCCCCCAAGGAATAAGATAAAGGAAGAGAGCTCCCACAAACCAAGAGCCTGCTTGGATCAGATATCCTTGTCCTCCGAGGGCTGTTTTGGTCCTTGCTAGTCCCAACAATGCACACGTCCCTTAAGGGCCTGCTCCATAATGCCCAGGCAGGACGGGTCTGTCACAGGCCCCAACCCTCCCCCTGGGGCCCAGGGTCATGGGGGAAGGAGGCTCCAAGGGACAGACGGGATTGGAAACCCAGCACTGTCCCCCTGCCCACCCCTGCCAAGTCCTGCTCCTCCTTCCACAGCCGGTTGGAGCCTCGCCTCCTCCTGGAAGCCTTCCCGGCCCCATTCGCAGACACCGCTTCTGCTCTGCGCTGCAGTGCTGACCCGTCTGGATCAGCGCTGGGCCCCTGGGAGCAGACCCACGTCCTTGACCGGCTCCTGCTGGCGCCCGCCTCTGCACTCCGGGAGCCTTGAGGCAACACGAGTCCAGCCGTCTGGACGGGACGTCCGCTCTCTGTGCTGTGTGACTGTGGGCAGGTGACTTGACGTCTCTGAGTCTCTGTTTCCCACCAAAACAGAACTGATAATTCCAGCCTCAGGAGATCAGTGTGGGAATTAAGGAAAACGGCGCATGCGACCTGCAGGGCGCACAGCCAGCCCCGGGGAGGGGTGAAGAGAGTGCGAGACTGTCCTTTCTGGTGATGAAGGGAGCGGCCACTGAGCCCAACTGAAAGAGCCCGACGCTTCCCGAAGGCGCCCTGAGAGGTTCTGGCTGTGCCTGTAACAGTTCCGGAGGGACCACCGCTCCCGCCCCCCTGGCCTCCCCGGGCTAAGGTCAGCCACACACTTTGAAAACAACAGGAAGAGGCCCCCTGCTGCCGCCGAAAGACGGGATTTTCTGTGTGACTTCGGGGCTGCCCGTCACCCTCGCTGGTAAACCAGTGGGCAGAGGGGGAGACCTGAGCCATGGAATGAAAGAAGAGCTGGGCGGGGGGCTCTGGGTCTGGCTCTGCCCTCCTCTGGCCTCGGTGTCCTCGTCTGCAGAATGGGGAGGTCCGCTTCGGACTGCCACGTCCACGCTCCGTGTCAGCAGTCAAAGCCCCAGCTCTCATGCACCGCGTGTCCCGCTGGCTCTCTCCAGGCCCCTGCCCTTTGCCTCATCCAAGCTCACGCCCTCACCACCTCCTGTCCGGACCTCTCCGTCTGCCTCACCCTGACAGTTTCAGCCCCTGCAGGACCGCTCCGAGCCTCTCCTTCCTCGGCTCCAGCACCCCCGGGACCATACTGCGGCAGGGGATGGCTGAGCCCCCCGCCCTGGCGCTCGCGGCCTCCGCAGCCTGGCCCCAGCCCACCTGCTCTTCCCCTGCCCTCCTCTGCGTCATGCGCCTCAGGCTACAGCCACACCGGCCTCCCTGGAGCGGGGTCCGCAGTGGCCTTCTGGGAGCCGCCGATACCACGGCCCCTTGCCCTGCCAGACTCTCGGGAAGTCATGAGGATCATAACTGAATGGCATCCTTCCGGGGTTATATGCCAGGCATGGCACAAGCGCTTTATATGTACGGTATCATTTAGTTTGTGCAACTACCCTGCTGAGCAGTCATTTTTACTCCCATTTTTAAAATGAGGAAACTGAGACTGAACAGTTAAGCAACTTGCCCAAAATCACACCTCTAATAAGTGGTGATGCTAGAATTTATCTGCTGTGCTGCGCAACTTGTGGGATCTTAGCTCCCCGACCAGGGACTGAACCCAGATCCACAGCAGTGAAAGCTCAGAGTCCTAGCCGCCGGTCACCTGAAGTCGGTCCCAGGCTGCCATGCCGTCAGCCCTCCTGCTGTCTGCTTCCTGTGTGTGCTGCCCGCAGGCGCTGTCCCTGCCATACCCACCATGGGGCCGGGGCAGCCGGTGCCAGCCTCCCCCAGTGCAGGCCCCACCTCCAGGCCAGGGTGTTGGGAAGGACCACTTCCAGGCACATCGAGTGTGTGCATCAGTTTTACGAGGGGAAGTAAACGTGCTGGTTGCCGGGTGGCCCTGGAATGTTCTGGAGACTCCCAGCCAAGTCGGCTTATTTAGCAAAGCTTGGGGGTAAGGGGATGGTGGAGTAAGAGAGTATCTAAGTTAACTGGAGCCTTCCAGGTGTGAGATCGTGGCGGACAAGAGTGGCTGAGAAAGCCTTTCATCCAGAGGCCACTAGCCAAGCCCACTATATGTCAGGGCTGAGTCGGGTACGAGGGCCATAGCGGGGACGCACAGAGGACGTGACTCACGGTCTGGAGACAGAAATCATGCCCCTCGTGAGGGCAGCAGACATTGCAAGGTGCCCGGGGCACCAGCGCCATCCATAGCACGGCATATTGTGTCAGAGCTAGGAGGGCCTGCAGAGCTCCAAAACCTACCCATTATACAGATGGGGAAACTGAGGCCTGGAGCGGGCCAGTTGCCAAAGGCCAGAAAAGCAAGTTGATTTCCCCTGGACTCCAATCAAGTCCAAAGCACATCGGGACAGCTCTGCAATGCCCTACGCTGTGCTGGCCGCCAAGATGGGGTGAGAAGAAGGGGAGGTGGGCCGGACAAGCGCTCTGTGGGGGCAGCAACCAGGGAGCACGGGAGGAGGATGGTGAAAACGAACGCAGGTTACTTCTGTGGTTACACGTTTGGCGGGCTTGCCCCACACCAGGGATGGTGTGGGCACCCGCCACACTGCCGTTCTGTTTTATTCTCACCACCTTTCAAGGTGCTCCTGTGAGCGCTCCAGTTTTCAGAGGAGGAGTCTGAGGTTCAGAGAGGGCCCGTAACTGATTCAAAACAACATGGAAAACATGTGGACTGGAGGAAGCCAGGACCCTAACAGGGGCTCATGGCAGCGGTGGTGACCTAGCGGCTCCAAGGAGGAAGGAACGATGGGGTCCCCTTGCTTAGTGTGGGCTGCCAGTCTGGATGGACCATCCTCTCTGAAGAGCAAAGCCTGCAGAAGGAGCTCTGGACGGAGAGTCAGAAGTCCTGGCTTCCGGGTTAGCTCTGCCCCCATTGGAAGGCTACGCTTGGACCAGTGGCTTCCATTCTCTGGGCCTCAGCCTCCCCATCTGTAAAATGGACTCAGTGCATCTTAAAATTTCAGAGGCAAGGATCCTTTTGAGATCCTGATGAAAGTCCTGGACACTAAGGCATATACCAGCAAGTGCAACTGGGCACCCAGATCCAGAGTGTCACGGGGCTCAGGCCCTGATTCCTGAGACGCCTGGGCTAGGTGATCTCCAAGGTCCCCTCTGACCATGACCTCACCTAAGAGGGGTGAATGGGTGAGGCTTGGGTGCTGTCTGTCCGGAGGACAAATGCCAGGGGAACCCCGAGGCTGCGGCTCTCCTTCAGGACTGCACACACCGCCCATGCATGCCGCGTGGTGGCCCAGGCCACCCTCATGGGCCGGTCCGGGGCCCACATGCTCACACCTGTGTGGGCGCTGGTTGCCAAAGCGATAGAGAACCATGACCGACTTATGCAAAGTCCACGGGCAGGGGCCGGCCGTGGAAATGGGGCCCGGAGAGGATGCCGATTTGCCTTGTGTCCGCTTCCCAGGGTGCTTGCGGGAAGGCACTGGCTGTGCTCGCTCTGGGCTGGAGGGGGCTGCCCTGAACTTCCTTCCTCCCCCATCACGGAGGTTGGAGAGGGGCTGGAGCACAGGGGGCCCCTCAAGGGGCCTGACCCGGGGACTGGGGGGGCCGCACCGGCTGCTCTCCCCAACCCCACCCTTGCCTACCCTCTGCTTGCCTCTCTGCCCACCTCCCCTCCTTTTCCCTCTGCTTCTCTCCTATCCGTTCTGCCTCCTCCAGGACCCAGTGGGGCAGCTGGCAACCTGGCCCCAGTTCGGCTGAGGGTAGGCAAGGGTTGGCAGGCAGGGATTCCTCGGAGTCCCTGAGCATCTGCTTGGTTCAGACACACCTTGGGACAGGGCGCAGGGGGGCTTCAGAGCTGGTTCTCAAAGCGGCCAACCCCACCAGTCACGCCTCCGAGGGTTCAGATGTCCCAAGTGGAGCGGGCAGGAGGATCCTGAGAAGCTGGGGGCCAAGGAGTCAGCAAAGGCCTGAAGGAGGAACTCACTCTGCTGTGGTGGGGACACCTTCTTGAGGACAGAGATCCACTCAAGCCCCTTTTCTGAACTTCGCTGGGTGACCTCAGGCAAGCTCGGTCTCATCCCGAAAACGATCTGAAGATCCCAAACGACCACAAGCCCACCGAGAGCCAGAAGAGTGATCGTCACTAAGGGAGCGCGAAGGGCTGGGGGGGGAGGAGGGCTGGTCTTGCTCCGTGGGGCTCCGGAGCGCCCAGCCCACAGGGAGCCACCAGCACGCCCTGGTTCCACTCAGCTTCCTCACCTGTGAAATGGGCACAGCCGCCCTCCACGGAGGGTGACTAAATGAGATGCGAACGTGAAGCACCTGCTTGACAAATGATAGTGCGTGTCACACTGCAGTGTCGATGGCTTTGGTCCTAGCACGGAGCTGGCATTCTAGGCATTCTCAATTCTAGGCCCGATGAAGGCCCGGGGTCCGTGACTCGGTAGGACTCTCCTTCCTAAGACTCAGATCTGACCGACCCGGCTTCCGGTCCTGGGCTCTGCCACTTGCTGGCCGTCTAACCTCTTCCGGGCATTTGTGTCCCCACGACTCTCCTTCTGACACCGTCTGCCCGGGCGCCCGTGTACCCCGGCAGAACATCAGCTCCCAGCTTCACGCCAGCCTCTGTGCCCCAGTGCTTGCGAGGCTGAGGGGTGCCTGCCGGCCACCTGGGGCCTGGAGAGAGGGCATGGCAGAGCTCTGGGGGAGAAGGCTGAGGGGCCCCAGGCCCCTGAGGGTTGTATGGCACCTGCTCCACCATCCAGGGCGGCTGTCATCAACCCCGGGGAAGGGGCACAAGGCTGGCTGCCTATCTCTGGAGCCAGCGTCAGCCATGCCTCCTCCCACCCCCTGGCTGGATGACTCCCGCCCAGAAGCCACGGGATTCCTGCGAGGGGCCAGGACAAGCGGGTGCTGGTATAGCCATTGAGAGCAAGTTCTGCTCTAGCCCCTGCCCCTTATTGAGCAGGTCTCCCTTAGCCTCAGTTTCCTCATCTGTGAAATGGGGCCAAAATAATACCACCTCCCTCCCAGGCTGGTGTGGTCCAAGATAATTAGCAGGAGCACTGGCCCATGGATAGGGAAGCCCAGCTTCAACTCCTTTCTGACCGCAGGCATCCAGGCCGATGGTGTTGAGAGTGGGTGAGGGCACGTTCTCCTTCACTGAGCGTCTCGCCTGGGCAGGTCATGGGACCTGCTGTGCCTGCGTGATCAGTCGCTTCAGTCTTGTCTGACTCTTTGCGATCCTATCGACTGTAGCCTTCCCCCCACCCCAGGCCCCTCAGTCTATGGAATTCTCCAGGCAAGAATACTGGAGGGGGCTGCCACGCCCTCAGGGGATCTTCCAGGTTGCCTCTAGGGGATCTTCCGGACCCAGGGGTTGATCCCTCATCTCCTGCGTTTTCTGCATTGCAGGCAGATTCTTTCTTTACCTGCTGGGCCATCAGGGAAGCCCATGGGACCTGGCACTTGTTTGATCCTCAGCTCCTGGAGAAGCGTCAGATCTGAGGTTGGAGAAGCCCCAGCACGTTAGCGCTGTGCTCAGTGGCCAGGAAGGCGGCGGTGGGGAATGGAGACCCAGGCGGCCACCTAGCCCCAGGTGTGAGTCACCTCACCCATCCGCTCCTCAGCCCCCATCTGTAAGACAGGACCAACGGAACACACCTTCCGGGGTTACAGTGAGAATCTCGGGGCCTGACGTCTAGAGCCTTGAGCACAATGCGAGTGTTCAGTAATGACGGCTCTTACTGTTTCCTGTGCTGCCTCTAGACAGAGAACATACAGGAACCATGATGATGGATGCGAGGGCGGCTGAGTTAATAAAAACGAAGATGTGGCTCTGTTGAGAGGGCGGGTCTGCAGCCTGCCGCTTCCCCCCAGAGACCCCCTCCCCGCGGGAGCTCCAGGTCTGCCTGGCGACTGGGGCACAGGTGGCTCCTAATTTCCTTAGCTTGCACGCCCCACTGGCAGCCCGTGGGCAGCGGTGGCGGGGACATCCGGCCTCAGTCAAATGGTTCACGCTCCTGCCCAGACCTGCGGCGGGGCTCCAGCCGCAGCAGGGAAATGAAGAGGCTCCTTGGGCCACTGTGGACATGGGGACTTAACTGTGGTGAGCATGCAAAGAGGCCTCGGGCACGCGGGTGGGCATCGAGCCCTTGGCAGCCACCGGCCCCAAGCCTGGGAGACGAGGAGGGCGGAGAAAGTGGAGTGAGAGACAGCCACCCCCGGCCCTCATCCAGTGGAGTCAGAGGCTCTGGGCTGGGAGGAGACAGGACAAAACATCCTTAAAGGCACAGCTGGGCGTCAGGGGCCTGACAGGGCAGGTGGCAGGGCATGGGTGAGGCCTCCATGGCCCGGGTTCAAGCCCTTTACCAACCGGCTGTGTCACCCTGAGATCCTCATTCTATGCGACTTCCGTAGGCCTTCCCAGCACGTGCTTAACAGTTACCTGGAAAGGCCAACCGCAACGTCAGGGCTCTACTGAGGCAGGTAGGCAAGCACTTGGTCAGTGAGCAGCCAGCTGTCTCAGTGTGCCCTTGAATAAGTCACTCCATTCGTTCAGAAATGATAACAGGGCCTCTGTATCCCCTTCTACAAAATGTAGCTGCGTCCCTTCCCTGAGCCCCCACTCTCTCCTGACTCCATCCCTGACTCTCTCCCTGAGTCCATCCCCCACTCTTTCCCTGACTCCATCCCCCCCACTCTCTCCTGACTCCATCCCCCACTCTCTCCCTGACTCCATCCCCCACTCTCTCCCTGACTCCATCACCCCCACTCTCCTGACTCCATCCCCCACCCTCTCCTGACTCCATCCCCCACTCTCTCCCTGACTCCATCCCCCACTCTCTCCTGACTCCATCCCCCACTCTCTCCCTGACTCCATCCCCCACTCTCTCCTGACTCCATCCCCCACTCTCTCCCTGACTCCATCCCCCACTCTCTCCTGACTCCATCCCCCCCACTCTCTCCCTGACTCCATCCCCCCCACTCTCCTGACTCCATCCCCCACCCTCTCCTGACTCCATCCCCCACTCTCTCCCTGACTCCATCCCCCACTCTCTCCTGACTCCATCCCCCACTCTCTCCCTGACTCCATCCCCCACTCTCTCCTGACTCCATCCCCCACTCTCTCCCTGACTCCATCCCCCCCACTCTCTCCCTGACTCCATCACCCCCACTCTCCTGAGTCCATCCCCCACTCTTTCCCTGACTCCATCCCCCCACTCTCTCCCTGAGTCCATCCCCCACTCTCTCCTGACTCCATCTCCCCCACTCTCTCCCTGAGTCCATCCCCCACTCTCTCCCTGACTCCATCCCCCACTCTCCCTGACTCCATCCCCCCCACTCTCCTGACTCCATCCCCCACTCTCTCCTGACTTCATCCCCCACTCTCTCCTGACCCCACCCCCCACTCTCTCCCTGACTCCATCCCCCACTCTCTCCTGACTCCATCCCCCACTCTCTCCTGACTCCACCCCCCACTCTCTCCCTGACTACATCCCCCACTCTCTCCTGACTCCATCCCCCCCACTCTCTCCTGACTCCATCCCCCTCTCTCCCTGACTCCATCCTTCCCTCTCTCTCCCTGAGTCCATCCCCCCCACTCTCTCCTGACTCCATCCCCCACTCTCTCCCCGACTCCATCCCCCACTCTCTCCTGACTCCATCCCCCCCACTCTCTCCCTGACTCCATCCCCACTCTCTCCCTGACTCCATCCCCCACTCTCTCCCTGACTCCATCCCCCACTCTCTCCCTGACTCCATCTCCCACTCTCTCCCTGACTCCATCCCCCACTCTCTCCTGACTCCATCCCCCCCACTCTCTCCCTGAGTCCATCCCCCACTCTCTCCCTGACTCCATCCCCCCCACACTCTCCTGCTTCCATCCCCCACACTCTCCTGCCTCCATCCCCCACTCTCTCCTGACTCCATCCCCCACTCTCTCCTGACTCCATCCCCCACTCTCTCCCTGACTCCATCCCCCACTCTCTCCTGACTCCATCCCCCCCACTCTCTCCCTGACTCCATCCCCCCCACTCTCTCCCTGACTCCATCCCCCACTCTCTCCTGACTCCATCCCCCCCACTCTCTCCCTGACTCCATCCCCCACTCTCTCCCTGACTCCATCCCCCCACACTCTCCTGCCTCCATCCCCCACTCTCTCCTGACTCCATCCCCCACTCTCTCCCTGACTCCATCCCCCACTCTCTCCTGACTCCATCCCCCCCACTCTCTCCCTGACTCCATCCCCCACTCTCTCCCTGACTCCATCCCCCCACACTCTCCTGCCTCCATCCCCCACTCTCTCCTGACTCCATCCCCCACTCTCTCCCTGACTCCATCCCCCACTCTCTCCTGACTCCATCCCCCCCACTCTCTCCCTGACTCCATCCCCCCCACTCTCTCCCTGACTCCATCCCCCACTCTCTCCTGACTCCATCCCCCTCTCTCCCTGACTCCATCCCTTCCTCTCTCTCCCTGACTCCATCCCCCCCACTCTCTCCTGACTCCATCCCCCACTCTCTCCCCGACTCCATCCCCCACTCTCTCCTGACTCCATCCCCCCCACTCTCTCCCTGACTCCATCCCCCACTCTCTCCCTGACTCCATCCCCCACTCTCTCCCTGACTCCATCCCCCACTCTCTCCCTGACTCCATCCCCCACTCTCTCCTGACTCCATCCCCCCCACTCTCTCCCTGAGTCCATCCCCCACTCTCTCCCTGACTCCATCCCCCCCACACTCTCCTGCCTCCATCCCCCACACTCTCCTGCCTCCATCCCCCACTCTCTCCTGACTCCATCCCCCACTCTCTCCTGACTCCATCCCCCACTCTCTCCCTGACTCCATCCCCCACTCTCTCCTGACTCCATCCCCCCCACTCTCTCCCTGACTCCATCCCCCCCACTCTCTCCCTGACTCCATCCCCCACTCTCTCCCTGACTCCATCCCCCCACACTCTCCTGACTCCATCCCCCACACTCTCCTGACTCCATCCCCCACTCTCTCCTGACTCCATCCCCCACTCTCTCCTGACCCCATCCCCCACTCTCTCCTGACTCCATCCCCCACTCTCTCCTGACTCCATCCCCCACTCTCTCCTGACTCCATCCCCCCTGGCACATATCGGCAGCAGCCCTGAGTGAGCCAGGGTTGGGGCTCTGCCCAGGGTTGTGTCCCTTCCCATCCCTCCAGTTCTAAGATCCTCAGACCAACAGCGCTAACCAACAGCGCCTGGGACGGGGGTGGCAGATGTCTGTGAGGTTCAGGAAAACCTCCGTTTCCATTATCTAGGGGTGAAGACGAGCTGGGGATGCAGCGGTCTTCCCCTCTAAGTCAGCTGACTCAGGAGGAGTTTGGGCTCAAGATAACTGACCAGGGCTGTGCCCCGTCACGTCACCTGGCCAGCAGGCGGAGTCTTTCTTCACCTGCTGAGCCGTTGGGGAAGCCCGTGGGACCTGGCACTTGGTTCTAAAACTTGTCATTTGGTCCTCAGCTCCCGGGGAAGTGTCACATCTGAGGTTGGAGCAGCCCCGGCACAGGTAGGGGGCGTCGAGGTGGGACGTTAGGACTGTGCTCGGGGCGTCTGCAGCCGTGTGGACATCCAGGTGGAAGAGAAAGGGTGGGCTCTGGAAGCACACAGACCTGGGTTTCCTGCCTGGGGATGCCACAGCTTGCCAAGTCCCTTCACTTTTCTGCACCTGTATCCTCATCTGCAAAATGGGGGCAAGGCAGCACTTCTTCATAAGACGGTTGTGCGTGAAGAAAACAGATGCAAAGGCTTCGGCACATGTATTGAGTCAGGGTTCTGAAGAAAAGCAGAACCTCTAGGAAGACGCGCAGAGACACAGGGCAAGCTTTATTGTAAGGAGCAAGCCCACGTGATCATGGAGGCTGGAAAGTCCTAAGTGTACAGCGCTGGCTGGGAAGCCAGAAACGCAGGGAGTAGCAGCTGAGTCCAAAGGCAGCCGCTGGCAGAGTTCCTTCCTGCTCACGGGCACGTATGCAGGGGGCGGTCAGTCTTTGTTCTGTTCAGGCCTCAACTAATTGGATATGGCCCACTCGCGTTATGGACAGTAATCTGCTTTCCTCAAAGCCCACAGACTTAAATGCTGTACATGCGTGCTGTCACTTCTGTCGTGTTTGACTGTGGGACCCCATGGACCGTAGCCTGCCAGGCTCCTCTATCCATGGGATTCTCCAGGCAAGAACACTGGAGTGGGTTACCACGGTCTCCTCCAGGGGATCTTCCTGACCCAGGGATCAAACCCATGCCTCTTACGTCTCCTGTTAATCTCATCCAAACAACACCTCCATGGAAACATCCAGAATAATGCTGAAGTAGACACCTGGGCATCATAAGCCAGCCAAGCTGACCCACGACCTTAACCATCCCAGCACTTAGTGGTGGTTGTCACAACAACGGGTGAAGAGGTTAACACTGTTGAATCATTAACTCTATACCTAGCACTGCTCTGAGCACTTACGTGAATTAACTCACTGAATTCTCAAGACTGTGTGTGTGGGACGGGTGGTGGTGATTTCCATCTGTGAAGAGACAGAGAGTCAGAGACGACTGCCCAACTTTTCAGAGCTGGGATTTGAACCCAGGCCCTCTGGCCCCAGAGTTCCCGCCACTCACGTAGGGCTTCCTGCCAGCAGGGCTCACCCTTCCTTCCATCACATCAGGGGCACGGTGCCCCTGACAACTAGTGAACGTTGGCAATCTCAGAGGACGAGAAGGTGACCAGCCCCCAACACTCCCACCAGAAAGACCATCAGTCCGACTCAGGAAGAGGCATTTTATTGGGCGGTGTCAGGGCAAATCCCACCACCACCTCCCGCGCAGAGCTAGTGGAACCAGGAATACCTCCGGCCTGCCCGCCGCCCATCCTGGCCCCTCTGTGAGAAACACCCCTGACCACGGGCACAGCGTGTGACCGTGCACTCGGGGAGCGGCCACCCCAGCCCCACGGGGGCCCCACACCAGCCGCGCCTGAGGGGGGCCTCTAAAAACTGCCGCCAGAGTCGCCACTTACAATTCCCTGACCACCCAGGATGCATCTGAGCGCCCCCCGATTAGCTGCATGAAGAAACAGGCCTCCGACAGACCAGTCCACACAGAGCCACGAACATGCCAAGGAGGGACGATTCTACAAATGAGCCTCAGCCAGGCCGGACGGGGACCCGAGGCGAGGTCTCGGGGCGCTGGGGAAGGCAGGGGCAACATCTACCCGGGCCAGTGGGCATTGAGCTCCTGCAGGAAGCCCCAGGCCAACGGAGGCTCTCGAGGCAGGACCCAAGAGCTGAGGAAGCGGCAGGAAGGGCCCCCAAGGTCTGCCCGCCTCACAGGACGGGCAGGAAGGACCGGCACCCCGGCAGGTGGACTGCAAAGCCCCCCAGTCCCACCGCCTGGGGGCCGCCAGGAACCCGAGGGCCTCTGGTGAGCCCAGGCACTCGGGAGCAAGGCACACAGGGTCTAAGGCGTCTGGTTGGGCGCAGGTACCTGCCGGCTCAGGTGGGTACCTGCCGGCTCAGGTGGGTACCTGCCGGCACTGGTGGGTACCTGCCGGCTCAAGTGGGTACCTGCCGGCTCAGCTGGGTACCTGCCGGCACTGGTGGGTACCTGCCGGCTCAGGTGGGTACCTGCCGGCACTGGTGGGTACCTGCCGGCACAGGTGGGTAGCTGCCGGCTCAGGTGGGTACCTGCTGGCACAGGTGGGTACCTGCCGGCACTGGTGGGTACCTGCCGGCTCAGGTGGGTACCTGCCGGCACTGGTGCATCTGGGCAAAGAGCGAGTGAGCAGCACAAACCAAGCAGGGCAAAGCCAGCTGGTGCCCCCACAACCTGTGACCGCAACATGGCAGCCCCGCAGGCCACCCTGGTCCCCCTAACCCTGGAGACCCGGAGAAGCCAGGCGCCCCGGTGGGTGCAGCGTGCCAGGGCGCCCAGAGCTGCCCCCTCCTCCCGCAGACCCACGAGCTACTCCACCGCCCCTCCCCAGGCCCCTGAGACCCGGGACACAGCGGAGAGGAGCGAGAAGGGGACCGGTGGAGAAGCAGTCAGGCGCCGAGGTCACACCTACCAGGAGAAAGTCTAGGACACTCTCTGAGAGCACAGCTGGCTATTCCTCCCGACAGCGTGATCTCAACCCAGAGCCCACACCTGACTCTAAGGCGAGGGACAGGCCAGGAGGCAGGCCGGTGCGGGGCAGGGGGCAGGACTCAGGCCTACAAAGAGGGTCGCCCCCTGGGGAGCGGGGTGGAAGCGTGGGGTGTGGTCAGTGCACTGAGGTCTTCTGGACGGACGGACAGGTGGACGGCGGAGGCGCCGAGCAGGGCTCACTGCATGTACGGGTAGCGCCAGTCCCCCAGAGGCCCGCGCGTCTCCTTGATGACCTGGGGCGACGTCCACCGCAGGACATAGTGGGGGCCGCCCGGCTTGTCGTTGGTCCCTGTGGAAAGACAGCTGTTTGTCCCCCAAAAGGTACAACAGCTCTGCATGGAAGGGAGAAGGAGCGGGGAGGAGCGGACGGAATGATCGGGGCAGCCAGCAGCTAAGCTAGCCCCTACACGGCGGCCGGGGCTCCCCGAGGGCCTCTGGGCAGAGGGCACTCAGCCGGCGGTCGGTGGGGGCAGGAGCCGGCGAGTGGACAGGACGCCCAGGCTCCCCAGGCCCCTGCGCAGCCCCGGCAAGGCGTGGCCGAGAGGCAGGAAAGCACTGTGGAGGGCACTGGACGGGGAGCTGGGAGGCCGAGGTCCTGGTCCCGGCTCTGCCACTAGGCACCGGGACCTCTGGCAAGTCCCTGCCCCTCGCCAAGCCTCAGTTTCCCCATTTGTAGACAGGAGGAGGTTGGACTGCAATGGCCTGGAATACGTCAAGTCGTGGTTAGCTGCTAAGTCACATCCGCCTCTTTCTGACCCCATGGATCAAGAGCCAGGCTCCTCCGTCCACGGGATTTCCCAGGCAAGAACACGAGTGAGTTGCAGAGTCCTCCTCCAGGGGATCTCCCCGGCCCAGGGATCAAACCCACGTCTCCTGCACTGGCAGGCGGATTCTTTACCGCTGAGCCACCCAGGAAGCCAAGACGCGGATGCTGGGACCCATGTCCCGGCTCCACCACTTCCTGGCCACGCACTCTTGGGCCAATCACTTCACCTCCCTGGGCCTCAGTTTTCCCCTCTGTAAAATGGGAAGGGGGCGGCGGGCAGGACTCTGTGTCAGCACGGGGCCTGGCCCTCCGTGCCTCTTAACATCCTTGAGATGAAGCAGCAAGGGTCTCCCCCAGGAGCTCAGCCCCCTCCTAGAAAGAAGGACCCACTCACCCGAGGCTCGGGCCCCCCCGAAGGGCTGCTGGCCCACCACCGAGCCGGTGGACTTGTCGTTGATGTAGAAGTTGCCAGCAGCGTTCCTCAGCAGCTCTGTGGCCTCCCGGAGAACGTCCCTACACGGCAGGGCCGCGGTAAGAGGGCGGCCGGCTTGCCCTCGCCCCTGCCCCAGGGCCGATCCTCCAGCAGCCCTCCCCAGCTCACACGGGCCGCCCGGTGAGCGCGGGGCCAGCTGCCAGCCCTGGGCCCCTGCCCTCGGCAGCTCGGGAGCCCCCCGAGCCCCAGCCTGCCCCTCAGGTTCCAACCCCGCCTTCCCCTCTTAGAGGCAGACGCAGGGAGACAACCAGTACCATGGAGAAAAGACAGGACAAAGCCTCAGGTCCAGCGTCACGGAGCCCAGGGGGGAATCCTGCCTCCGCCAGACAAGTGGAGCGCCCGGGTCCAAGCTCTGCCTTCCGCCCTGAGCCCCATCAGACCGAGTGGCGGGTCACAGGCGCTGACTGCCGGGCCCCAACCCTAGAGACCTGGCTTCAGCAGCCAACAGTGCGGCCCCAGCATCAAGGCTTTAACAAGGCGCCTGCGGCCTCTGTCTACCTGCAGGCCGGGGCGGAGCGAGGGGCATGGAGAGCAGGGATTCGCGTCCGGGAGGCCGTCTCCGGGACGGGGACGCCAGGACTAGCGCCGAGGGGCCGCGGCCGCTCACCTGTCCTGGGCGAACACTGCCCCCGTGAGGCCGTAGCTGCTGGTGCGGTCCACGAGCCGCAGCGTCTCCTTGTACTCCTCGTCTGGGTAGACGTACGTGGCCAGCACAGGGCCGAAGATCTCCTGGAGAGAAGCTCCAGGGTCAGGCCCGCCTGGACCCGTCCCCGAGGCCTCCGCCGCCCCCGACCCCCTTCTCAGCCCAGCAGCCTGGGCCAGGCCTTGACTCCCGCTGGGTTCTCTCCAGGACAGGTCCTGCTCTGCCCACCCCACCCCACCCGGCAGAAGATCTGGGGACCCTCTGGCCTCCCTGCCAGCCAGACCCACCCCCAGAGCCAAGAATCCAGGCCCTTGGAAGGGGAACCCTTCCGGCCACAGCCGGCCAGGGAACTGCCCCGCAACATCACTCGGGGGGCTGGGGGAAGACCCCTTGCCCCTGCACTGTCATCCTGGGCAACTGCCCTGACTTCTCAGGAACTCAGCTTCTCATCTGTACAATGCGAACAATACAGCAAACCTCATCTCCACCAACTCCCCGCCCCACTTAAGACTCTACAGACATTAGAAGCTGAGAGGGCTGTAGGGGCCTCCGGGCAGCAGGCAGTCAGCGCTGTGGCGTCGGGCCAGCCAGCAGCGTCGGGGATCTGGAGTCTGGGGGCCTGAGCACAGGGCCTGGCTCTGCTCTCCCCGGGGGTGAGGCAGGCCCCTGGCAGGACCGCGCCGTCCTCAGCTGTGAGACGGGATGATGCCCCGGGAAGCAAGCAGAGACGCTGCCTCCTCCCAGCCCACCCGCCCCCCGCCGTCACCTCCTTCATGATGGGGTCCTGGGGGTCCTTGCTCTCGATGATGCAGGGCTCCACAAAGTAGCCCACAGAGTCGTCACACCGGCCGCCGGCCAGGATGGTGAGGCTGGGCGAGGAGCGGGCGTGCTCCAGCCACTTGCGGATGCGGCCGAAGGACTGCAGGATCGGGGTGGGGGTGTCAGGGGCCGGCTGGAGGCCGTTCCCAGCAGAAGCCCCCAGCACAGCTGCCCCGGATTCTGAAGGGGTCGGTGGCAGGGCTGGGGGACGGGGCGGCTGACAGCAAGCAGGGCCTGGCCGAGCAGCAGAGACAGGAGGCATGTGCAGGCTCGTGTGTGTGTGTGTCAGAACACATACAGAAAGAGAAAGGGAGGCACTCACTCGTGTCCGACTCTGTGTGACCCCGTGGACTGCAGCCCACCAGGCTCCTCCGTCCATGGGACTTTCCAGGCAAGGGTACTGGAGTGGGTTGCCATTTCCTTCTCCACGAGATCTTCCCGACCCAGGGATTGAACCCGGGTCTCCTGCACTGTAGGCAGACGCTTTACCATCTGAGCCACCGGGGAAGCCCAAGGACATGTACACTTAATATAAACATCATGCAAACATACAGATACATAAATGCGTCTTTAGGCTTAAGGCCATGAGTCTCGTGCATTATATGTTTCGTGTGCACACACGTCAGATTTGTCTCTGTATGGAGACGTGTGTGTGGGTGTGCACGTGTTTACATGGGTGGATCTACGTGCATGACCCCCCCAGAGGTCTACATAAATGTGTTCACGGCTGTGCGTGTACCTGTGTTCAGGGGTGTGTGTGCAGGCGTGCGGGCCTATGTGTAAGAGTGTGTGTGAACACGGGCACGTTAAGGGGCCTGGTGGGAGGGTGTGCAGGAGGCGAGCTCCTCTCTGGGGAGGGACGCTTCTATTCCCTCCAGGGCTGGCGGGGGCGGCAGGGACTGTGTGCGTGGCTCTCAGACTACCCTGCTCGAAGCAGATCTGGGTCACCCTTCCCGCCCCCTACCCAGCCCAGACCTGGCACCCCCCAGAACTCCCGTACCTTGGCATCAATCACGGCAGAGAAGAAGGTCCCAAAATCCTCTGCAGGCTGGAGGCAAGGGACACAGATAGAGAGGAGGTGGCTGCGGGCCGAGACCAGGGGAGTGCCCCACCCCGGCACACCGCGCCCCCCCCGGCAGCCAATCCCATCAGCCCCCCGCTGGGCCACTCACGTTGCCCACTTTGATCCCGCGGAGCTCCTCCAGCAGCCGCCCTTTGATCTGCGGCCACAGCGAGCGGGGAACATAGAGGCGGGAGCAGGCCGAGCACTTCTGGCCGCCGTACTCGAAGGCCGAGCGCAGGGTCCCGCTCACCACGCTGTCCACGTCGGCCGAGCGGTGCACGAAGTGGAAGTTCTTGCCCCCGCACTCTATGGGGCGGGAAGGGAGGGGGCGAGCGTCGGGCCAGCCCTGGGGCCCAACACACGGCCTGCTCCTGCGCACAGAGCCCCGTGACCAGCCCCCGGGACGGGCGGAGGAGGCTGTGAGAAGCCGCGCGCCCTGGACACTGACCAGCCAGGCCTGTCCTCCCACCCTGCAGACAGGAAGACGGAGGCGCAGGCACGGGCAAAGGGCACCAGGGGACGTCGGGACCAGCGTTCCCACTTCACAGACGAGAAAACTGAGTCTGGGGGTGGGAATGCTGCCCAACATAAATAAGGCCGAGGAGGGGCCAGAACCCAAGGCTCCCCGAAGCTTGGCCACTCCCAGCAGCGGACGCAGCTTCCTTTGAGCCTTCCCCTGACCCCACCCGGGTCCACGGCCAGGGCTGGCTCCTCTTTCCTCCCCGTGGAAGGGGGACACCCCTCCCTGGTGCCCGTGGTGTTAGGGAGCCCAGGGAATCACGCCACCATCCGGGCCTTATCAGTTTCTTCATTCAGTTAAACATCACCCAGGGAGACGGTGGGAAGGAGACTGAACTGAAAACCACGGACCGCTGACCCAGGGGACTCTGCTTCCCGGCCTGCGAAGGTTGGACGGGGGTGTGCTGAGAGGCTGGAAGTCAGAGATGCTACGGCTGGCCCTGAGCAGAGTCACCTGCCCTGACATCCCTAACAAAGCCCCTCTAGCTTAAGAGGCAAACTGTTACATATAGGATGGATAAACAACAAGGTCCCTAGCACAGGGAACTATATTCAATATCCTGTGACAAGCCACAGTGGAAAAGAACTTGAAACAGAATATACATATGTATAACTGAATCACCTTGCCGTATAGCCGAAATTAACCCAATACTGTAAATCAACCCAATTTGTAAATACTGCAGCCCAAGACTGTAAATCAACCATAGTTCAATAAAAATTCTTTGAAAAGCTCCCACCAGCTCAGGAGTGGGGTCCAGTCTCCCTGTGGGTCCCACTTCACGTCCAGGAGCAAGAAGGCTAAACCACGAGCCCCAGCTCTGCCATTACTGGACTGTGACCCCCTGGGGCCTCTGTGAAAACAGGGTTCTGCACCCCGAAGAGTTTCAGAAACACGACACATCGAGCCTGGCCCTTGACGATGAGTAATGCACATTAGCGGATTAAAGGCTCTGAGAAGGCCTGCAGGTAAGGAATCCGTTTTGCTTAAACACAGTGCACGCCAAATGTCCTTGGCCACGAAACTGGGGGAAAATTGTTATGTCAACATGACGCACCCCTGCCGACGCCTCAGCCCACCCTTTTCTCAGCTACACTGGCCTTGTTTGTTCGCACACAACCTCGTTCCCACCTCGAGGTCTCTCCAACCGCTTCCTTGGCCTAGATCTGGGCGATGCAACCTGATGCAGCACGGTAGTCAGGAGCCCCATGCGGCCGTTTAAATTCAAGTTAATCAAAACTAAACATAACTTTCACTTCCTCAGTCACGCAGGTCACACCTCCAGCGCCCCGCGGCCACACGTGGTGAGTGGCTACCCTACGGGGCCGCACGGTGAAGCCACGTCCATCCTCGCAGGAAGGTCCGCTGGATGGCGCCTGCACCCTGACGGTCTGCTCTCCAGACCTCGGCGAGGCCCGTTTCTCTTCACTGTTCAGGTTTCCACTCAAATGTTCCCTCCTTGAAGAGGCTCCCCACCCTGGAGTCACAGTCGCCCACCACACCCAGCCTCGGGGCGGCCCTGCCTGTCACCTCTTTGCTCTCCTTTAATGAGCCACGGCCCCTCTCACCCCACGACCGTCATTTATCCCGCTGTTTACTGTCCGCCTCCCACTGCTGGAACAGAAGCTGGTGACGGCTGGGTCTCCGGCTCTCATCACCCTTGCATCCCCACTCTCCAGAAAGTGCCTCTGCACAAACAGTAATTTCCTTGCTGCACGAGTAATGGACAAGAATTGCGCGCTCTGAGCCGGAAGTGCTCTGAACAACCCCCGGGCCCTGCCAGGGCGGGGGTTCCAGGCTGGAGTGCTCCCCGCTGCAGAGCCCCCAGCTCTGGGGGCAGCCCCTCCGCCGCCTCCTCTCCCACGACGGCCAAGGCTGGGGGGGGCCCTTACCTCCTGCCAGGCGTGGGAAGGTTCGGAACCGGTCCAGGTTCTGAGCCACCTGCTTCCACAGGTGTTTGAAGGTACTGAAAGCAGAGGACAGCGCAGGGATCAGGGCGCCAGGCTCAGGCACCTGAGCGGGTGAGGGGCCTGCTCCCCGCCCGCCCGACCAGAGCGGGGGGCGCAGGGTAGGCAGCCCCGCCGGAGGCTACCAGGGGTGACGGCGGCGGCCGTGGAGTGATGGCGCACCAGGGAGGAGGTGGCAGCTGACAACGGGCTGCGTTCAGGGCCCACGAGGAGGGAGCAAGAGGAAGCTTGGCGGCAAGGTGGTGCAGAGAAGGGCCGCGCTCCAGGCCAGGGCGTGGCGGTGCCAGCCCCCACCCGGGCGCACACAGCCGTGTGGTCTTGTGCTCAACACTTAACCTCTCTGGGCCCCAAGTTCACGCCACTCTGGAAACGGGGAAGAACAATTCCGCTCTGATGTGAGTCAAGTGCTGAGGACAGTGCTGGGCACGCCGTGGGTGCCTGACGGGCACGGACACCACCAGGGTCGGCGGGGAGCGCCTCGAGCCCCGAGGGTCCCGGGAGGGGCGGCTCAGGCCCCCGGGGAGGGCCCCAGGAGGGGCGGCTCAGGCCCCCGGGGAGGGCCCCAGGAGGGGCGGCTCAGGCCCCCGGGGAGGGCCCCGGGAGAGGCTCAGGCCCCCGGGAGGGTCCCGGGAGGGGCGGCTCAGGCCCCCGCCTCCTCGCTGGGCTCCGAGTGTGACCAACCTCAGCACCACGAAACAATAAAAATGCTAATCACCAGGGGGCTGGCGACACAGCAGCTGGCACTGATTTATGACTCTCCCTTCTTGGAGCCCGCTGCTCACCGGAGCATGGCGGATGGGGGCCAGGCCCGCTCCGCCCGCGAACAGGCAGGCACCCGCGGGGCCCGCGGCTGACGGAGCGGGCCTTGTGGAAAACCGCCCTCCTCAGCAATTCTAATGCGGCCGTCGCCGCCCGGCAAACCTTGGACGGGGCGGGTGGGAGCGTGAGGTCAGGCAGAGACGGGAGAAGCCACCGCGGGTGAACCCAGGACACCTGGGAGGCCCAGAGTAGAGACCTCGACTTCTCCGCCCAGATGACCCACGGGGACCTCAAACTCAAGGTGACCAGCCTCTGGTTATCTTCCCGAGGCTCCCGGGTGCCCAGCCATCTGGGGTGCCCACCTTGGTGACCAATGCCCACCGCCAGCCTCGAGTCTGGATGTTCCCACTGACCCCCGACCCCACAGACAGGCGATCGAGTCTCCCTGCTACCTCCTCACGTGAGCCAGCTCATCTCTCCTGGCCGCCACCTGTCCGCCCAGGTTCAGGCGTCCGCTCTCCCTCTCCGGATCCTCCTCACCTGTCTCCTGCTCCCAGCCACGAGAGACTTGTGCTCAGGGCAGCCAGAGCCATCATCTAGGTCAGAGCCTGCACACGCAGGTCCCAGAGGGGCTGAGGTTGTCCAGGCATGCAGAGACCCAGGGCCTGTCGGGATGGCGGGGAACCAGAGACCACCTACCCACCTCCAGCCAATCGTGCCACACAGAAATGCAGGCCCCGTGGGACCGGGTTCGTAAGTGAGGCCCCATTTGGATTTTCACATGAAACTGTCCCGATGGTACAAGACTGTCCATCTCTATTAGGAGTCAAAGAAAACAGAGCCACTGGCCAGGTCCAACTGGAGAGTGACCATCGGTACTCTGCTTGAAACAAAAGTCTGATTGCTTAAGCCACTCCCTCTAAAGAATCTGCCTGCAATGTGGGTTCCATCCCTGGATCGGGAAGATCCCCTGGAGTAGGAAATGGCAACGTGCTCCAGCATCCTTGCCTGGAGAATCCCATGGACGGAGGAGCCTGGCGGGCTACAGTCCAAGGGGTTGCAGAGACTCGGACACGACTGAGCGACAAACGCTGTCACTTTCGCTGTCCTACAGGTAACCTTCCATGGCTCCTATCACCTTCAGGATAAAGTCCAAACACCTTGCAGGCTCACAGGGCCCTACAGCCACAAGTCTAATCCCTCAAGAGGCATATCCCTGATGGTCCAGTGCTTAAGACTCTACACTCCCAATGCAGGGGGCCTGGGCTTGATCCCTGGCCAGGGGGACTAGATCCGTATGACTCAACTAAGACCCAGTGCAGTCAAAACAAAACAAAACAATCCCCCAGAGGTAGGACTTTGACCACTCCACGCATTCACTGCCCAGCCTTAGCGTCAGCAGAGCCCAGCAAGCACAGGAGTTCAGTAAACATCAGTTGAGCGCACGAAAACATGGCTGTGATCAAACCACATGCTACCCGCACCCTCTGACCCTCAGCCCCAAGCTGCACACTCCAGCCTCATGGGACCGCGTCCACCCCCCAGAGCACAAGAGCGTCAGCCTTACGCCTCTGCAGATGCGGTTCTCCCTCCTAGACTGCTCTCCTCCACCTCTGCCTGGCCTACTCCTCTGCTTAGACGCCATCTCCTCCAAGAAGCCTTCCCGACTTCTCCTCCAATTCATTCCAAGCTTCCCTTTGTCCTTTCCAGGGACAGGGGTAGCATCAAAATCCATATCGCCAAATACCTATAGGCTGCTTCTGGCCTGTGACACTCCTTCCTGTCCACTAACTAGTCTGCACGATGACTCTCACAATGACTCTGCAAGGTAGGAATCAGCCCATTCAGGGGAAGGCATGGAGGCTCAGAGAGGTGAAGGGGCTCACCCAAGGGCCACTCAGCGAGGAAGTGGGGTACAGTCAGCGCCTGGCCCCTGAGTTCAGCACCGGTTCTCAGACAGAGGTCGGGAGGCCTGGGGAGCATCCCCGGCTACCCTGCCCAGCCCTCCTCGGGGACTTACGGCACGCTGCCTGTGAAGTTGATGCCACACAGGTGCTCTGAGCTGGTGACGGTGTCCCCGAAGGTGGGCCCGTCGGCTGGCACAAACTGGATGATGTTGGGGGGCAGCCCGGCCTCCCTGAGGATGCGGTAGACGGCATAGCTCGCCAGCATGGCGGAGTCGCTGGGCTTCCACAGGACCACGTTGCCCTGCCCGGGAGGCAAGGGGATGACTCACAAGGCCCGGGGTGGCCAGCAGCCCCGACCCCCACCCTACCCCAAGGTGCAGCCATCCCTCAGCTGCAGCCGCCAGGGAGGTCCCCTGCAGGCCAGGATGCCCCCTACCCGGCCCCACTCCCCGAGGTGCCGGGCACTAGGCCCTCAAACTCCTCGCGAATGAGCTGATGCCCTGCCCTGTCTGCTCCCACGCTCTGGCCGAGGCTCCTTTCCTCCTGAAGTCTGTGCCAACTGTTCCTGCCAGCACCCCTCGGGCAGGTCTGTCCTGGGTGTTTCCAGGTCGCCAGGCGCCCACGGGGCGAGGCTAGGCCAGCACGCACGGGCTCTGTCTGCACGTGTTCTGGATGGAGGCGGGCACGTGGGCGCCGGGTGTGTGCAGGTCTGTCTGGGCACAGACGCACGAGGATGGGCCTGTGCGTGAGCACCTCCCAGATCACCCGGCCGCCCCGACCACTCAGCCCTCCTCCTGCTGCTCCCTGGGTGACCCAGGCCCCCCGCGGGCAGGGCTGCAGCTCCCCCATCAACCACGGGAGCTCATGGCCATCTTCATCCTGACCACGGCAGTGGGGCCCACCAACTTCGAGACCGCCGGGACAGACCAAGCCCAAAGCTCTACCTGTTTCATCATCTATTAGCCACGCAACTCTGACAAATAAGCCACCAGGCACAGAGCAAGCATTCAAAGGTGAGCTATAATTATCATCATTATCAGCAGCCCCTGCATAACACTGAACCTGCACTGGGCCAGGCCTGCCTGGTGTTAAGACGAGTCGTAACACAGTCTTACTTGCTCTTCCCAACCCTGTAACATAAGCTTTTCTGTTATTTCTATCTTGCCGACGAGGAAACGGCCTCAGAGGAGGGCAGGGGCTCGCCTGGGGTCACCCAGGGAGAGGGGGGCAATGCGGGGACCCAGATCAGCCTCTGACCCCAGAAGTCTCTCCAGGGCCCCCAGCTGCCTCCACTGTGTGCCTCTCCCCACAACAAGGGCTGGGGCCCAGGGCTCCACGTGGCCTCCCGACTGTTGGGAGGGAAGCGATGACTCGGTCCCGCCACCCCCCAGTCCACTGTCCACATCTCACCATCAAGGCGGGAGCCCCTGCCAGGTTGCCGCCGATCGCCGTGAAGTTGAAGGGGGAGATGGCCGCCACAAAGCCCTGGGGAAGAAGCGGCGGTGAGGCCAGGCCAGGGCCTCCCGCGGCTCCCCGCCTGCGCCACCCCCGGCAGTACCTCCAGCCCCCGGTACAGCACGCTGTTGGTGCTAGGCGGCACGCTGAGGGGCTGCTCGCCTTCCAGCTCCACCGCAAACTTGGCGTTGAAGCGGAAGAAGTCGATGAGTTCAGCTGCGGCGTCGATCTCCGCCTGGATCACCGTCTTCCCCTGAGAGGCGGGAGGGCCCCAGGGTCAGTAGTGGAGGACCTGCCTCCTGAGAGCCCTCTCCCGCCCCCGGACCCTGTGCCCACAATCACATGATGCGCACGTGTGTCTGGGAGAACGAAGCAGGGGACCCGAGGACTGCAAACACCAGCCGTGGGGAAGGCCTCTGGGCTCTCTGGGATCAGGCAGCCTCTCCCTGCACACACAGTCCCTGGCGGCGGCTCGCCCTGCCCGGGACGCCCCGCCAGGGAAGGGGAACTGCTCCTTCCTGCCTCTCTGTGCCTGCCCACTTGCCCCCTGCTCCGCGCGGTCCCGGGGCTTCAGTTCAGCTCAGTCTCTCAGTCGTCTCCGACTCTGTGACCCCATGAACCGCAGCAGGCCAGGCCTCCCTGTCCATCACCAATTCCCAGAGTTTACCCAAACCCATGTCCATTGAGTTGGTGATGCCATCCAACCATCTCATCCTCTGTCGTCCCCTTCTCCTCCTGCCCTCAATCTTTCCCAGCATCAGGGTCTTTTCAAATGAGTCAGCTCTTCGCATCAGGTGGCTAAAGTATTGGAGTTTCAGCTTCAACATCAGTCCTTCCAATGAAAACCCAGGACTGATCTTTAGGATGGGCTGGTTGGATCTCCTTGCAGTCCAAGGGACTCTCAGGAGTCTTCTCCAACACCACAGTTCAAAAGCATCGATTCTTCGGCACTCAGCTTACTTTATAGTCCAACACTCACATCCATACATGACCACTGGAAAAACCATAGCCTTGACTAAATGGACCTTTGTTGGCAAAGTAATGTCTCTGCTTTTTAATATGCTGTCTAGGTTGGTCATAACTTTTCTTCCAAGGAGTAAGCGTCTTTTAATTTCACGGCTGCAATCACCATCTGCAGTGATTTTGGAGCCCCCAAAAATAAAGTCAGCCACTTTTTCCACTGTTTCTCCATCTATTTCCCATGACGTGATGGGACCGGATGCCATAATCTTGGTTTTCTGAATGTTGAGCTTTAAGCCAACTTTTTCACTCCCCTCTTTCATCAAGAGGCTTTTTAGTTCTTCTTCACTTTCTGCCATAAGGGTGGTGTCATCTGCATATCTGAGGTCCTAGGTCTTAGATCAAATAAAGAGGCATCTTCCTTTGGTCCTGGAGTGTGTGCGCCTCTTCCTGCCCAGCCGTGGCTCCCTGGAACCCTCTGGAGACTCAACACCCACCCAGAGGGACTCGGCTCAACCGGGAGACACTGGCTGGTAGTGGGGGTGTCGTAGTGGCTCCGTGCAGCAGAGGGCGCTCTCATTACAGGCTGGCGACCAGGCGGGCCGTGGCTGTGGGCGGGGCCGGGCTGTGGGCGGAGCCAAGATCCGGGCTGTGGGCGGAGCCAAGATCCCTACTGTGGACAGGAACCCTCTCCCTGGGCTCCTCTGCGCTCTCACTGCTACCTGCCGGCTCAGTAAGCATTCACTCCAAAAGCGCTCATCAGGAGCTTCCGTGACTCCACGCAGACACAGAGCAAGCCCCAGAAAGGCAGAAAACGTTAACATGTGATTGCTAAGCCCAAAAAGCTGGTAAAGGGGCAGCAAACACATATGAAGTCATCACCGCACCGCAGTGCAACCTGAGCGGTAACTCAGGAAGGAACAGCATGTCGGGAGGGGCACAAAGGTGGGCCCAGTCCTTGGGACTGGTGAGGCCCTAGACGTCTCACAGAGGAGACGTGCCCGGGCTAGACCGTGACTAATAGTTAAAAGAGTTCAGAAAGCAGAGGATCCTCCCGTGGTGGCTCAGGGGTAAAGAATCCTCCTGCCAGTGCAGGAGACACGGGTTCGATCCCTGGTCCGGGAAGATCCCACATGCCGCGGAGCAACTAAGCCCGTGAGCCACAACGACTAAGCCTGTGCTCTGGAGCCCGGGCGCCCCGACTACTGAGCTCACGGCCCCAGAGCCTGTGCAGAACAAGAGAAGCCACTGCAATGGGAAGCCTGCATCCCACAACTAGAGAGTAGCCCCCACCCGCTGCAACTGGAGAAAAAACCCACTCAGCAACAAAGACCCAGCACAGCCAATAAAAAAATTAAATTAAAAAAAAAAATGTTCACAGGGCAGAGAACATAGGGAGCATTCTAGCTGGGGGACCTGGGCCAGAGACTGAGGTCGGGATGCCTGTGGTGTCCAGGAGCCTGGCTAGGTCCAGACTGCTGACATCGTGGGCGGGATGGCCTGGCGGGGAGGGGCACAGCAGCTAGCCAGCTGGACAGAGGTGGGGCTGGAAGGGCCCCGGGAGCCGGGCTCAGGACTGGGGACATGAGTCCCAGCCAGACAGCGAGAGCTCGGTGGTTCATACGCCTGGAGTGACCTGCTGGGGTGTCCCAGAGACCGCTGTGAGGGCTGCAGGGGCCTGACAGAGCCTGGAGGACTGTGTGGGCCATTGTCAGTCCCGGCAAAGCGTGACAAGGGCCTGGCCCAGGGCAGAGACAGACGGACGCAAGGGGCTCCTTACAGAGGAGGGCATGCAAGCGCAGTCCAAGTCACCTGGCCGATACTATACATGGGCCTGTCAAGGCTGCGGTTTTTCCAGTAGTCATGTATGGATGTAAGAGTTGGACTACAAAGAAAGCTGAGCACCAAAGAATTGATGCTTTTTAACTGTGGTGTTGGAGAAGACTCTTGAGAACCCCTTGGACTGCAAGGAGATCCAACCAGTCGATCCTAAAGGAGATCAGTCCTGAATATTCATTGGAAGAACTGATGTTGAAGCTGAAACTCTAATACTTTGGCCATCTGACGCAAAGAACTGACTCACTGGAAAAGACCCTGATGCTGGGAAAGACTGAAGGCAGGAGGAGAAGGGGACAGAGGATGAGATGGTTGAATGGCATCACTGACTCAATGGACATGAGCTTGAGTAAGCTCTGGGAGTTGGTGATGGACAGGGAGGCCTGGTGTGCTGCAGTCCATGGAGTCACAAAGAGTCAGACACAACAGTGACTGAACTGACCTGAGCTGTCCTCTCTCCTGGGCCTGGTGGGTCCTGGTGACCACACAGCGATGTCTGCTGAACTGGATGAGGTGCGACCCCCACAGCCCCCATTGCACCGCAGGCGCCTCACCTGCCCCACCATGGTCTTGGCCAGGACCTCGGCCCTGCGTGGCCCGCTCAGCAGGTCGGCCGCCTTCAGGAAGACTTGCGCCCGGTCGGCCACAGGCTTCAGGTCCCACTCCTTCCTGGCGGCCAACGAGGCCTCGATGGCTCTGTGGAGCAGTGCCTGATGAAGAGGGAGAGGTTGGGGGCTTCCACCCATGGCAGGAAGGGTCCCAGAGGAGCGATCTGGAGGTCACTGCCCCCAGAGAGGACCCCTGCCTCCCTCCCCCCGACAGCGGCAGACGCCGGGTCCCACTGCCAGCTGGGCCGCCCCAGGTTCAGAGCCTGCCCGCCTCCCGTCAGGAGGAGCCCGAGGGGCGTACCAGGTGGGTCCACGTGCCAAGGACTCACTCCATTTCCCCTCGTGGCCTCCCCGGTTCCCAGAGCCTGGCACTCCCAAACCCACTGTTCAGGGCCTGCAGTCCTTGAGGTCAGGACCTGACCTTGTCCTTGTCGGGCCAGAACTGTGGCCAGAGACAGACCACTGCGGCTGGCACCCCAGCTGCCAACTGCCCTCGTCGGCACATGATGCCAGAGCCTCGACCCCGTGCCCTCTCGCTGGCCTTTCCTGATGCCAGGTCTCTGCCTCTCTTCCTCTCTGCGATACCCTCCCATTTCCCGGGCTCAGCCTTCCAGAATCCCCCATCCCCCCCAATCAGGGCATGCCCAGCCCTGGCCCAGGCAGCTCTCATTAGGCCCACGTGAGCCTTGGCACACCTGGCCTGGCCAGGGACACCCTCAGTGCCAGCCACCACCCCCCTCCATGGCCCGAGAAGGAAGCAGTAACTGACCTTCATCCCCATGGCAGCAGACGTCAACTAACCAGACAGGTCGCCAGGGACTCACCTTGTCTGCATAGCAGAACTTGGCCACCTTGTGTCCATGGTTAAAGGGCTGCAAGGAGAGAGCAGGGTGGGGCCGCTGTCCCCGAGGGAGGAGCCCTCCCCGGGCGTGTGGGGACGGAGCCAGGCTCGGGGCTTGCCTGCCAGGCGAGTCCTCCACACACTCACTCTCCCGCCCCAATCCCCAGGAGGCCTTCTCCAGTTGTGTGGGGGCAAGTGAGGAGCTCATCAATTTGGGCAAACCACCCCCCGCATCACTCAGAGGCCCACTGTGCCTCGTGTGGAACCCTCAGGGCTTTGTTCCAGGTGTTTCTGTCGCTTCCTGCACAAGACCTTCCCTGGCCTCCCTGGATGCCCACCTGCTGCGGACTCCTCATCATAGCCCCCACTCACCTTCCCATCCCAGCTCCCCCGCCGCCCACGGGCACCTGGCCCTCCAAACATCTCTGTCCAAACTCACTTCTGCCAAGCCCACACTCTTAACCCCTCCGCCAGCCTAAAATCAGAAAGCATCCTCATAAGCCATGGGCTTTTGCTCACCCTCCTTCACCCTCTCCAGTGGTTTGTTCCCTGGGCTCTCGGAAGAGGCTCTGAACCACAGCCAGTGAGAATCGCACCTGAATGCTCCCGGCCCACTGGCTTCCTCCCTGCTCTGCAGCTCCTCCGGCCTCCTCCTGACTGTACCTGGGGACCCCTCGGCTGGCATGAGTCCCCGGCCCATCCTCATCCCTGGGGTTCAACTCAGATGTCACCTCAGAGAGGCCTGTGGACCACCCCACCGTAAGTGGCCTTCACATCTCCAGCCCATCACCTGCGCTTTCCACAGCGCCTCTCACCATCTGGAAACGTCTCGTTTGTTTCTTCGCTGACACGTACACCAACCTCACTCTCCCAAGGTCGGCTCCGTGAGGGCAGAGCCGTCTATTGTGTTCATCGCTGTGTCCCGGCACCCAGCCCCCCGAGGTGTGGGGCCGAGGGGGCTTGGTTGGATGAATGGGTGGATGGATGGATGGGCTTTATCATCATGATTTATAAGTACCTCCTGACTCTTCGTGACCCCAGGGACTGCAGCCCGCCAGGCTCCTCTGTCCGTGGGATTCTCCAGGCAAGAACACTGGAGTGGGCTGCCATTCCCTCCTCCAGGGGGTCTTCCCACCCAGGGATCGAATCTGGGTCTCGCGCCCTACAGGCAGATTCTTTACCTAATCTGAGCCACCAGAGAAGCCCCATAAGTACCCCCCTAGAAAGAGCTAAAGTCACCCTTCTGGAAATTGTCTTCCAACTTTAAACAGGTTTCTAGCTAACGATGCCAAGGAGTAAGGCACTTCATTTACCTGCTGTGGCACTTATTTTGTGACTGGCTGCACCGCACAAGGCTGGAAACTCCATGTGTATCCGTCACATCAGGACGCATATACAGGTGTGCGCACATATACACACTTTCCACTTTTGTGCGTAGCCCAGTCGGCTATTTGCTTCAGGCTTTTCTGGGCTAAAACTGTCCCTGCCGTGACAAGGGGTAAAGAAGGATGGAGTGGGGCCTCTGCCTGCAGTTGAAGTCGACCCAGGGATTCACCCTTAGGTGACTGCAGACTTCCATTCAGCCATGAATCCTGGGCAAGATCCCAGCTGTCACCAGGGAATGTCACTCTCGCCCTTGAACAGACGGACAGTTGGGGGCACGTGTGGATGCCACTTCTTAACAGTCAAGCCCAGGGACTTGTTAGGGAGAGCAGGCTGTCTGACCGCAGCCCCGCTTCTAGCAAAATCCCCGCTGAGAGGAAGGCTGAAGGAGGGTGCCGGAGGGACACACAGACCTGCTCCGGCTCCAGGCGGGGCTCCGAGAGGTCCACAAGGGCCAGAGAGGCGAGAAGGCTGAGCGGACAGGGCTGGGGGCAGCAGGGCCTGGGGCGCTGGCGGCCGGCCCCGCACGGGGGCTCACAGGGAGACCACTGGTGTGGCCACACCTTCCTTCTCCCAACAGAAGCCGGACATTTAAATATATACATGAAATGGCCCCGTCGCTGGGTTTCGGAAAGGAAGCTCCCAGCGGCTGACTTGCAGCCGGAGCTCCAGATGGAAAGCCCAGCCCGGCAGTGGACACGGGGCCTGCAGGGTGACCTCTGGGCATCCTCGGGCGCGGGCTTTGATGTCATGCCCAGACGCCAGTGTGTGAGAAGCGGCCCCACGGAACATCTGTGCGGGAGATGAGGACGCTCGTGGGGACGCTGCTCGCCACACCACTGCATCCTTCTGACACCTCCGGGAGAACTTCCTCCCCGGGCCCAGCCCCAGGAGTGTCTGCGCTCCTCCGACTGCACAGGTGGGATGTATTTCAGGAACATTCTGGCTAGGGGCAGTGATGCGGTCTCCTCTCCCCTGCGAACCAGGAGGCCTCAAAGTAAGTTTGTGGCCCTCTCCAGCAAGCGCCCAAGGCCTCACAATTTTGTGACCAGCAGGTCAGAGCACGAAGACTATCTTGCTGGCATACGTTAATTAGCAGGCTGCTTCTAAAGCCCCTTCAGAAACAGTCGGTGTGAATGAATTCACTTGAATCAAGGGGTTGCGATGGCAGCCCACTGGTTACGACTCGGCCTTTCACTGCAGGAGACATGGGCTTGATCCCTGGTTGGGGAAATAAGATCCCGCATGCTGTACAGGCATGGCCAAAAAATTTTAATAAAAAGTGAGTCAAAATCAAGGGGATATGGTTCTGGGGAACCTGGATCCATCATCCCTGTTCCTTGTCTAACTGCCACCCCAGGGGGTCACTGATGCCTGAGTGTCTCCCGATCTGCAAAGTGGGCGGCTAACCGCCTGCTCTTCCAGCCTCCAAGGGGAGTGGCAGGGACTGCAGGAGGCGCTTGCGTGCAGGGGACAGGGTCTCACAGATGTGTCTGTGGATGGAGCCTGGGCTCCAAAGGGAGGGCTTCCAGGAGGAGGCGACACTTGGCATTGCCCACAGCCTGGGAGCTCACCTCTGCTGAGCTCATCGTCAGCTAGACCACTGGTTCCCAAAACCAGACGAGGGCTTTGGTGACTGCCTTTCTTTGGGAGAATTATGCCGTTTCAGGGGTAAAGCGAAGTGATTCAGTTAAACATACATACATATACCTGAACATATATATGCTTTTTCAGATTATTTTCCATTACAGTTTATTACAAGATACTGAATATTGTTCCGTGTTACACAGTGAACCCTTGTTGCTTATGTGTCGTATATAGAGTAGCGTGTGTCTGTTGTGTATAGAGTAGCGTGTGTCTGTTGTGTATAGAGTAGCGTGTGTCTGTTGTGTATAGAGTAGTGTGTGTCTGTAAGGGGCAGGATCTGCTTTGATTCTGACTCTGTCCTTGCCTCCTGCTCTCTAGGTGGTTACTGGGTCAGCTTTTTAAAGCGATGGCAAAGCTGGGGGCACTTGCTGTTCCTAACCTCCCCTTGGCAGGAGTGATGCCGACAGCCAAGGTCGCCTTTGGAAGTTTTACACTGGTCCACAGAATTCAAAAGCTTGCGGTGGATTCGAAGCCCCCTTGGAGGCAGAAACCCCAAGGCGTGTGTTTACATGCCCCGGGATTCAGGGGAGCGTCCGAGCCCCGCGGGTCCGCTGGACTTACCGACACCTGGTACTGCACGTCCGAGGTCCACACCTCCTCGTCCCCCACCACGCATGGGATGGCCTCCGTCTGGCCCTTCAGCTCCTTCAGGGCCTGGGGAGAGGACAAGAGGCCACGCGAGCCCTTCCTTCCCTCCTGCTGCCCACCGAAACCCTGAGGCAGGGTCTGCAAAGTGGCCCCGGAGAGAAGGGGGGAGCGGGCAGAGACACGTCCTCTCGATCGGCCCCCACCCCATCACCTCCTGGCCTGCGAGAAGCCAAGGCCAGTGTTGCCAGCTGGTCCCATTAGAGATTTTAAAAACTGGGTCTGAAATTTACATGAAATCTCACGATTTTAAAACCTGGCAGTTAGTGGGAGAAATTTCTTTGGCTGTGCTGTGTGGCTGGTGGGATCTTAGTTCCCAACCAGGGACGGAACCCACACCCTCAGCAGTGAAAGCACAGTCCTGACCACGGGGCCAGGGGATCCCCGGAGAATGTTTTCAAGCACAAACTATCTGCAGACTTATGACCCCTGACCTGGGACCCCAAAGAGGCCCAGGTGGCCACCCTGTCACTCCAGGTACCCCTGCCCCCAATGCCCGGCTCTGCCCAGATTCCCGGTTGCCCCCAGGCCTGCTGGGGGCAGGGGCAAGAGAGGGTACAGAGAGTTCTCGTGGGAGCTGCTGAAGGCCGCCTCCACGCAGGCCCTCCGGGCACTCCTGGGTGCCCCGCCCTGTCCCCCAGTACCTTCTGCAGTGCATCTCGCTCGGGACTGCCCCGCGTGAACGCCAAGACGGGCTCGTTGGCCACATGGAGGGAGGAGACGTGCTTCCAACACAGCCTGGCGGGGAACAGAGGCGCGCAGGTCAGCAACGCCAGCCCCGGCACCCCCATCTCGGACGGGGGGACCTGGGCTGGCCCATAACCTTGAAATCCAAACCCATTATAGAACCGGGGGATGAGAACTGGCCTTAGAGTCCAAAACCAAAGTTCAGGCCCAGGTCCTGTTACTGTGAGTCCCCAGACATCTGACCTGCCTCCTTTGAGCCTATGTCTCCATCTCCTAAATGAGAACAACCACGGAAACTCACACGGTTGCTTGAAGTTGAAACTCAGAGGTGCAGAACCACGCCTTGGTATTTTTCACATAAAGAGCCTTGGTCTCCCTCTATTTCCCCACGAGGCGGACTTCCTCCCCAACAGACCCAAGTTACTCCTTTCTCTAAGTAGAAAAGTCAGCACATTCCACAGCTCAGTCTCACCCGAACGGGAACCGGCCGAGAACTCCTTGGCACCAGGACCTGAGCTCCGGCTGGGCAAGGACACCCAAGAGGAGGGCCGTGAACTTGGAGGGGTGCCCTGAGCTCAGGCTGCAGCCACGGGGAGGGCTGCTGTGGGCATTCAGGGTCTGATTCCCGGGGACTGAATGCCAAGAACTCCGTGTTCTGGAGACCCTACTCACCCTTGACCCCATGACCTCACTGATCAGTGACCATCAGTGGTGCCGACCCTAATGTGTTTGGGGGTCCCAAAGTGGGTAAGAGGGACAGGTGGGTCGGTCATTCCGTTCGTGGGCTGGAAGCCAGGGGACTGGGGGAGGGCTGAAGAGGGAGGCTGGGGTTAGCAGATGGAAGCCGTTGTATGTGTGTGCATGCTCACTCATATGCGGCTCTTTGCGGCCCCGTGGACCGCAGCCCACCAGCCTCCTCTAGCCATGGAGTTTTCCAGACAAGAATCCTGGAGTGGGGTGCCATTTCCTCCTCCAGGCGATCTTCCCCACCCAGGGATCGAACCCGCATCTCCTGCATAGGCAGGTGGATTCCCTACCACTGAGCCACCGGGTAAGTCCAAGCTATTACACGGAGGATGGGTAACAAGGTCCTACTGGACCGCACGGGAAACTATACTTAGCATCCTCTGATAAGTCATAATGGAAAAGGATATTAAAGAATGTATATATATATATATATATATAGGTGAAAATGGTATATAAAAATGGTATATAAAAAATACCATTTTATATAACATATACTCAAATGAAAAAATATATACAAAATATTATACAAAATGCTATACAAAATAACATACACTTAAATGAAAAAAGTTGTAATAAATGCAGCCTTAAAACTTTTCAAAAAAGAAAAAAAAAAGAGTCAGTCATTCCCGAGCGGGAGGAACCTCAGCCCTAGGCCTTCCCCTCCAGGCCTGAGCTTCCCCAGCTGTAAAGAGGACAGGAGTGCTGACACAGGCCCCGAGGGGACACAGGGAACGTCAGATTCGACAGTCACGGTGGCACCGGAAGGGCCTCGCCGGTGGCCTGTGACAGAAATACGGTAACTTAGGTCCCAAACGGAAAAGGACGTTCAAGGCCAAGATCAAGAGAAACCTAGATTCGAGTCCAGAAAAACCCAGCTCTGTGTCCCTCTGGTGTCAATGCGCCGCGGGCACAGCTGGGGGGACACGCCTGCAGGTGGCGCGGTCGGTTCGGTCACGCACACGCGCAGGGCCGCAGGGACCGCACGCCTCCGGGTGGGGTGTGAGCCCGCTACAGGACCGGGGTGACGGCGGCAACTCCACAGTGGGGTGAAAGCTAGAAGTTCCTCCCTGGGCAGGCGGGGGCTGCCTGGTATCAGGGGGGCACGGAGACCCCTGTCGGGCAGTCTGGAGCAGCCTGGCCTGCCCACCTCATCACAGCCCCCGGGACAGCGTCTGAGGCCGGGTGCTTACACGCGAGAGAACCAAACAGTCTGGCCAAGAAGGTCCGGCACTTTTTTCTTCCTTCCTCACTGAGAAGGGCTCTGGGGCTCAAAGACCCAGCCTGGCGGCCAGGAGGAAGGACATCACTCCAGGCTGTATGGGCAGGTCCCCGCTGATCCCACCAGGCTGCGAGGCAGCTCGCTCGTCTCCGGAGGGACAGCAGTGACCGAGACAGCAGCCCTCTGACTGCACGCAGCCAGCCTCCCGTGCAGGACACGGCGAGAAGGGAACACACGGCTTCCCTGGCGGTCCAGTGGCTAAGATAAGACTCTAGGCTCCCACGGCAGAGGGCGCGGCTTCAGTCCTGGGTGGGGGAACTAAGACTCCACGTGCCACCTCGGGGTGCAGCCAAAGTAAAAATAAAAATTTTAAAAAAAGAAGAAACACAACTGTGACTGAAAAAGTGAAAGTGGAAGTCGCTCAGTCATGTCCGACTCTTTGTGACCCCGTGGACTGCAGCCCACCAGGCTCCTCTGTCCATGGGATTCTCCAGGCAAGAGTACTGGAGTGGGTAGCCATTCCCTTCTCCAGGGGATCTGCTAGATCCAGAGAGCAAACCCAGGTCTCCCACGTTGTGGGCAGATGCTTTACCGTCTGAGCCACCGGGGAAGCCCGCGACTGAAAGGACAAGAAAATAAGGAAGGAGGAGGGCGGGGCTACTTCAGCAGGGTGGTCAGGGAGGGCCTCACAGAGGAGGTGGCCTCTGCCGGAGAGCTGGAGGAGGTCTGAGAAGAGCTGGGAAGAGCGTTCCAGGCAGGGAGAAGACCAAGGGCAAAGGCCCAGAGCAGGGAGGACAAGTCAGGAAGAGCAGGAAGGGGCCTGTGCAGTGGAGGCGGGTGGGGGCAGGGCTGGTCTCCTAGGACCCCTGCCACGAGCCCTGGGCCTCTCCTCCCCGGGAGCCCCAGCTGCACCCACCACACCCAAGAAACTCGCATTCCTCAGGCCCCACCCTGCCCCAAACAGGAAGAAAGGCACTGTGGGGCCAGCTGGGCCGCTGGTGAGCGGTGAGGCCTGGTGCCCACGGGGACCTCCGTCTCCTGGGGTTCCCTACGGGTCTGAAGAGAGAACAGGGCAGAGCTACAGGCCTGCTCAACTAATGGAAACCCACTACTGCGGTGGGGAAGGCTGGAGAGGCTGGAAAACTCCAGCAGCCACGGGTCTCAACATCCTGGCAGGAAAGAGGAGGGCAGTGTCTTCCCCTTCCCCACCCTCCACCATCTGGAAGGTTCCAGACGCCTCCCTGGGCCTTGGTAGGAGTGCATGGGTGTAAGTCACTCAGCTGTGTCCGACTCTTTGTGACCCCGTGGACTGTAGCCCGCCAGGCTCCTCTGTCCAGGGGATTCTCCAGGCAAGGATACTGGAGTGGGTGGCCATTCCTTTCTCTAGGGAATCTTTCCGACCTGGGTCTCAAACCCAGGTCTCCGGAATTGCAGGCAGATTCTTTACTATCTGAGCCACCAGGCACTCAGTAGCAGCCGTGAATCAGATACCACCTCGTCCTCTTCAAGCCAGGAGGGCGCCGCCGAGCGCTCGGCCGGGCACCAGGAGGTGGGCCGCCCAAGGCCTCTCTGGGGCCCAGGGCCTGGCGGGTGTGAAAAGCCCAGGCTCCGGAAGCAGACATCCTGGACGAACCCCCACACCTGCTGGAGACCTCACTACCTGATCACACTACACTATAAAAGTGCCGCAGGCCTTTGTTTTCTCATCCGAAGAATGGGTGACACCATGTTCCTTGCAGGGTGCTGTGAGGATGACAAGCCTTATTTACTCTTTTTGCTCTTAGGTTTTCCTAAGAAACTGTAAAGGTTGACTCCACCAGGTCAGGCTTTCTAAGGCAAACTGGTTCCCAGCACTCCCGAAGAGCAGAAGCTGGGCCAGGGGCTCAGCAAACACTGCTGGAATAAACGCAGCCCCATGTCCCACCCGGGGCAGAAGCTCAGCGGGACACAGGCAGCCCAGTGGTTCCGTCCCCGCTCCCATGCCCCAGGCAACACCAGAAGCAGGGCAAGTCTTCCCCAGGGCAGAGGTCCACTATGACCTCAGGATCACACGCCCCCACGGCTGGCTGGCTGTTTGCAAAGTGTCCAGCCCCCGGCCCCACTGTCCGTCGGACTGTCCATCCGTCTGAATGTAACGTAGGGAGAAGATACTAGTTCAAAGATCAGCCTGAGAGCCTGAGTCAACTAAGCCAAAAATCATCTATGGATGCCTGACAAGCCTTTTTTTTTTCTCTTGGCTCATGGGCCCTTTGGGATAACATGAGCACCTTCCACTGGCTCAGGGGAGGGCAGAATGAAGCACTTGTAGGACTGGGACTTTTACAATGATCTGCAAGGCCCTTCCAGGCAAGACTGTGTCCCTCACTTATTCATTCATGCAATCAGCATACATCTTTCCCACAAGGCAAGAATGCAGAGATAGCTCAGATGAGGTCAAAGGTTTCACCCACCCACGTGTTCATCACACCTGGCAGGTGCCTGGCTCTGGGATGCAAAGGCGAGTCCATCCCGACCTTCTTAGAGCAGCTCTCAGTCCTCCCGCTTCAGGAAAGAAACGTAAGACAGAGTTGGATTTGACTCAGTTTCCCCTAACCATCTGGGGTGCCGCTTCTCACCTGGTGACTTCACGGCCTGGGTCTGAGACCCCAGTTCCTCTGACCCACCAGCTGCACCCTAACCCATTCTCTTAGGATCTGAGCTAAAAAGGCTGCAAGACCAAAACACCTCCTGCAGCGGGGAATGTTGAGCTCTGAAATGTACAAAGGGGAAAACTGCCGGGAAGCAGAGGGGCCTGGGCTCCCAGGTCGCCCCCAAGTCTCCACCCTGGTCCAAGGCACCATGGGCTTCCGCCTGCACAACTGCAATAGCCACGCCGGCTCCACTGACTCCAAGCTCCTCTCGAAACCACCGGAATAAACAGCCTCATGTCCCACCCAGGGCAGAAGCTCAAAAGGTGAAAAAAGGCTGTGAAAGTCAAAGTCACCCATGGACTATACAGCCCGAAGAATTCTCCAGGCAAGAGTAGTGGAGTGGGTAGCCTTTCCCTTCTCCAGGGGATCTTCCCAACCCAGGGATCAAACCCAGGGCTCCCGCATTGCAGGCAGATTCTTTACCAGCTGAGCCACCAGGGAAGCCCAAACCAGCCCATGTCCCACCCAGGACAGAAGCTCCAAAGGTAGCAGCCACCAGTTTTCATAGTTTTAACATGAAAACGTCATCAACACAGAGAGATAAAGGCTACGTGCTCAGCTCAAAACTACTCAGTGGCTTCTCCCTCCTACAAGAAAGAATCGGAATCCTTACCGAGGCCTCCAGGCTCATTTCCCATCCCCCCACCCCCTCCCACCTGTCAGCAGCAATCCGGCCATCCCGGTCTTCCCTCCCCGCCTCTGCAGGGGCTACTAGCCTAGTCCAAACTATCAGATCACCTCACAGATGACAGCCCTCACCACACAGCTCGGACTGACTGTGCCCACACTACCCAGACCGCAGCGAGCATCTAAGGAACACCCCGAAAACAACGAGCACACGGGTGGACACCAGGCCCCCAGGACCGGACTCCTGGAGGCGGGTCCCCAGGAGCTGGGGTCGGGGCAGCCAAGGCCAAGCAGAGGACTAGAAAGGAAACCGCCCTTCCTTCCTTCAGCTTCTGGGCTGTTATCTGAGACCTGATAAGACCAATCCTCCTAATCACTGAGATAAGGGACTTCAGGTGGAGGAGACCTGAGAGAAAGTGCAGAGCCTGAAGCTCAGGATAAGCCGCCCTGGAAAACCTCAGGGAACTTTTCTGAAGCATTTATGGCATGCCTCGTGTGGTGCTAAGTGATTACCCTACAGATGTATTACCCTGCCAACTATTACTGCATCCCTTTGGACGGGTGGAAGGGGTGGGGGAGGAAGCTGAGGTTCAGAGAGTAACGGCTCGTGGTCACAGCTCACGGAGTGACAAGCAGGATCTGCACCCAGGTCTCCTCACTTAGGAGCCACGCTCGGCAGAAGCACCTGGAGGGCTTCCCCGGTGGCTCAGTGGTAAAGAATCCTCCGCCATCAATGCAGGTTCGATTCCTGGGTTGGAGCGAGAAGCCCACTCCAGTATTCTTGGGCATCCCTGGTAAAGAATCTGCCTGCAGTACAGGAGACCTGGGTTCGATCCCTGGGTCGGGAAGATCCCTGGAGGAGGGCATGGCAGCCCACTCCAGTATTCTTGCCTGGAGAATCCCATGGGTGGAGGAGCCTGGTGGGCCACAGTCCACGGGTCACCAGGAGTTGGACACAACTGAGCGACTGACTAGGCACACACCTACATCACAGGTTGCTGAGCAGCCAAATAAAATCACCCGCCTCAAAGGTGCACGGCAGCCCTGAGTGACCAGCCCTGGCCCATCCGTAAAGGCCAGCTGCTCATTGCGATCATCTCCCAGACTGGCTGTGATAAACTTCTGTTGACAAGGAGGGAATCACGTGGTCATTCTTTCATTCACCAAATGTTTGCTGAGGACTCACCGGGTGCCAGTCACAGCCCCAGGGCCTGGGGACACATATTAAGGGAGGTAGGTCTCAACTGAAAAAGCAAGCTACCAAAACGTATCTGCAGAGGGGCCCGTTTTTATGTTGTTTTTCTAAAGCATATGTACTCCCGGACCATGAAAAGGCTAGTCATCGAAGTAACAGCGTGGTTACCTCCGTGCGGTGAGCTGCCCAGTGACCCTCCTCACCTTTTGCTTTATCTGTACTTTGTACAGTGGAGTCATACTAATCAAATACAAAGAAAATGCACAGTCAAGAGTGTGTTTAGGGACTTCCCTGGTGGTCCAGTGGTGAAGAATCTGCCTTGCAATCTAGGGCTCAAAGGTTCAATGCCTGGTCAGGTAACTAAGAGCCCACATGCCACAGGGCAACTAAGCCAGCACACCGCAACTAGAGAGTCCACGCGCTGCAGTGAAAGATCCCACAAGACACAACCAAGACCCGACGCAGCCAAACAAACGAATAAATATTTCAAAATAACAATAATAAGTGACCACCACTTCAAAAGTCCCTTGGACTGCAAGGAGATCAAACCAGTCCATCCTAAAGGAAATCAGACCTGAACATTCATTGGAAGGACTGATGCTGAAGCTGAAGCTCCAATACTTTGGCCACCTGATGTGAAGAGCTGACACATTGGAAAAGACCCTGACACGGGCCTGGCATGCTGCAGTCCATGGGGTTGCAAAGAGTTGGACACGACTAGGCGACTGAACAAATCACTTCAAAAAAAAAAGTATGTTTAAAACTTGGTTGAGATGCCTGGCACTCCAGGCAAAAGGGGAAACACTACAGAACATCACCCATCCCAGTTTTCCAAGAGATGGTTTTCGTCAGCACTAGAATTTCATGTATAGGACACTGAGAGTTGTCACTAAAAATGTTCTAAAACTGCTTCTCCATAAATGCAGACATGGCATGCCACCAGTATATGCTAGGTATCTGTAATTAAACAAGTGGCCGAACACCAAAACTGTTCTAGAACCGAGGTTCTCAACCAGGAGTGACTGTGCCACTCAGGTGACATCTGGCAATGCCTGGAGACTTTTCTTGTTGTCATGACTGGGGGATCCTATGGCATCCAGTGAGTAGATGCCAGGGATGCTGCTAAACATTCTACAATACACAGGCAGCCCCCACAACAAAGGATTATCAGACTCAAACGTTAATACTGCTGAGGTTGGGAAACCCTGTCTTGGGGCATCGAGCCAGCTGCTATATCCAAAGAGGTAACCTGAGCCAGCAGATCTGGTTGCAAAATGCTTTTTCTCCACTCAGGAGGCATGAGCCTGGAGTCAGACAGAGTGTAATTTTATTGCTGTTGTTTAGTCACTGAGTCATTTCCAACTCTTTTCAACCCCCATGGACTGTAAGCCCACCAGGCTCTTCTGTCCCTGGGATTTCCTGGGCAAGAATACTAGAATGGGTTGCCATTTCCCCCACTCGGGGATTGAACCCGCATCTCCTGTTTTGGCAGACAGATTCTTTAACTGCTGAGCCTCCAGGGAAGCCCTTAGTCTCAACATTTTTAACAGGCAGATAAGTTTCCCATCAGTAAAACGGTAATAATACAGGGCTTATCTGCACAGGGCCAGGCCTATGGTACTTGATTGCTTGATAACTACTGCTGTTATGAGCTTTCCGTCCACCGTGCCCCCCCCAGCCCCCACCTCCCCCAGAATAGAGGTGTTTTTATACCAGACATTAGAAGGCTTTTTGGTTGGTTTTGTTTAAGTCTAAGGCTTTCTTACATTAAACTGAAAACTCTTGGAAGGCTCCCATCCTGCGTACCCCTTGCTACAGTGTTCAGCACACCACGTGCCCACGGTAGACGCTCAGTAAACACGTGGATCTACGTGGCTTCCACCAGGGCCTGAGAGGGGTGGTCTCAGAATGCAGGGAAAGGCCTGCAAATGAGACCACGCTGAGCATGCAGTGAGCAGGGCCCCCAACCTCAGTATGGAAAAAGAGTCTTGTCCCTGTCCTCTTCCCTATCCCACCACCCACCCCCACAGCACACACAGCTGCCCTGAAATGCATCCGCGCCCAGGGCAGCCAGTACCATTCCTTGGGACACTGATTAACTCGGAAAGGCATAGCTTAGCAGGGGGGATGTAACTGATCAGTCAGAGAGGTTAGCCAAACAAAACTCAAACTGGGGCCAGAGCTGCCCAGCTCTGAAAGGGAGGTGGACAGACACATGGGTCCACAGGAGTGCAGCCTCACCCAACTGTGAGCCCCTCTGGGGCAGGATCTGTGTCCTACCAACCTCCTCCACCAAGCCCAGGGGCGCAGAAGAGGGCTCTGAGGACATCTGTCACTGAGGGGGTGAGGGTCTAGGAATCCCACTCCACGCCGGAGGGGTCTGCAAATCTGGGTTTGCAGGGCAGCTCCGCCCAGACCACTGCACCTCAGTGTCGTGTCTGAATTTGGAATAGCAGCTACCCACTGGTGAAGTTTAAAAACGGCGATAATGACACCCATCATTAATAGCAACAGGCACTGCCTCCTGCCAGGCACCCTCCAAAGCACTTTATGTGTCGTAACTTACGAATCATCACAATAAGGCACGTAGGCCAAGTGTGCAACGCAGGTTTGGCATGTTACACGTACTCTCCATTTTTCTGACCAACACTTAACTTGAAAAAAGGGGAAGGAGAAAAGAGATAAACAGAAATGCCAGTCCAGAGGAGAGAGGGAACCCCAGGGAGGGTCCTGAATGTGAAACCAAGGGTGGGGAGGAGAGAGGCGAAATGTGCATTTAAAAAAAAAAAAAAATAGAGGTGCCCTCAGAGGAGAAGGCTGTACTCCCGCGGCGAGCAAATGTCTTTATCCATCCGGAGAAAGACGAGGTGATCAAGTGGCTCCTTTCTCAGTGGGGGACTACCCCACCACACCCGCCGGTGGGCAGGACCCCTTAGCTGAACGACCTTTGGGAGACGGAGACATCGCAGGAGGAGGTGGGTGTCGGGCGGCATCAGAGGAAGAGACCCCCGGCGGAGGGGAGCCTCTGGGAAACCCGGAGGGTGTCTGGCCCGGAGGGAGCCCGGTTCTGGGGTCCGGCCCGGAGGGAGCCCGGTTCGGGGGCAGGGGTGGAGCCCGGTTCGGACGTCCGGCGCGGAAGGAGCCCAGTTCGGAGACAGGGGTCGAGCCCGGTGCAGGGGCGGGTGTGGAGCTCAGCTTGGGGGTCCGGCCCGGAGGGAGCCCAGTTTGGGGGCGGGGGTGGAGCCCGGTTCGGGGGCGGGGGCGGGGGCGGGGGGGCGCACGGCGACTCCCGGGGCCCCGGGGCCAGCAGGCGCCCCTTGGCCTGCCCGGCGCTCACTCACCCGGCCGCCCTCCCCCGGCGGGCCAGCAGGGCGCGGCAGAGCGCAGCCGAACGCAGCAGCATCCCGGATCCCCGCGCCGCCCTCGCTGGACCGGCCCCGCTAGGAGCCACCGGACGGCACCGCCCCGCCTGGAGCGCACCACCTCGGCGGGCTTGGGGGGGACTGCCGCCTCGGCCGCCCGCCAAGTCGGGTCCGGCCTAAACGCCTCTGTGTTTGCCTCCTGCTAATAGCAGAATTCTCCCGCGAGGGCCTGACGAAGGGCGCTATCATGTGACGCAGGGAAAAGCAGCCCAGGAGCGAAGCCCCGAAGCGTACGCGTTTCCCCCCTTCTCCCTTTATGGTATGACCCGGTCGCCCTCCGGGGCCGAGGGCAGGAGGGCGTGAGCTCCATCCACCAATCAGGATGAGCCATGGGAGCTCCGGGACCAATCAGAGGGGCGCTCAAGTTGCAACCTGCTTAGGCCGGGATTAGAGGGGCAGAAGCAGCCAATGAGAGAGCGGGATGGGGCACTTGTGAGGCGGGACGGAAGGACCTGGGTCTGTGGGTCAGGTGCGGCTGGAGGCCCTTCTCGGGCTCTCTCGCTGCCCTTGGCCGGAGGCTGCCAGACTCTTCCACCCTGCAGAGGGCCTCGTCGTGGCCGGCCCCCTGCCTCACCTCGGGGGCTGCAGCCTGGCTCTAGCCTCCTGGTAGGGATGCAGCCGCCCTCCACTCCCGATCTGGAGCGGAGCCACCCAGCTTCCTAAGGCATAGCGCTTGGACAAATCGGTCTACTTCCTTGCAGATTACGATCAGTGTAAGATAAAACCGAGCCAGTCTGCGCTCGGACTTCCCCTTCAAAAGCTCTGGACGCGGAATCCGTTTTATTCCTCTGCTTTATTTTGGCGCCCCGGACAAAAATTTGAATTTTCTCTCTGGGAAGTTATTTGCACAAACACATGAACTTTATTAACAACTCAGATTCTGAAGTTCTGAGGATGGAATCTTAGGGGCCCGTTTATTCCTGAAACTGTTAACAACTTTCCCAACGCTCTGTTCTAATGTATCAGTATTTTCTCCAGCGGTGTGCACCGAGAACCTGCTTAGGAGTCAGAGTTCCGATGCTGATCGTGGTTTCTCCCTGTGACGTTGACGAAATATGTAACTTTCTTGGGCCTCAGTTCTGTGTCTGTAAAGTGGGGGTAATAATACCCACCTTAGAACTTCCTCATTATTTCATTATTACTCCTCTTTATCTGGGAGGCCACACTCTTTAAGGCACTTTGGAGAATATAAACAAAAGAGTGGGTGGGGAGTGGGAAAGGAAACTTCAGTCCTCCTCTGGTGGGAGATTGGTTCCCAGAGCCCCTGCAGATACCAAAATCCACGGATACCAGTCACTTACATAAGGTGGCACAAGACAGTTAGCTTGCTCCATCGGAGAATGGAAAACTTGCAGATTCAGAGGGCAGTATGATTAATAAGCCCTCAGTTCCAAACCAGGCTACGCTAGTTCTTCCGTCTGTGATCTCTCTGGCTCTCTTCCCCTTCTATGAAATATGTATAATAATTCCTGCTTTAACTACTTCCAAAGATTTTATTGTGAGATGTGAGGTGATGTAGAATTTCCCTATTTGATCACTAATCGGTTGATGACTTTTAGTGTTTATGTGGCCCGTGGCCTCTTGCCCCTCCCCCATAACCACTTTATCCTTAATTTAAAAAAAAAAAGCATCAATTCTAAGACATTTCACTTTATTTAAAAGAAGCCAATATACAGGATATAAAGGGCATGATATTTACAACAATACAGTAAACAGGTTGGTTTCCGGTAGGGTCAGTAGTCTTTCAATGAGTATAAACCCCCCCTTCCCCTTGACGCTAGACCCAGCTGGCAGACAAACAGCAACAGTGGGGTGGGATGGGACTTCAGGATAGAAAGTCTCCCCAGATGGAGCTAAAAATAAGGTAGATGCGAAAATGTCCACAAAGGAGTCTATGGGCGGAGGGTGCCTTTACCTCAATGCTTTGAGGGCTTGGCAGGGGGAATGGTGAGGGATTTGCCCGAGACTGACACACAGCCCACCCTGAGCCTGGAAATCTTCCACTCATTTCTCAGCTCTCTCCCAAATACAGGTGACTTGGCAATGGATCTTGGCAGACCAGAACTGGAGCGAGTAACCAGAGCCCACCCTCTGAGGCAGAGCTTGTCCCCACCCAGCGCCCCCTTTCCCTCCCACCACCCTGCTCCATTCTGAATGCCCCACTGCCCACCCACTACCACAAGTGCCCGCCCCCCTGGCCTTCCAGTGACCAAGGAGCTGGGGTATCAAGGGACAGAGAAATGGGGTGAGGGGTGACCTTTGCCCTGCTGAAGCCGCCCATGGGTATGAATGAGCAGGTGGTGAGGATGCGGAGAAAAGGTGAGGGGTACTGATTATATTAAATCCAGCAGCAACATGCATCTTGTCCACAGAAAAATGCTGGGCTACCATAACTGCCTACCCTAGATTTTAAAAAAACCTTTCCTTTCATAAAAATAGATGAGAGTCTCTTGCTTTATAAATAGATTACATTTAGCTTAAGTTACACCTTATATGACCCCCTGCCCCACACCCTCTCCCCCATCCCAAGCCAAAGTGGTTTGATTCTCCAAAGGTCATCTGAGCTACATCCACGGAGCTAAGTCCATGATGGACAGGTCAGTCAGAGACCTCTAGACATATTGCCGCAAGGAAACAAAATGTGTTTACTTGTCAATCATTTTTTTCCCTGTTCAGAATCTCAGAAGTGTGTGTGTGTGTGTGTTCCACAATCAGGGAGCCCAAAGGAAGCTACTCTCCCTGCCCCTCCCCAACCCTCTCTTTTTATAAAACCCCCCAAAATAGGAGAGCAAAAGAGGGCAGCACAGGAGAACCCATCTGAGAACAATTCTGAAATACCAATGTCAATATGACACTGGGCTAAGAAATAGAAACCCAAAATTAAGTATTTACATCTTTACAAAGGACGGACCAGTTGGTCCCAACTGGACCTGGTGCTGCCCCAGCGAGCGTTGGGGTCTTTCTTGGCAAGCTGTGAGCCCATGGCAAAGGGGGCAAGCGGGGCCCACTGGCAACTAACTCAAAAAAGAACTTGGTGGGGAGGGAGGCAGCCAGGCCAAAGCCCAGGACCACACCCGGGAGGCAGGTCACTAAAACTCTCGCTGCCCTCCCATCCACCAGCCCCAAATCCTTGCTCCCCAGGGAGAGCAGCTGTTGAGAACCAGCAGGACGGATCTTCCTGGCCAGCATCTGACCCTGGCTCCTGCCACTTCCATACTTCCTAGATAAATTCAGAGTACCCTAGTCCCCAAAGACAAATATCCTATGTATACAAGGGGGGAAGGAAAAATAATACTACTGGACAGCAATCACCCCGGTAACCTTAGTTACCCCCTAAATACTTATACTGTTGCCTTACTGTCTTAATTCTAAAGATAGGTCTGTCACCCTCCCACCACCCTGAGGCAGGCTTCCATTCTGTCCACCTGCCCACGGCATTCGATGCCTCCCTCACCCTGGGCAGAGGAGGCCCGGGAGGGTGGCTGGTTTCCCACCCTCCCGGAAACGGAAAATCTTTTCAGCAGCTGAGGTCCAAGCCCAACTGGCTCTGATAACCTTTGGTTAAAATAAAAATAAAACAACAATAACAATAACAACAATAATAATCTGATATGTTTGAACCCTGTAACCTTTAGAACAAGGGTCAGTGAGAAGGAGAGGAAGTGGGTGATCTCTCCTCCGAAACCTCGTCCCTTCGCGTACCTAACGAGGGACTATCTGGCTAAGAGATGCTGGGAATGGAAGACGTTCAGCCAGACTTTTACAGGGAACCAGCAGGAGGTTCCCCCACAAAAACAAAACAAAGCAAAAAAAAAAGGAAAAAACTCACAATAAAGGCCACCAAGTTCTGATAAATAAAAATTACACACCATCACTAACACTTTCCTCTCTCTCCATATATATATATATTTATATGAATATTATATACAATGGTTTTAAGATTGCAAAACAGGTGGGGAAACAGAGGAGAGAGGAGGCCCTTACAGATCACTGGTACTCTGGAGAGGAAAGACAGGGGCCGGATCTACTCGGAGGCCCTCCTCTGCCTGCAGACAGGCCGTGGGGTAGGAAGGAGCTCTGGTCCTCGGGCACATTTTGCTCCTCTGACCTCCAGGGGTAGCTCCTGAGCCAACAAAAACAAAATCCCCAGTCATACCAGGGGATTGGTAGTAGTGAGTAGTGGGTCCAAAAAGATACTAAAAAAAAAGAGTAAAGCCTGCTCTGCAGGCTCCCAGCTGAGATTTGAGGGTGCCCTCCACATGATGCCCCCTGACTCAGGTCCACTAAAGTCTGGAGAGAGACTGGCTCAGATTAACTTTCCAACGGATCAATCAATCAGTGAACTACTGTAGAGATGAACGTGTGTCCACGAGCATGGCTCTCACGCGAGCTCCCGCTCCGGCCACTCCTCTCTGCCAGCAGTCCCCGCTGCCTCCCTCCACTTCCCTTTCCAGCGCCCGCCGGTGGTCAGACCATGGGCAGCTGGGGCACAGCAGAGAACCAAGATGCCGGCAGGCGGTACTGACCCAGTTCCCCGGGGGAGGCAGTGGATACCAGGCCTGACCCCCTCCAGACTTTCTCACAGAGAAATTTCAGATCTATAACCCCTTATTGTTGGCTGGGGGAAAAAAAAACAAAACATCAGGGCAATAAAAGACATTCCCACCCCCCACCCCTGCCCCTGGCCCACCTCCCCACCCCACAGAAGTCCCAAGAAAGCAAGCAGTCAGGTGGCCGAGGTCCTGAGAACCCCCGCCTCGCTTCCAACCTTGACCAAACCCCCTCCCAAGTCAGTGCTCACCCGCAGAGGCTGCGAGAGAGACAGAGAGAGAGATCACCCTAGCTTCTGCCTCCTTCCCAGCTCCAGGAAAACCCGGGAGATAGTTGGGAGCGGGCCCGCCTCCCACAAAGGTATAAGGCAAGCTGCTTTTTTTTGTTTTGTTTTGTTGTTTTGCATAGTAGTTTAAACACAGTGAGGCTCCACCTTCCCCGACAGTGCCTTCTCCCTCTTCTTTGCCACTCGATCCAAAAACAAAGAAAAATTTGTCCTTCCCTCCCTCCTTCTATCCTCTCCCCTTCGGTAAATGCAACGCCCCCTCGGGAAGTCCCCACCCAGGCCTGGAAAGGAGAAGGCAAACAGCGCCTTCCTGGGGGGGAGGTGGACCATCCCGAGTTCAACTCCAGCAGGGGAGGGAAGGCAGAGCTCATGGCCAATCAGAGGAGCAGGTGGGAGGGTAGAAAAAGGCATTGACCACACCCGGGGGTCCCCCCACCCCCACCCTCACCTCAGAGTCTTGTATAAAAACACCTGCTAGGAATAATTCTTTGGAGCTCAAAGTGGCTCAGCTGAAGGGAAAAGGCACAGTTAGCACTGCATCGTCCGGACAGAGGTCTGCACTTGTCACGTGGAGAACAATAGAAATTGACAGCACCATTCCTGGGTGGGAGGATGGAGACGGGGCACTGGTTGGTGGTGGGCGGAGAAAGGACGGAAGGAAGCAGCGGTCCCTGGGGCCTCCAGAGAAGGGAGGGCGTAGGAAGTCTGCGTGGTCAGGGCTGGGAGCCCCACTTCCTGGCCCCGTGGGGAGAGGCCTGCAGAGGCCCCATCGCCCAGACCACCAGGCACGGGCTGGGGCGGGGCGTGCCTCAGTCATCAGCTGACCATGGGCTCCACGTCTGCCTCCCGCTCAAAGTCGTCCTGGATCTCGTCTGTACTTCCTGAGTCGCTGCTGGCCACGGAGCTTGGGGATGGTGAATTCCTGGAAGGGCAGAACAGGAGACTTCAGAGGGCAGCCTGGGGCAGACAGCAGGAAGGATGGAGTACCCCCTCCTGGAAAACCTAGCGTCCACGGGGGATCCTCGCGAGACCCACTCTCTCTGCTTTCCTTGGAGTCTTTGAAGCTCAGGGGTTAGACAAGGCTCTCAAGACCTCGTGCGACGCCCCGCACCCGCCTCTCTAGCTTCTCCTGGTGCTGAGCGCTCCATGGGAGCAGGAACCATGGGTCCAGTTCAGTTTCTACACTCCCATCATCTGGGCAATTAACTCAGAGCCCAAAGGGAGGCCACACAGAATAGCGGTTAACAGCACTGGGTTTGAATTCTCAACTCATCACTGCTGAGCTGGGGGGCCTGGTGCAAGCTCTTTACCCTGCCTACATGCACACTCCTCTGTCCAAACAACGGGAACAACAGCACTGGGTTCTGGGAATCAGTGAGCTGAAGGTAACATGCTAAGCCCCAGGCCCCCCCCCGCCCCACACACACACAGCTTCCCCCTGCTTTACGTCTCTTACTGCCCAAACAACAGGGTGCAAGAACACAGTCATAATGAGAGAAACGATTATAATTAACATATTTGTGCTCCGGGCCAAGCACTGTATTTGTCATTTTATCATTAGCATGTCGGTCTCCCCTGAGCTCCCCAGGTGGTTCAGTGGTAAAGAATCCACCTGCCAATGCGAAAGATGCGGGTTCCATCCCTGGGTCAGGAAGATCCATCCCCCGGAGAAGGAAATGGCAACCCACTCCAGTATTCTTGCCCGGAGAATCCCATGGACAGAGGAGCCTGGTGGGCTACAGTCCATAGGGTCACAAAGTCGGACACGACCGAGCAACTGCACAGGCGCACACGCACGCCCCCGAAAAGCTGTGTGTTCCCTAAGGCCAGGAGCTGTCTCTGCTGGCAAGTAAAGAGGCCTGATGCTGTTGGTGTCCTGGGGACAGACTCACGTGGCCTTGGGTTAGAAGATGGGAAAGGAAGGAAAATTGCTTCCTAGGGACCCACGTGAGCCCCGCCCACCCTCTCCACCCACCAGCTCAGCAAGAAGTGGGGCGTGGGCTCCCGGAGGGCAGGGGCTGTGACCCGTTCATCCCTGTATCCCCAGGGTCTAGCACGGAGCAAGCCTTCTCAGAGTAGCCCTCTGTGGTCCCACAACAATGCGGACAGGGCGGTTGTGCGAGTCACGTGAGATGAGGTGTGTAAGGCACACAGTGCGTGGCTAACGGTCACTGGAGGCACGGACAGACGGACAGACGGCTTGGCAGATGAAACCTCCAGGCTGTAGGCTGCAGCCCAATGACCCCCCGCCCGCCCCCCACACACCGGGACACCGGCACCGCGTCCGCAGGGAGGATGCGCAGGGGCGCGGGGAGGACGGGCACGGGGAGGACGGGCGCGCACTGAGGGAGGACGTAAGCGGGCCCAGGGAGGACGAGCACGTCCGCGGGGAGGGCGGGCACGCGCGCCCGGGGAGGACGGCCACGGGAAGGACGGACGCGCGCTGCGGGAGGACGCGCACGGGGACGGGGAGGACGTGCGCGGGGAGGACGGCCGCGCACTGGGGGAGGACGTAAGCGGGCCCAGGGAGGACGAGCACGTCCGCGGGGAGGACGGACGCGTGCACGGGGAGGACGGGAGCGGGCTCGGGGGGCGGGGGCGTGGCGCGCGCGGGCGGGCACCTGTCTGCGGAGCCTTTGATGAGCCGGCGGCACGTCTCCATCTGCACATCCAGGCCCCGCTTCATGCTGCACATCTCCATGTATTCGTGCAGGTGCCGGTTCATGTCGCTCTTGGCCGTGGCCAGCTCCAGCTGAGAAGAGCCAACACGGGAGAGGGCGGGCCCCGTCATCCTCGCAGCCAGTCTTGTGGCGACCTCACACCCTCAGTGCCATGGCACTGGGGCCATCCTGGGCACCACACCTGCAGGGCCCTCCCCCTGTCCTCTGCTTTCTGCTTACCAGTCCCCAGAATCGCTTTTGGTGGAAGGTGAATGGTCGCTTAGCAACCACTGGGGTAGCCCTAGCAACTCTGGCCTTGGCACTCCTTCATGCGGACTGCGTTAGAAACGGGTGCTCGTGTTTCTGACTTTTCTCCTCAACCGAGTACTCCATCCCTGGGGGAGGAGCCAGGCTTCCCTTTCTCCAGCCTGACAATGACTGGCTCTCACACACAGGTGTGGCCAAGCAGACACACACAGGCTCTGGAGCAGGGAGAACCCGGCTTGCAGGCCGCTTCCTGGCTGGGAGGCCTCGGGCAAGTCACTTGGTCTCTTTCACCTCATCTCCTCCTCTGTAAAATGGGCTCACAGTACCCACTGCACAGGGTGGAGGCACCCAGGCCCCCCTCGGTACATACACAGCGTGTGAGAATACCAAGGAAGGTGTATTTTTAAAGGGCTCAGGGCCCAGTGTCACTTGATATCATTCAAATGTCAGTTCCCATTATTTTGAGATCATCATGTCAGTCAAATAACTTAAGAAAAAACCTCTCTGGGGCAGACAGGTATCACCACCCCCATTTTACAGGTTAGGAAACTGAGGCCCTACCCAAGAGAGGGGAGACTTGCTCAGCACCAGGCCAGGAGAATCAGGGGGTCCTCCTGACTCCCAATCCTGTGTCGCTACCCCAGCCCCTGTCCACACGGGCACCTAAATCCCTGGGGGCCTCGGGGGTCACGACTGGGGGACATGAGCAAGCGGGTACCCCACCTCAATCTGGCCGATCGTCTCCTGGTACTCCTTGTCTCTCGTCTTGAAGAAGGATTCGGTCTCGTGGATCAAGTTGCCCAGGTTTTCCTCTTGCTGGAGAAACGGAACAGAGCGGACAACTTAACGGGGCGGCGGGGGCTGCCGGGAAAGGACGAAGGACGAGGGAGCACGGAGACGAGGGCCCCGGGCCCGCCTGCTGGCTCACCTCGCCCTGCAAGTCGAGGCTCGGGTTGCAGTTGGTGAAGTCCTCCCAGAGCAGCAGAGTGTCTTCATTCTCCTCCCAAGTCAGGCTGTCACAGTCATCGTCGAAGTCAAAGGTCTCCCGCCTGTGGGTGCATGGGCGGGCGTGAGTGAGCAGGCAGGCTCCAGGGGCCCGGGGAGGGGCCTCCCAGGTGGCTGTCCAAAAGCACAGGAGCAGTGGCCAGAGGGACGCGCGCCTTCTCCATGGAGCGCAGCTCTTCAAGTGCACAACGCATTTATGTATTATGGATACAAGTTAAAATGTGTATTCCTAAAGATGCCAGTGTTTCATTAATGAAGACTTAAAGATAGCGTCTTGTGAATGCTTTCCACTCATTTAACAACTCGTTTCTGGAGCCCCTACGATGCCCGAGATGATTCATATAATCATCTCTGCCATTTAGAAAGGTGGGTATTATTATTCCCATTTTACAGATGAGGAAACTGCAGCTCAGAAAGAATAAACTAGGGCTGAAAGCCAGATCTTTCTGTTTTCTGTGGCTTTTTCCTCCCCATCAAAACACAATCACAGGACTGATGACTAGGCATATATTAAAGTGCGATTCATTCCATCCTCACAACAGTCCTGTGAGGTCAATATGATTGTCAGTCCCATTTCACAGGTAAGGAAATTGAGGCTCAAAGGGATTTGGTGGAAACTTCTAGAATAATACGTCCTGGAAATCAGATTTGAATGCAAATGCTGAGTGATTTCTGGGCCTCCCTATTCTCTAGAACTGGAAATAGGGTGATGGATCGTGCAGGTGTATCTGGGACGAACAGAGTTCTGCAGATGTATTGGTTACCCCAACTGCAGGGTACTATAAAAAAAAAAATCATTCAGCCCAATACATCCATTATTCAGATGGGAAGGCTGAGGTCTGCAGGAGTAAGTCACTTGACCTGGTGAATCAGCTGGAGAGGCAGACGTGTGTTCCAAGTCCTAATTCCCATCCCAGGGCTCTCCCCACTGCCCACGCTCACTCCTTCAACTACTTTCTGGGTCCTATAGTGCACTGCTCCCAACCTGCGGGGGCCACTGGGCAGAGCCCAGGTCTCAGGAAAAGCGCTGTCCAGAGCGCCCCCTCGAGCCCGGTTCCCCACCAAAAAGCAGTTTCTGCAGGAGCCTGTAGGTGGCTCCCGGCATCCAGCAACCAGGGCTGGGACCCGGCATCCCTGGGAGGACTGCCCGCCCCTTGATCAGACAGCTCCGGGCAAGCCCCCCGGGTCAAGGGTCGACCCATCACCGCATGGCATACTGGACTGCTGATTTCACTTCCTTCCTGGCGGTGAGGACCAGAGGGAAACCCTGGCTGAGTAACGGAGGAGGAGAAAGGACAGGAAGCTGGACAGAGGAAGGGCTCAGAAGACGCGCCCCGTCCCCCCAGATGTGGGGGGCGGGATCAAGAAAGAGGCGTGGCCACGGTGCAGAGAAAGGAGCACATTCCCCCCCTTCTCCGGGATCTGAAGCCCAAGCAATTGATTTTGATCGAAACAAACAGCCCTGACTGGGGCGCAGTTATTCAAAGACTTCAGAGGAGCTGGCCGATGGCAGCTTCTGGCTTGGGTCTCAGCCCAGAGGCAGTGGTGGGAGGGGGCCAGGGCCCGGCCCAGGGTGTGGTCTGCCTGGCTTTGGTGAGAACTGCCAAGGTGGAGGGGTCATCGGAGAATTTTGTTTTGCTTTAACTTAGGCAGCTTGACAACCAGATCAATCTAACTGATCGGTTTAATACTAAACCCAGTTCAGACCTGGCAACACTCAGGTGCCCATTTTTGCAGCATGGCAAAGAAAACTCATAAACCCAGGAGCACAGCCTTCTGGCTGACTCCACCACCACCCCCAACCCGCCAACCCAACCCTGCCTGCTTTCTGGGCAGATTGTGGATTCCTGGCGACTTGATGAAAGCCTGGGAAAACAGTTCCTTCACAGAAGCCCTTTAATTCAACCAAATGAGCCCAGCCAGGGTCTCTGGGGCATAAACCCAGCTGGACACTCAAGAATGCCCACAGCAACCTTCAGAAAACCTAGACCTGACCTAAGGTTCTCTTCCAAAGCCGCTCTCATCAGTGAAAGATGAGAACATGAGATGGGAGGGGTGCATGTTTGCGTGCTAAGTAGCTTCAGTCACGTCCGACTCCTCTGTCCATGGGGATGCTCCAGGCAAAAACACTGGAGTGGGTTGCCGCGCCCTCCTCCAGGGGATCTTCCTGACCCAGGGATCGAACCCGCATCTCTTATGTCTCCTGCATTGGCAGGTGGGTTCTTGACCACTCGTGCCACCTGGGAAGCCCATGAGAAGGGGTGGGGGGGGTGTTGAAAGATGAATCAAAAGTCTAGGAGTCTCCTTGTTACCCTCAAAACAGCAACTCCCATTCTCTGCAAACACAGAGCCATCTCAGTTTTGTTTCAAGGGAACAGGAAGCACAGGGACGTGTCACGCAAACCCATCCCGCCCGGGTCCGACTCCTGTCTTCCTCCTGCCGAGTCACCGGGGTGGGGATGGCGTGGCAGGAGAGACAGAGAGAGGGAAATCTCTCTGAGGACACAGACAGCACTGGCCCGAGGTCCAGGCTCTATCCTGACTCGCCTGTCCCCTCTGAGCTGTTTCCTCATCTGTCATGAAGGGCTGGGTGGAGTGAGCATTGGACTCGACTCCCCTGGGCCAGCCCCAAGCGCGGCAGGAAGGGTCTGGAGAGGCGCGGGCCCCTGGCTTCTGAAACAAGTATGATGGCTGGGGAACCAGCGACAGGAGAGGCCCTCCTAGAGGGGCGCCGTGAGGGTGGTGACGGCCCATCGGAGTCAAGCGCTCAAGTCCAGCCCTGTGTTTGGGACACCCGGGACTCCAGGGGAGGGACGCCGTGAGTCTCAGAGACCTGGGGGTGGGAAGGAGGATGGAGCGCTGGGCCAGGGCTCAGGGGACCAACGGCAGGGGACTTCTGGGGAGAGGGCAGGCCCGTGGGGCAGGGGGAAGTAGACTCAGAGACAGCCCCAGCCTGCCATCTGACCACGGCCCCGAGCTGAATCAGCCCGCGCCTGCAGCCGCTCCCCTCCCCACCCCGCCCAGGACACCACGCGGATGCGAACCAGGGGTGGGTCTGGACTGCAAGTGTAGATTGGACAGACCAGGGCTACGACACGTCCCTGCCCTAGACAACCGAACCCCGCTAGTCTCCGGTAAATCAGCTGCCTGCAGAGGCCAGAGCGGGGTGCCCAGGTGCTGGTACTTCATGTTCTTTCCTCACCAAGTCACATCCGGCTCTTCTGTGACCCCGCGGACTGCAGCCCGCCCAGCTCCTCCGTCCATGGGGTTTCCCAGGCAAGAATCCTGGAGTGGGTTGTCATTTCCTTCTCCAGGGGAACTTCCGACTCAGGGATCTAACTCGCATCTCCTGCATTGGCAGGCGGATTCTTGAGCCACCCGGGAAGCCCCGCCCAGATTGGTAGCATGTGACAGTTTCCCATCGTGCAAATTTTAAGCAATTAGCATGCCACTGCTGAACCTGGAGTGGGCAGACATCACCTTTCACAAGCTGGTACAAACCGGCTCCAGCCCACCACCGACCACACCAGAGCCCAGACTCTGCCACTAACCCAGGCCGCCGTTTAACCCAAGGGAAAAAAAAAATTCTTTTACTTGGTATGGTGATGAATGTTAGGCTTATTGTGGTGAGCATTTCACAATATATACAAATACTGGATCACAGTGTTGCATATCTGAAACTAAAATAAACTTACAATGTCAGTTATATCGCAATTTAAAAAAACAAACAATTGTCCACAAATATGACCACTATTTGGCTTCCCCAGTGGCTCAGCAGTAAAAAATCTGCCTGCCAAGTAGGAGACGTGGGTTCAACCCCTGGGTCGGGAAGATCCCCTGGAGAGGGCAGCGGCAACCCACCGCAGTGTTCTTGCCCGAAAAATCCCATGGACAGAGGAGCCTGGTGGGCTACAGTCTATGGGGTCGCAAAGAGTCGGACGCAGCTTAGCAGCTGAGCAAGAGAAATGAGCACTATCACCAATGTGAAAATGTGAAACTCCCTTCTCTGAAAATGTGAAACTCCCCTAATACTAAATGTTGAAAATGAATTCAGATTCTCGCAGAACACCACGCTGACCAACAAAACCTCTGGAGGCTGCTTGTCAGCCAGCCCAGGGCACTGGTTTGCGCCCCTCGCCCTAGCACTCTGGGGAGACAGGCGCCCCGGGTGCCAGGGCAGCAAGGGTACTCACAGCTGGTTAAACATGCGCTTCATCTCGTCTGTGATGTTCATGGAGCCGACCTCGTCGTCTGAGAACCGGTTCACCTCCCCATCCTGCTCGGAGATGTCGTCGTCGGAAGCCACCTTACGCTCTTTCTTTTTGGGGACCACCTGGCCCGGGAAGAGAAAGATCAACAGTCACTGGGTGGTTCTGCCGGAATGGAGGGCGGGGTGGACTGGGAAGGGAGGTGGCGTCCCGAGGGACGGATGGAGCTTGGCTGGGGCGGCCACTGCCGGGAAGGATGCAGGCCCTCTAAGAAGCAGGTGGCATTAGCAGGAAGCGTGAGGCGGGAAGGCATGCGGGACAGAGGAACAGACGGCCTGGCCCCTTCCCTGCCCTGGGAGGCCTGGAGATGCGGCCGGCCGGATGTCTCAGAGCTCCCCGGAGAGATGGAGCAGCCCTCACACAGGTCAGATGGCTCTGTGCTTCCCAGAGCCCTCCTGCTCCCATGCAAAGGCGACAGGTAGGCAGCCCCGGGTTCAACGAGCTTCCTCCACTCCAAGCAGACAAGACGCGACAAACCAGACGAAGGCTGAACAGGCCCTTGCCTCCCCGCAGAGGGGCAGCAAGAAGATGCCCAGGCGAGCCTGGACCTTACCCCACTACATCCAGAGTCACATACTTAAGAGCCAGCGACACGCTGTTCTGCCCTGGGCTCAAGCAAAAGCCAAACCACAACCCCAAACTCAAGAAGCAGCCTTTGGAGAATGACAGACGCCCTTTGGGCAGCTGGACCAGCCCCCAAGCCCTCCCTGGAGGACACTCGCCAGTGCTAACCCATCGCCTTCACTCTGGACACAGACGCGTGCTTGCTGGGGGTAGGGAAGTAGGGTACTGAATGAGTCTCAATGTGGGAATGAAAAAGAGTCAACGGGTCAACAGTTCCCCTTCTGAATTCTGAGGCTCGAGGGCTAGGGCTCAGGCTGGTTTGCCTAGGGCTCCCACAGTCTGGCCAGAGCTCCCTGACCACGGCCCTGGTCCCCAGCTCCTGCTCCCAGAAGGGGAGGCAGGAAGCAGGGCAGGGGGCCCAAGGTGGACAGACAGACTGAGCCCTGGAGGGTCTGGAGACCTGAGTCCTCATCCCAGCTCTGCCACGTTCTTCCGGGAGCCCGTCATGTCGCACCCCACCCCCCCGGGTGAGTGGTGTCCTCGGACGTAGGATGACGCGGTCAGCCTGGACGATGGAGTCACACATGCCTGAGTCTATGCGGTCCCTGATTCTACACTTTCCTGGGAGGCTGGAGCGCTGGGCAAAGGCTACGCGGGGGTGGTCGGGGAGGGAGATGGGCGGGTGTGGGGGCCCGGGGCAGGGTGGCTGGGGCGGGCGGCGGGCAGTGCCGGCTGGTGAGCGGGGCGGCCCTCGTCACCTGGAAGATCTTGGACACGTCTTCCGAGTTCCGCTGCTGTGCGACATCGCACAGCTTGGCCGTGATATCGATCCGGCGGCAGATGTCCATGTCCACCTTCATGGCCTTTTCTTGGATCTTTGTGTCCAGGTCTGTCATGGGCTGCAGGGAGGACAGCAGGGGTTACGTGAGCGGGGCTGGTGGGAGGGACCCCCAGGCTCCGGCTGGACAGAGGGGTGGGGAGACTCCTGGGTGCTGGGCAGGAGGTCCCCGCAGTCCGAGAGGGGTCCTGCAGCCTTTGCTGGGCGTGAAGGGTCAGGCCAGTGGCTCGGGTTCGGGGCCAGGGGCGGGGGGATGTGGGCGCCGTGGGGACCGAGGGAGACTGTGTTTGCCCGTCTCCCTAAGGGCCGGAAGGCATCCTCTCAGCAGACACGGCGTCAGAGTTTGTTTTGTCGGAACAAGGGAAGAAGACGCGTCCCACCGCTGAAAGGCCGCCCTGCTCCCGCAGCGGGCCTGCCCCACCTGTCCCCCGCAAAGAGTCCTCCCAGGCTGACGGCGGGGGCTACCTCAGATGGGTGGGGGTCCCCCAGACCCCGGTAAAGGAAGCCTCCTGGCCTCTTCCAGCCACCCAGCCTCACACCGCCCAGGGCCAGAAGCCATGGCTGGTGGAGGCACCCGTCCTGGGCTCCGTCTCCCTCCTGCCGTCTTTCTCTACATACTGCCCGCGGCTCGAAGGCAGCAGGAAACTGGGTCCCCAGCAGGAAGGAGCTCCTTGCTGCTCTGCCAACAGCTGCCCCGCACCCCCCAACCGCCCACGGTGACTCAGAGGGGCTCCGAATGTCCCAAGGACGCGCACACCGGCCAGTCCCGACTCAACAGAGCAACCTCCGGGAGGCCGCTGGCCCAGGTGGCCTCTCGGGCCGGTGCAGACCAGACCCGGGGTCCCCCTCAGCCTGCCATCGGCCCTCACTGTGCCCAGACATGGAGGCCCCCGGCCGCCCCCAGCCCCTGCCCGCACACTGGTGAGCCGGCGCAGTCGGAGCGAACGCACACAGGCCGTCAGAGGAGCCCGGAGCGGGCGGATGGGTTAAGCAGCTGATTAATGCATCTCTACTCAGACCACGGGAAGCGGAGGTGGGGGGGGGAGGGGAGGGGAGCCTGATCTCTGATGCATCCGTCATCCTCACAGGTCAAACGCAGCCAGCCAGGACTCTAACTAGAAGCCGAGCTCTGGAGCCTCGGAGTGAATGAAGCGTTCTGCATGATGGGTGGGGGGGGTGGGGGGGGGAGGGGGGTCATGACACCTGGGGGGTGGCGGCCAGAGGCACTTACGTCACTCATGAGCCCCTTAAACACCACCAGCTCGGCCTTGAGACGCTCAATCTTCTCGTTCATCTCCTCCTGGATGGCTTCCGCCTCCTGCGCTGCCTACAGGGGACGGAGATCGGGGAGCGGTCAGGGGAGGCTGGGTGGGCTCCCCGATGGGGGGCGGAGAGGCCAGACACCTGGGTTTAGAGCCCCGGATGGATGCCTGACATCCAACCCAGCCGGGTGCCTCTGTGCCCCAGGAGCGGGGAGCCAAGACCTTGACCCAGCCTGGCTCCCTGCTCGGCCCTCACTTCAGCCCTCAGCCTAAAACAGTTCTTTTCCAAGAACTGTTCATTGGATGGAAAAATCCATGGCAGACAGTGAGAGAAAAAGTGGATATAAAGGTGATTCCAGCGGGTCACAATAGCAGGTCAGTGTATGTCAAATGTGAGCAATGGCACCATCCGTGTCAGCCTCACGGAGCGTGCACATCCAGGGCTCATGCGTGTGCACAGAGAAGACCAGAGGGTCACGCACCACCTCAGCAACAGTGGGGCAGGGAGAACCAGAGGGAAGGTTTATTTTCTTCTCTGCACTTTTCTGAACTTTCCGAATGTTGCACCGTGAACATGTTACGTTTGTAAAGTAAAAAGTCCTTTTCTCACACAAGAAAGCAGGGGTGGGGCGGGGCAGGGGGAGGGAACATTCATCTTTTTCTTTCTACACATTATTTTAACCACTCCTTGACATTGATGTCTTTTAATGTCTCCTTGACATTATTTTAATCCCTCCCTAACTTCCTTAGAAGATCAATGCTTATTTTCTTTCTTTCTTCTCTGGTTATTTATTTATGTAGATGATCAATGCTTTAACTATCAGAAGGCGATTTTTTTCAGTGTTAAAAAGAGCCGTCCACGGCTTCTCACGGGGTTGCCGCTCCTGTGCCCATTTGGCTGAGAGGAAAACAGAGCTGAGAAGGTCTAGTCTGCTGCCCCGGCTGCACCGTCAGCCCGTGTGAAGCAAGGCCCAGAACACAGAGCCAGCGAGGCAGAAAAGCCAGAGGCCGCCCTCACCCTGCCACGGAGCGCCCGCCGGGGCTGGGAGCCCACCTGGCAGGAAGCCCACCACCCTCGCCGAGGCCCGAGGCCCCGAGCACAGGCCTGCATGGCTGAGACAGCGACGGGACTCCTGAGCCCAGGCTTTCTGCAACCGTGGGCCGGGGGCGCCCTCCCAGCCCCGAAGCGGGGGACGTGGGAGAGGCCCCCGGCTCCACGGAGGAAAGGCTGAGCTGGGAACTGGCCCCCAGCCTCGGCCCTCCACTGCGGGGCTCGCCCCCCCGGCCTCTCCCGGTCGGGACCTCTTACCTCCTGTAGCGTGTCCACCATGGTCTGCAGGTTCACGCGCTTGGCGAGCTCCTCCTCCCATCTGCAACAGCCAAGAGGGACAGGCGGTCAGAGGGCGGCCTCCCCCGGACAGTCCACCCCCAGGCACAATGCCAGCACCCACCCTGGGTCACCCCCGCACTGGCTGAGGAAGGTGCAGCAGGGACGCCAGCGCTGCCTGTGTCCCGGAGCTCCCAGGCTGGGGGCGGCGGGTTGATGCACCATGCCAGGGGACGAGGCTCCGGGCATGAGCGCAGCCCCACCGGGAGACGGCGGCAGGAAGGACCCCCCCCCCCCCCGGCCCTGTGCACACACGGTGTAAACTGATGCACAAGAGCTGCTGCTCCTCGCGTTCCCGTGAGATGCAGTACTGAGGCTGTTCTCAGCTGCCAGGCTATAGCCAGCACCACGATCAGGCTCTCCTTTGCACCCACAAGAAACAAACTTTTTTCATGCCAACCATTGCAACCTCAGAGGCAATCTGTCCTGCCACCTACCCTGCCCAACAAAGACATCTCCCACGTAGCTGTTATCATCCTTGTCTTACAGATGAGGAAACTGAGGCTCAGAGAGGTTAAATATCCTGCCCAAAGACACACAGCTAGTTAGGGGATGGGGTTGGACTTCAAACCCAGGTCTGTTTTATTACATTAAAACAAAAAAGAGATGTAAGTCTCACTTATTTAATGCCTGAGCTTCACTGGCGGCTCAGATGGTAAAAAATCGGCCTGCAGTGCGGGAGACCTGGGTTCGACCTCTGGGTGGGGAAGATCCCCTGGAGGAAGGCATGGAAACCCACTCCAGTATTCGCGCCTGGAGAAACCCCATAGACAGAAGAGCCTGGTGGGCTATAGTCCATGGGGTCGCAGAGTCCGACACAAGCACGTTTCATGACTAAGGGAGGGTGAGGGCTGGCGGGGCCAGGACTCAGACTCAGGCTGGGGGCTCCAGATTGGGAGCTTCTGACCCTGCTGGGCTCCCTGTGGACCGTGGGCCTGTGGGAGCCCTGATCCCCTCCCCACCCAGATGGTCCTGCTGCCCCAGAGGGCCGGGCCCTTCTCCACCGCGGGACAGCCAGACCGGGGGCTTCTCTCTTTCTTCACCCCAGGGCTGCCTCCCTACATGGCTTCAGAGCGGGCAGGTCTGGAAGCCTTGAGGATGCTGTCGGGGCCAGCTAAAAATAGGCCAGAGGGGAGGGATGGCTGAAGAGCGGGTTACGTCACTGGCTTTTGGAAACAAGAGAAAACGGATACTGTTTGCACACACAGAGGAAAATTCCTCCTCTTTCCCACACGAGACACAGACGGCCCCGGGCAGGGCTCCCAGAGGACACACACGCTCCTCCCTCCCTTTGGTCTTCACCAGCCCCCGGCGGTGGTGGCCGGGCCTCAATCGGCCATGGGAGGCAGAGTTCAGAGCCCCGTGGGCAGCGGGGCTGGGGTGGGCGTCCTGGTGTGGATGAGAGATACAGAGGGACCCAAGGAGGGGCAGGGAGAGGATCTAAGAGTCTGACCCGGGCAGGACCGTCGCACGGAACACTCCCGTGGCGCAGAGACACGGAGGCCCTGTGTGTGAAAGGAACCTGCCCAAGGTCACCTAGCATGTCGTGGGCGGGGCCGCGAGTCCAGGGAACAGCTGGGGAAGAAGAACCCCAGGTGGGGAGAAGCCCAAGGCTGCGCCCAGCTCACCGAGGCGCACAGGGCGTCCAGGGATGCGCTCGAGGGAGGCCGGGGCCCAGAATACAGGACCGAGCTGAATCATCCCTCCTGGCCACGCTGCCCCGAGGGGGGCAGGGGACGGGCTTCCAAAGCTGCTGAGCAGAGCAGGGCCAAGGGAGGGCGCTGGCCGCAGCCCGGCCCCCAAGGCCAGCCTCGCTACTGTGTTCCTGCAAGATAACGGGGGGTGGGGGGGTGGGGGGGGATGAGACGCGGGCACCCGGGGGCATCTCACCCACACACACCAGCTTCTCAGAGGAGCCTCTGGGATGAGGCCAGCCCCCTCCCACTTTTCCTTTTCCTGGAAGCAACCTTCTCATGAGGAAGCTGGGGCAGGGGGTCAACAGACCCATTGAACAGACAGGAAAAGTGAGGCCCAGCAAAGGAAAGCAATTTGTCTCAGGTCACCCCAGAGCGAGAACACAAGCCAGGTCTTTGGATCCTCAGACACAGAATCGCGGTAGCAGCAGCCACTGGTTGGCGAGCACCGCTCAAGTCCCCTGAGCTGGGCCCAGTGCCTGGGACACATCTCACTGGCCTTCATCTGACCTCTTAACCCTCTCCTGTAAAGACGTTTTCCCCAAACCCATTTTGCAGATGAGAGAGCTGAGGTTCAGAGAGGTGTGACCTGTCTAAGGCCACACAGTCAGCAGGGATGGGACTTGAGTCAAGCCCACGCTCTCAAGCCTCCAGTTTCCAACTGGGACAAGTGTGGGTGTCACCCGGGGACCGCGCTCACGTGCAGAGCCGGTTCAGCGGGTCTGCGGTGGGGCTCGTTTCTCATGAGCTCCCCAGTGGAAGGCACTCTGGTGGCCCCCTCGCCTCGGTAAGCTGCACCCCAGGTGAGCTTGCACAAATGATTTCACTGGCCTTTCATTTCCAGAGCTGGATGGGTGGCCGGCCGGTGCCCCACGCCCAGGAGACCCAGGAGGGACCCCTGTGTGTGGACAGCAGCGGGCCTGACAGCTGAGCCCGCTGCCCACGCTGACCTCCCCTCTCGGCCCTCGGCGGGAAAGCTTGGCCATGCCCGCTTCCACATTGACAGTGCAGAAACGCTCTGCCCTTCAGCTGCTCTGGCTGACTGGGTGAGAGGATGGATGAGTGATGTTTCTTATGGAGCCCCAGATGCCCTGCATTCACGGCAACTCAGCCGAGGGGGAGGGAGCGCGAAGCTGAGCCAGAAACTGGCAACCACGTTGTGGGCTCTAGGACATTCCAACACCTGCTTCCCAGGCCCGTCCCCTCCCCTGCCTGACCTGGATCCGCCCACAGGAGTTTGGTTTCAGCAGGAGGGGAGTTTCAGGCATCGGGACCAACATAAGCAAAGACAGGCCAGCAGGAAGCCAGGGAGAAGCCGGCTGCCACCAAGAGGGGACACACCTCCCTGGGTCGGGGGCTGCTGAGCACACAGCGGGCTGTGAAGCTACAGAGAAACCGCCTCCCCATTTTACAGGTGGGAAAACGAAGGCCCAGCGCACCCAGGCAACTCTAGCCAGGGCCAGAACAGCCTGAATCACTTGGATCCATCCCTGCCCGCCCTGACCCATCAGCTCATAAAACTTCCAATCTTTTTTCTCTTGAAGGGAGTGGAGAGAGGGACACTTATTGGTCAGTTTCTGGGTGGTGAACACCGCGCCGGCCTTCATATACTCAAAGATAAACTATCACTTAATCCTGTCCTAAGCATGGTCCCCATTTTACAGGCAGAGGAGACAGCATCAGAGGTAACCCGATTCCCTTTTCCCTTCTGCCACTTGAGCCTCCTGAAATCAATCCATTCTCCCAGGCCTGTCTCACATGTCATCTCTCCTCCAAACCAAGGCAGACACTCCCCTGGTTTTCCCTCCGTGAGCCCAGGCTTGACCTGGCAGGCCTCAGGATGCCATCGGCCCCGGGGCCGCTTCACAGCGGCGTCTCATTCACGGAGCCAGCCCACGATGCCAGGGATGGCAGCAGACCAGCCTCCATCTCCTCCGTGCCGCAGCGTGCTCAGGCCCAGGTCTGGTTCACGCTCCCACCAGCCCACGGGGACCGTCTCTGGCCCCAGCGTCCTCTCGCTCTGGCCCCACCTGCGGACGCCCTCCAGCCACGGCTCTCACAGCGTCCCAGGCTGTGGATGCTCACGAAGCAGGAAGGATGGGCAACGGCGGCGCTGATGCTGCTGTGCCTGGACGGCCCCCACGGACGGGGCGCCGACAGCGTGCCCGGCACCACCCTCGTGCGCTTCACAGAGCCTGCCTTCAGCCTCACAGGAACCTCTAGGCCGGCTTAGATCATCTCCACGGGATTGGTGAAAACACTGGAGTCCAGAGGCATGAGGCCCCTCCCCCAGAATCACACAGCGGGCCGGGGGCTGGGGTAGGGGCAGGGTGCTATTCTACAGAAACAAGAGACTCAGAGAACTTCCAGAAACGAAGGCTGAAAGGGACCAGAGTCCACCCAGACCACACCTCTGAGTACACAGATAAGGAAGGTGAGGTGCAGGGTCGCCCAGGGCACGAACAGCGGGCCGCCCTCCCCTGACCCGGCCGAAGGGCTTGAGCCTGAACCCCAGCATCTGCTTCTACTGCTCGGAGCCTCAGTCTCCCCATCTATAAAGGAGATGGAGTGTGAGCCCAGCACGCCCCGGGGACGCTCAAGAAGAACCATTCTGCCCCTACACTCCGGGCTCAGACCGGCGAGCCCACAGATGCACACGTGCGTGCAGACAGCATGGCCAGCTCCTCCAGCACCCGCCTCCGAGGTCTCGGGCACCCTGCACCGGCCTGTCGGGGCCCGGAGAGGACACGGGGGAGCCGCGGGCTCTAGGTGGGGAAGGGGGCACAGAGGGGCGTTGCAGGAGTCGGGTCTGAAGTGGGGGTCTGGCCCCTCTCCAGCCGGTCATGATGACCCTGCTCCCTGCCCTAACTCCAGCCTCCCTTGTGAGGAGTCAGATGTTGCTGAATGGATTTGCTGAATGAATGGATGGATGACCCAGGTGGCAAGCACCCTCCCAGCCGGGGCCCCTTGCACGGCGTCCTCAGTCTGAGCCCCAGCCTGGGGGCCTCGCCACTCAGCTCCCACCGTCCACTTGGCTCCAGAGCCTCCCCTGGGAGAGGCCCCGCCACGGGGCGGGCTGGCCAGGCCATAAGCGGGCCAGGAGAAGGAGAAAGTGTGTCTGTCCCACTCCCCGCAGCTCCAGGCCCAGGCAGGAGAGCAGGGAGGTCAGGGGTGTGGTGGGCGGGGGGAAGAGATGCCTCCCCGGGGTCCACACGGGCTCGGCCACCATCTTGGCAGAAGGAGCGGAGGCAGCCGCCCCCCCAGACCCAGCCAGATGTGGTCGCCCCGCATTCCTGAGGAGCCACCGCTGGACCACGTGATGGATGGGAAGTTGGGCAGGCTGCTGGGGGGAGGGGAGGCGCCTCGGGGCCAGCCCCCCGCCCCCACTCCCAGCCAACAACAGGGCCAGGGTCTCCCCGCCCCCACGGGCTCAGGGTGACACAGAGACCCGCAGGAAAGGGGCCACAAAGCCTGGCTTGGCGGGGGTGGGGGGCGGGTGGAAGGCCGAGCTGAAGTCACTGGCAGTGAGACTGACTCACGGCTGCTTCACTTCCTGCCGGCCACAGAGAGAGGCTCGGGGGCTCCAGCTGCGGAGGGAAGTGGGTGCAGCCCCCGGAAAACCATCTCAGTCCCCGCGGACAGTTCGCGGGGCCTCTGGGGAGAAAGTCCTGGAGACCCCGGGGCAGGGGGCAGCGGGAGACCAGGGCAGCATGCTGCCCTGCTGCTGGCCGGCTGTGTGACTCTGGGCAAGTCAGGCACCCTCTCTGGGCGGGAAGCGCGGCAGCCCCTCTGGGGCTGTGAGAACACGGGGTCCACGGGTGTGGGTGCACACGCCCAGCCCCTCCCCTGGCACACAGCAAGCACACCGCAGACGCTCCAAGGCTCCACTCCAACTGCAGGATCCCACGGCCGCCTCCAGTGGCCAGGCCTCCGGGGAGCTGGGAGGGGCCACAGGAATGGTCCACACCTTCCAGGGAGGGCGAGCCGCCGGCACGCCCAAGCCAGCTCACTCAGGTGATGGGAAGCAAGCTCAGGTGAGGCTGGGCCGGAGCCACGGGTGGAAAGCTTCATTAGGGGCCAAGCGTGGGCCCTGCCTCCGGCGGTGGGCAGATGGGCGGAGGGTAGTTTGCACCCGGCGCCCAGGGTGCTCACCCCAGAGCAGCTGGGTGCGGGCTGCCATGTGACTCCGGCCGGGGGCCTGCTGGAGCCATGCTGCCCGCCTGCCCACCCGCCCACAGACGCAGAGAGGCGCCCCTGCCCTCCCCACGTGGGCGTGCCTTGCCCCAGCCTCGCCGTGGAGCCGGGGCCCGACTGCCAGCTCCTCGTCTAGACTAACGTCTGAGCTGGAGGACCAGGCAGATCAGGGCGACCCTTCCTCAAATGCAGTCTCGCTGAAGCCAGTGGGCTACCGATCAGAGCGGGTGCTCAGCAGGCCCCTACCCACTGACTCCTACTGAGCCCCCTAGAGAGCTAGAAATTCACAACCAGATCAACTTCCGCCTTCCACAGCACCCTCCGTGTCCAAGACCACAAACAGTTCACAGCGGAGGCAGAGAAAGAAAGAGGCAAGCAAGAGGGCGGCAGGAGTGGGGTGGGCAGCCCAGCGCGGGAGCGCGTGGGCCTCCGCGGCCCCCGACTCCCTGCTCTTGTCGGTTGACCGCACCTTCTCTCTCCAGGACCCGGAGGGGCCGGGCCCCAGCCTGTGCGTGGACATGCCCCCGGCCCCCGAGCCCCGCTCACACGGGCATTTCCCAGCTCTGCTGCCCCACGCTCACCACCCCCTTCCCCGTGGACTCCGGCACTCCCGCCCGCACCCAGCCCCTGATCTGGGGGAAGGGACGCCTCCCAGACGTGCCCATCAGAGGCTCAGCTGCCCGGCTGCACTCTGCTGCTCACAAGGAAACACAAATTAAATGCCAACTGATTGTCTCCGCGGAGGAGGCATTAATTTAATGTGAACACTTAACCAGGGCAGCCGATTCCATTACAGGCGGGCGGTAATGGCCCAAGCAGGCCGGAGCACAGGCTGGGAGCTGGTGATAGGCTGGGAGCTGGTGATAGGCTGGGTGGGGCAGCCACGTTATCAAGTGTGCGCCTCTTCCCGGCAAGCTGGCACCGCGCACACGCGCGTGAGCACACACAGACACATAATGCACACGCATGCACTCGCTCTCAACCTGAAACAGCAGCTGTCTCCAGGGCTTCCCAACAGAGCGGTCTGTGCGAGGCTACTCAGGGTGGGTGGGGGTCTCAGGTCCGCGGGGAAGCACCGTGTAGAGGAGAGGGTTCTGGGCTAGAGCTCAGAGGGTTCTGGAAACCCTAGCTCAAGTCCAGCTCTGTCGCCAATTCACTGCACGAACCCAGCAAGCCTTTCCTCCGCCGGGGCCTCTGGTCTATAATACGATCTCCGAGTCCCTCTAGATAAGACCCGCACACCCGGGATGTGGCCCTTCCTCGGAGCCAGAAACAGGAGACGGCCTCAGGGACACGGCCGCCACCCAGAGTCACCCGGGGTGATGGCATCGAGCCAGCGGCCCCCGCCCTCAGCACCAGCGACCAGCAAGCCAGGAGTGGGGAGGCAGCGTGTGTTTTTAGAATTAGTTTTTATTGGATAAGAGCTGCTCCCCCCACATCGTGTGAGCGCCTCCTGCACGGCAGAGGGAATCAGCTGTCTGTACACACAGGGCCCCTCTGTCTCAGACCTCCCTTCCATCCAGGCCACCCCAGTGCGTTAAGTAGCGTTCCCTGCGCTGCACACCACCTTCTCCTCAGTTACCCGGTCAGTCATGTATGGGCTTCCCTGGTGGCTCAGGGATAAAAAATCCGGCAGAGGCGGGTTCCATCCCTGGGTGGGAAAGATCCCCTGGAGGAGGACATGGCAACTCCACTCCAGCATTCCTGCCTGGAGAGTCCCATGGACAGAGGAGCCTGGCGGGCTACAGTCCGTGGGGTCACAGAAGAGCTCAACACGACTGAGTGAGCACTGAGCACACGCACACGAACGCCCATCTCCCAATTCCTCCCCCTCCCTTTTCCCCTTTGGTATCCGTATATCTGTTCTACGTGTGTCTATTTCACCTTACCATTTATACCATGTTTCTAGAGCCCACATATGCGCGCTAATACACAATATTTGTTTCTCTTCCTGTGCGTTGATTCAGCCTTGGTCCCCTCACTCGTTCCATGATCGGTTCTGGAGTGCGTGCCATGAGTTGCTCAGGCCCGACAGAATCAAAGATGACGTGAGCCTCCACCAGGCCCTCTGAGAAGCAGCAAATGGAGAAGGCCGCCTGCCCCTGCAGGGCCCCCCGAGGGCCCGCTGATCCCTAGCTAGAAACCTCAGTTTCCTCCTCTGTGAAAAGGCGGCAGTAGCCTTACCTTGCAGGCTTCATGGATGGTAAAAGCGCTCAAATGAAGGTTCACAGGCGCCCTTCTGGACGAGGGCCATTCTCACCACTGGCATGGCCCAGCCTGGCCCGTCTGGGAGAGGCAGCAACAGGTGGGTGTGCAAGGCCCAGATCACCCAAGCAGGGACACGTCTCCACCCTGTCCCGACCCTCTGTGGATCTAGCAGCAACTGAGAGGGGCTGGCAAGTGCGTTTTCCCAGCCAGGCGGTGAAAGCAAGCCCGGCCAACGGACGGCAGGGCCGAGCTGCGTGGAGTGATTCCCACTCTCCCTGCCTGTTCTGGGGACACGGCTACACTTTACCAGGCAGCTGGCAGGCCTCCGGGGCGCTCCACGGGGAGTCGCCAGGCCTTGAGAGAGCGGGGAAGAAGAGACTGGTAAGTCTGTCACTGGACCGCAGCCCCCAGGCCCACACCACCTCGGGCAACGAGGCAGCCAGTGTCAGTGCAAGCTACCCGTACCGGGTCCTTTCTCTCTCTAAAAAAACACACATTCATTTGGTTTCACCGGGTCTTAGTTGCAGCATGCAGGATCTTTAGTTGTGGCATGTGAACTCTGAGTTGCAGCATGTGAGATCTAGCTCCCCGACCAGGGATCGAACCCAGGCCCCCTGCATCGGAAGCGTGGACTCAGCCACTGTACCCCCAGGAAAGTCCCAGTGTACCTGGCCCCATCTCTGCCCAGACTTACTGTGTGATCTCGGGCAAGTCCCTTCTCCTCCTCTACCCCACTTTCCCGTTCTTAATGCAGGACTGGTTAAGTTCAAAGTGCTCCCCCAGCCAGGCCAGGAAACAATTTCCACAGTGCCTGGACAGACAGACATCCCAAGCCATCAGGAAAACTATCTGATGAACCACAGAGAGTCAAAGCCAGCTGGGACATCAGCCTCTGGGTTCAAACCAGTGTGTGTGGTGGAGACGGGGGCAGGGGTTCTGCAGTCAGAGGTCCCGGGGTCAAACCCCAGCTATATACACGCCTTGCCCCTCTGTGACCTGGCACAGGTTGCCAGCGCTCTCTGAGCTTTTCTAAGACCACCCACCTTGCAGGGCTGTTTGCAACGAGTCAACCGACCCGTGACGACAGGTGCAGTCGGCGGCCTCACCCTCGTGACCTCCCAGCTGCCGGCGGTCAGAAAGACTGGGCGCACGGGCCCAGGCCACACTGCAAGTGACAGGGCCGGACCTGAGCCCAGGACTGGGGACCCCACAGCCTCTATGCCGCCGGAATCATCACATGGATGCGATGGGGAGAATGACCTAGACGCCGACATCACCTGGCTGGGGGCCGGGGGCATGTGGCGGGGGCCAGGGGCGGCCGAGGGAATAGAGCCAGATGCTGACACCGCCGCTTCCACGGCTGGCAAAACCCAGCCAGCGTCCTGCTTCTGCCCTCCTCGCCCCTCGATGAGCCCCAGGAAAGAACGGGCACTGCTCAGGCTTAGAGGTCTGTTCTGACAAGGTCCACCATGTCAGCAGGCAAGGCTAAGGCACGAGGGGTCCCCTGGTCTCGTGGGGTCACCCCGGCAGGCACTGGAGGTCCTTCTCCCAGGCCCAGACGCCCCTGCTCACGTGCCCCCACGTCCATCCCAGGCTCTAGCTGTTTACACCAGCCTTCCACTCCAGTGACCCGGCGTCCATGTCTACCCAGGTGGCCAGCCTCACTCCCGCTTTGGTGCCATTTATCGAAAGCCCCTTTGGAGACCCGGCAGCTCTGTGGATGCCCATCACCCCACAGCTGGGGCTGGGGGGCGGTGCGCTCCTCCCAGCGCCTCTGCCTATAAACCACGCCAGGTGGCACTGACCCCCTCCCCCAAACCAAGCAGGCTGCTGTGAGAAGTGGCTCAGTGAGCATCTCCTGGGGAGGAGGAATCTGCATTCCAAAGCGCAGGCCACCGTCAAGTTTCTGGGACACCACTTCCAACCTCTTCCAGGCTTGCAACACCTTCATCACCTCCTCCAGGGAGCCCCTCAGGACTGCCCCAGAATGAGTCGCTACACCCATCCAAGTGTCTCCAGCCCTGGCACGTGCCTTCCTCACAACATCTGGGGTGTTTTAAGTGTTTACTTCTCTGCCTGTCTCATGAGACTCTGCTCTCCTGGAGACACGGAGGACTGGTTTTCACTGTAAAATGCTTATTTCTTGCTAGACTAGTCACTTTACTCCCACCCTAGCTCTGTGAGGCAGGCGTTACCCTTCCCACTTTACAGGTGAGTAAACTGGGGCCCGGGGGAACTGCCTTGCTCCAGGCCAGGCGCAGGTCCATCTGACTCCCACGCCTGAGCAGCTTGGCAGTGGTAAGAATGTTCCGCTGGTTCTATAAACCCCACTCCCTTCCGTGTCCCCAGCACACTGCTTGGGAAACACCGCCGAATGACCCTGCCGGGGTCTGCACTGGTGTGCAACCCTGGGTCACGGCCACTGACTTGGAAGCCGGCCGCTTAGCCTGTTGACTCACTTCCTGGGCCCCAGGGAGGAGAAAGGCCCTAGGGTTCCACCTCCACCGGCCAAGACAGACCAGGCCACAGCCTGCCGCCCATCCCGCCCCCAGAGCCGGCTGGAGCAAAGCCCCGATCCTGCCATGTGCCTGGTTCCCATCTTTAGGGCAGGGGCTAGCGGGAGCACCTGCCTTGCATGGCTGGTACATTAAATGAGTCAGCATCCGCTACGCGCTCAGCCCAAGCTCAGCTCCCAGTAAACGCTCAGTGGATGGACACTGATGAACCGCGGAATGTGGGCTCTACGCTATCTCTTCTGCCGTGGAGGATGGCCAGCTCAAGCCAGGATGGCAGGTCTGTGGGGTGGGGGTGGCCAGGGCCCCAGGCAATAGGCAGGACCCCCAGGCACCAAGCCAGACTCCCCGCGCTTGACGCCTGGTGACAGACATGCGGGACCGTCAACAAGCCTTTGGAGGCGTGCCTCACCTCAGAAGGACGTCTCACTGCCCCCGTGCCCAAGTTAGCGCCACACCCTGGGGCTGGCACGCGACAGGCACTGAGGATGCCCCGGCGAGCGGGGGTGGGTGCTTCTGGGAAGCCCAGCGCGGCAGCCTCCGCGTCTGCTGCAGCCCAACCCCTCCGGCTGTCGGCTAAGATTCCATCTCCTTTTCCCCACGACAGATTCAACAAACACTTCCCAAGTGCCCACCTAGGAGCACAGGACTGAATTAAAAGGACTCTCCCCCCCCTGCAAGAGCAGCGATGAGTCTCGGGGCTCCCCCCAGGCGGGACCTCAGCCCCGTCTCCCAGGTGTGGGTCCTCAGTCCCCCACAACCCCCCAAGGGCCGGAAGATCTGGGCACCGCAGCCTCATGCCCTGTGAGTGGGGACGGAAGAGGGTGCGCACCCCGGGCTCCTGGAGAGGCATCTTCGCTCTGCCCGTGAGTGAAGGGGCCCCATCTGGGCGGGCCCTGCCCACTGGTACCCAGGGCAGGAGGGAGGAGGGTAAGGCTCCACCACCACACCGAAAACACCCGTGGCCTCCAGAGAGACAGAGGCTTGCGGCTGGGGACAGGTGGGAGGGAGACCTGTCCCTGCCCCCTTCTGCACCTTTTCCTTTAAGCATAGTAAAATACTCAGAAAATTTACCATCCCAACCATTTTTTAAAATTGTCTTTCTTTCTTTAGGCTGCTCTGGGTCTTGTCGCGGCGTGGCTTTTCCCAGCTGCGGTGAGTGGGGACCCTTCTCCAGCTGCGGTGAGTGGGGACCATTCCCCAGCTGTGGTGCTCGGCCTGCCCACTGCGGTGGCCTCTCTTGTGGAGCACGGGCTTAGCTGCCTTGAGGCAGGGGGTCTTCCCGGACTAGGGGTCAAACCCGTGTGTCCCGTATTGGCAGGCGGAGTCTTCACCCCTGACCACCGGGGGGCCATCTTAACCCCTGCTAAGCGAGCAGTTCAGGGGTTAGGCACGTTCCCGCTGCAGTGTAGCCGTCACCCCCTCGCAAAACCAGAATTCTGCCCCAGTAAACAGTAACTCCCCGATCCCCTCCCCCAGAGCCTGGCAACCACCATTCCACTTCCCGTCTCCAGGAATCTGACTGCCCTAGGCCCTTCACATGAGTGGAATCATGCGGTATTTGTCTTATTGAGACCGGCTCATCGCCCTTAGCACAATGTCCTCTAGGTTCATCTCTGTTGTAGCGTGCATCTGAATTTCTTCTCCTGTATCTTTTAGCTGTGGGCATATAGTTCCCAACCAGGGATGGAACCCACATCCCCTGCATTGGAAGTGTGGATTCTTTTTTTTTTTTTTTTTTTTTTTGGCATTTGGGATCTTAGTTCCCTGACCAGGGATTGAACCTATGACTCCTGTAGTGCAAGCATGGAGTCTTAACCACTGGACCATCAGAGAAATCCCTCTCCTGTATCTTTTAAACTTTCAATCATGTAACACGTCAACCAGTCAAGAAGATCAAAGTCATTAAGACAAAAATACCCACTCGTTTTCCCTTTGTTTTAAATTGCCCCAGTGTTTTACAGTGATTACACAAGAAACAGAAAAAAAAAAAACCAGGTAAGCCAACAAACAGAGAAACAAACAAAAAACCAACAAGCATGTGCCTTCCCCACTTAACACGTGGCAAGCACCCTTCCCGGCAGGTAACACGGTGGGTGACCGTGAATCTCCTGGGTCCTGCATCTTGGTACACACAGATCTGCATATTGGTCCAGTTATCTCCATGGAGTGGCTTGCTGGGTCAAGGGTTCCAGTGTAGAAAAGACTTCTCTGCCCTTCAGAAGTGCTGGGTGTGACAAGGATGTTCTCTCACGGGGCTCAGCCGCTGCCCACAGAGCCAAAGAAAAAGCTGGGTCCTCACCCCAGCTCAGCAGCAAGACTGTTCTGTGCCTCAGTTTCCCAATTAGTCAAATAGTCCAAAGGTTGCCCCTCCATTGGATGGAGGAAGACCCCATCATAGATACTGTTCTTCCTCACCCTCACTGGGGTGGTACTCTGCCTTCGCCAAGGAGCCAGGGCCAGGCGATCAGGCTTGTCTGAGAAACAGGCCCCATCACCTCTCTTCCAAAAGGGCAGACGTTCCCACCGTGTGTGTGATGAGCCCCGGAGCAAGTGGCCACACGCGAGGGTGGGGAAGACATGCCCCCAGCGCCTCCGGCCCCAGGCGTGCCATGCCGCGTCACACCTCGAAACCTTTGCCTGTACCCGTGCACTCTACCGTGAAGCCTCCCTCTACATGCCCGCTTCATCATTTGCCAACTTCAGGACTCAGCCTGTATACCCCCTCCTCCAGGAAGCCTTCCTTGGCTCCTTGGTCAGGATCAAGTGCCCCTTGTCTGTGTTCCAGAGACCCTGGTCACTCCCTACTGAGGTTGTCTGCCCGCCTGTTGCCTCCCCTACTTAACTCAGCCCTTGTAACACTGGACTCTGGCTCCCAGCTGCAACCCCAGAGCGCAGCTTGGAGCCTGGCACAGGAGGCACCAGATAAATGTTCGCTGGATAAAGGGTCCCTGGAAAGGTCACCTCCAGGGCCTTCCCTAAGAGGCCCACTCTGGAGTCGGTGCAGCACCTCCTCCCTGTGGGGTCCCGGACACGACCGCCCTGCCGCTCCCCAACCCCAGCCTCACTTTCCCCACACGACTCCGCAGTCCCCGCCAGCTCTCCTGCTCCCCACCTGGCCACCAGGCCCACCTCTCACGGGGCAGACGGTGGGCAGGCTAGCACTCACAGCCCTCCGTCCCTAGGACTCAGCCTGCCTGCCTGGGCCTGGCAGGGCGGACGCCCACCCAACCCCCACTCCTAGGGTCAGCGGCTCTCCACCTCGGGGACTCTATCTCTTGTTCAAGTCCAGGAGCCAGAAGGGGACCCAGGCATCCAGACCAGGAGCAGGAGGCCCTGGGGGTCTGTGACGGGGAGGCTAGGGGAGCCCCACCCAAGGACGTGTTTATAGCTTGGAGGAAAAACAGCAACTCCCAAGGCTATTTTGGAAACCTAATGTGCACTTTGGGTCTCTCTGTTGTTTATGTTGAGGGCCCATGCCGCCCTGCAGGTAAACGCACGGCCTGCGGGTCTGCAACTCAAGGCCATGATCCCGCCAGGCCCACATTACTACTCACACCATGCCCAGCACACTCGGACCAGCGAGGGGCAGGCAGCCAAGCAGAGCCCAGGAGGCAGGAGTTGGCACACACCCTGTTCTGGGTTCACACCAAGGCCCTGCAGTCTTGAGCAAGTTGCTGCTCCGGGCCTCAGTGTACCCTTCTGTGAAATGGGAAGGAATGACCCCCTCTGGGATTAAATGAGGGCTGGCAAGAATAAACAGGCTCCAGGTGTAACAAAAAAACAAAAACGCAGAACATGGGTCCCTAGCACCTCAGAATGGGAATGTACAGAAGCCCAGGCCTTTGCGCATGAGGAGCCCGAAGCTCAGAGGAGTGAAGCGGCGTGCCCAAGGTCACACAGCCAGGCAGTGGCGGGGGGTGCTGGAACCCAGAACCTGCGCTTCCTGCCAAGCCCCTGCTGAGCGGGGGAGGACAGTCCCGAGCAGTCCCCAAGGAGGGAGGAAGGGACAGCGACGAGGACCCGGGAACCAACCACAGGCACACGGGAGGCTGGCGCATAGTGGACGGAGCGCGGCCACGGCTGCCCGGGAAGGCCGCGGGCCCCAGCGGGCAGGCATGAGACCTGGTCCCCCGCGCCGAGCGGGACCGGTGACCACACACAGCTCAAGGGGACGGACGCCTGACCTTACCCAGCCGCCAGCCACCACGCAACCTGACATTCAACTGTTTTTTTGGTTTTTTGACTGCCCTGCTCAACATGAGGGATCTCAGCTCCCTGGACAGAGACTGAACCCCGTGCAGGAGAAGCACGGAGTCTTAACCACTGGACCACCAGGGAAGTCCCCCTGACATTCAACTTGACGTGAACCAGTGGGCAGGACACTGGGGCTCCCCCAACACACACACACACACACACACACACACACACACACACACACACAGACACACAGACACACACAGACACACACAGACACACACAGACACACAGACACACACAGAGATTCCTCCCACCCATCCACAGGGCCGGGGTACGCCTCTCAGAGGAGAGAGAGAGGTCAAAAAGAGCAGAGACGCTTCTGCGACAGTAACACCCCAGCAGAGCAGCTTATAGGAGCCGCGAGCCTCCTCATCCCCATTCTGCCGACGGGGACACTGAGGCTCGGAGAGGTAAGGTGACTTATCCAGGTCTCATAATCATTAATAGTTAACAACATGAAGTGTTAGGGTGTGACAGGCACTATCAGCTCATTTAATCCTCACTCATTTAATCCTGCCTTGTGAGGTAGATGCTACTAAGCAGGCCCATTTTACAGATGAGGAAACTGAGGCACGGGGGAGTGAAGCCACGTGGGCAAGTCACAGAGCTCAGAAGTGGTCCAGGCAGTCTGGCTCCAGAGCCCAGACCCAAAACCACCAGACGCAACCGCCTCTGTACGGAGCCGCAGATGCCGCGGGAGAACACGGGTCTCTCTGACCCAGGGCCCAGGTGCCCTTCCCTGGGCCGCGTGGCCTCGTGACGAGAAGGAGAAGGTCAGGGAGTGGGACCTCAGTCTCCCAGGGGTCAGTGAGTGAGTGTGAGCGCTCGGTCATGGCCGACTCTTCGCGACCCCCCGGACTGTGGCCCACCAGGCTCCTCTGTCCATGGGATTCTCCAGGCAAGACTACTGGAGTGGGTTGCCACGCCCTCCTCCAGGGGATCTTCCTGACCCAGGGATTGAACCCGGATCTCTTGTGTCTCCTGCATCAACAGGTGGATCCGTTACCACCAGTGGGAAGCCCCCTCAGGGGTCCAAATGGACCCCAATGGCACCCCCTCGAAACTGTCAGAGCGAAGCACAGAGGCCTCCACCCCGGGCCCCGCTGGGTCCTGACAGAGTGACCCCTGGAGTGAGGGTCTCCTAGGCCTGTCCACCCCCATGACCCTCAGATGGGCAGGGCTAAGGACCCTCCAGTCCCCCACGCTGCCCAAATCCTGCCCGGTACTCAGCGCACAGGGAGGCAGAGGGTCACCAATCCCAGCCCTGCCCAGGGACCAGCAGAGATTCCCTTCTCAACTCAAACCCATCTGGGGCTTCTGTTCCCCCCAGACTTGGTGCTCCAGCCACACGATGCCTGGACTCGACAAGAAGCCAAGGAGGAGACGGTCCAAGGCTGAGGGACGGGAAGCAGGAGCCTTGGGGTGGCGGGGGAGGAGACCCCTCACACAGCCACACCGAGGCCCCTTATCTCAGCCCTGATGTCAACAGACAGACTCAGCCACACCCCAGCGGGCGGCCTGGTAAAAGCGACTCTGCTTCTCGGAACCTCAGTTTCCTCATCTATAAAATGGGGTAACAACAGTACCTACCTCACTGGGTTGTGAAGATACACAAGATCGTGAACACCAAGCATCTCACGTTACTTTTCACCTTGGCAGGCAGACCTCAATTCCAGCTGCTGGGGAGGGGGTTGGGGGTGGGGGGCTGTTGTTTCAGGGTCCAGGGTTCTGGGCTTGACTGCGATGCACCATTCTGCCCCTCAGAGGCTTCACTCTCTGGGTCCTTCTCCCCAGGGCTGGGGCTGGGGCGCTTGGTATCCAAGCAGCCAGCACACGCAGGCCCTCAACCCCGTTTACGCGCTGGATGAATGAATGAGCCTGTGGGCTGGACCCCGCGGCAGCAGCAAGCAGGCCTAGGTGTGTGTCCCGCTCTGCCCACATCCCAGACGGTCCTGGGACCCATTTGCACAAGGAAGCTCTGACCACCCCTGGGTGCTCAGGCTCTCTCTCCGCCAGCCACCCCCTCCAGGCAGCCTGCCAGGGGTGGGCCCTTTCCCAACCTGCCGGCCTCCCAGGGACAGACGGCTGGTCCACGCCCACCCCAGCAGGCCCACAAAGGCAGCAGGCAGCCTCCTCCTGGTGACTTGGCCTTGGGACAGATGGATCTTGGTGTGACGTCTGCCAAGCCAGATGGCCTGGCTGCTTTAAGGGGCCAGGATACCAGCTGGGAGTCCTGCCCCAGCAGGCAGGGCTCTTAACCCCTTCCTGCCCCGGCCACGGGACTCAGCGTCCCCCTGACCCCTAATCACTGTCCATAACAGTCAGGCCTCCTGCCCTCCAGCCTCGGAGGTGAGGGGCCTCCCAGGGAGAGTCAGAGAAGCCGTGGAGTGAAAGGGAGCCGCAGAGCAGATGGGAGTGGAGGCGGTCCCACTGCTCGGCTCAGAGGCAGGCCCGGCCCGCCAGGAGTCTGCCAATCCAGAGGGCGTCAGGAGGGTGCTGGATCCTGGCTGGGGAGCCCCATGGAGCCAGCTACCTTGCTTCCAGGATGCCCATCTGGGCAGAGACTGCCAGATCCGAAGGCCAGCTACCTTCATCAGGCAGAAAAACCCACTCCCCGAGACAATCACCCAGAAACAGCACTGGCCTGCGAAGGAGGAGCGCCAACCCCAGCCGTCTGACTGAAGGGCGGCAGACACGCTGCTCGACCCCTCTGTGCCTCAGTCTCCCCATCAGGAAAGGTGGGCCCGGGAGATCCCTGGGCTCCACGGCCACTTTCCGCTCAGAGGGCGCGATGACTCCAGGAGAAGGAATGTGCCTCCTCCCCCCCCCACCCCCAGGAACTCGTGGAATCCTAGGGACCAGTCAGATCATTTCTCCACAAACAGCATGTCCCAACCACGACCAGAGCGCAGGCATGAGTCAAGAGGACTTCAGGCAGGAAGAAGGGAAGCTTCTGGGATTCAGAGGGGGACTGATGTAGTCTGCAGAAGGCGGGGTGGGCCTTCAGCAGGCAGTGCCTCACCCACCCCCTACTGGACAAAAGGCTAAACAAGGGAAATGCAGCACGCGGGATCAGGGCCAGAGACCAGGAAGTGTTTCCCAGGAAGAGCCTACAAGGATGCGATCACAGACGATGCCTCGAGGGGAAGGCTCTGGAATGTCCTTCCCAGGCAGTAAAATCTCTAATGGGATTTGCAGAGGTCCTACCCTCAAGACAAGAGAGGAACAGATAACCGCTAGCGACCCTCTGCAGACAGCAAGCCAGTCTCCACAGCAAAGCAGGGCCTCAGAGGCTCTGCACTTGGGTACCCGGCCAACCTGATGTTCCAGGTGAACAATGGAGTCATCTCAGGGCACGGCATAGCCAGGTTCAGCTGCGGCCTGGGGCCTGCATGCCAGTCCAACCAGCATCTCAGGACAGAAGCTGCAGAGGACTTGAGAAAAGCCCAAGAACGCATCAAAACAACCCAGGAGGGAAGGACAGGGCCAGAGGGCTGCCAGTCAGGAGTAGGAGCCGCCCATCAGCCCATCAGAGATGCAAGAACATGGGACTGGGGTCCACAGACGTGGCTCCGAGTCCCAAGTCTGCCACCAACATTGAGTATAACCTTCAGGAAGTGACTACCTCTCTGAAAAGTGCGTGTTGGGGGAGAAATCAAACATCTCTAAGGACTCTTGCAGCTCTGATTTAACAGTCATTTGGCAAACTCCCTAGGGATAGGAGTCTGCCATCATCCCCAGGAGCCAAACATAGGGCCAAGTACAAGCACTCTAAAAATGGTGGATGGATGGATGGATGAAGGGACGGATAAATAGAGAGGGGGATGGAGGGATGGAGGGAAGAAGGGATGGATGGATGGATGGATGAATAGAGAGACAGATGACGGATAGATGGATGGGTAAATGGATGGATGCATGGATGGATGGATGAATAAATAGAAACAGATGATGGATGGATGGATGGAGGGATGAATAAATAGAAACAGATGATGGATGGATGGATGGATGAATAGAGAGAGAGATGATGGTTGGATGGATGGATGGAAGGGTGGATGGATGGATGAATAGAGAGATGATGGATAGACGGATGGGTAAATAGATGTATGGATAAATGGATGGATGGGTGGATGGATGGATGGATGAATAGAGAGATGATGAATAGATAGATGGATAAATGGATGGATGAGTGGATGAATAAATGGATGGATGGATGAATAGAGACAGATGATGGATGGATGAATGGAAGGGTGGATCAAAGGGTGGATGGATTGATGAATAAATACAGAGATAGATGATGGATGGATGGATGGATAAATGGATGGATGGATGGATGAATAAATAGATAGATGAAGGATGGATGGATGGAAGGGTGGATGGAAAGGTGGATGGATGGATGATTAAGTGGAGGAGTTCCTGAAAAAGAAGAGCAGAAGGTCTTTGGCGTCGGCTGTTACAATTCCTTACTCTTGCCTTCAAGGCCTCCCTGGAAGCACCTTCCCAGGATACAGACCTCCCAGTATCCAACCCCTCTTCTCGAATTTGTACACAGAGGTACACACAGCTACAGACACTTACTTAAATATGCAACAGGCTCCAAGCACTGTGACCCAACTCTGAATCCTGAGAATGGAGGCTCTGGTTCCCAAAAACCATGAGACTTGTCTGCTCCAGTCTCCCCCCGGGGCGCCTCCACTTCCTGAAGCACCCACCCAAAGCTGGGTCTGGAACGAGGCTGGACAGTGGTGGAAGCCCAGTGACAATCCTCTAAGACCCAAGTTCACACGCCAGCTCTGCCCCTTTTCTGGCCGTGGCAAGCGACAAGTCACTTCACCTGCGGAGACTCGGTTTCCCCATCTATACAAGTGGGCACAGCCACATCTAGCCTTCGGGAGTCTTGTGAAGTTTAAGAATCTTGTGCAGTTGAAAAAAAAAAAAAAACGGCTGTGAAGTTTTAAACTGTATCAGCCACACAGGATGCTCTCGGGGCACCGTGAGGGGAATCTTACAGGGTTCCAAGATCCTGGCTTCCTTCTAGGAGGAGGTGAGGACAGGTCAAGCCTCCCAGGACGTCTCTGCTTGGGCCCTGTGATCCCTTCCACCTCATTTCCCACCTTGGGGGCGGGTCAAGGCCAGGACTTAAGCCCAGCAGAAGCTACAAAGCAGCCTTTGTCTAGGAGACGAAACCCTAAACCGGCTGCCTTGACGTCAACCCTGGGAAACCAGTGCCAGGACAGCCTTCAACATCACCCCTCTGCCAAGGTCTGGGAGTAAGGGCTTTACCCACAAGCCCGTGCAGAGATACCCAGTGGGCTGACAAGAACCTGGAAGCCACCTTCCCATGGCTTTAAGAAGGAACAGCTGCCCCAGGGACCCCTGCGGCGCAAGACAGGACTTGACCCCCGTCCCCCTGTATCTCAGGCCAAGGGCCGGGACCAGGAACGTGCACCCATTCCTCAGCCTGGGAGACTGAGCCCGGGAGTCAGAGGCGGGACGTATCGTAGCAGAGTCCACCAGGTCCAGGTTGGAGTTCTGGCTCTGCCCTCCACACGACCAGACGTGAGGACAGCGCTGAGACCGCCTGAGGCCGCCTCCGCATCCAGGGTGCTGGGACTGGGGAGGCAGGGACAGAGGTGGCAAGAGCATGGCCAGCGAGGCCCCAGGGGGCCGAGGGTCCAGGCCACACGGCCAACGAGGCCCCAGGGGGCCGAGGGTCCAGGCCACACGGCCAACAAGGCCCCAGGGGCCGAGGGTCCAGGCCACACGCCGTGCTGCTGCAGCCTCGAGGGCCAGGTCGTGCCCCTCAGGGACCCTCTGCCAACAGCCTGCGGGGAGGACGGGGATGTGACCTCCTCCTGGCCGGTCAAGCGGGCGGCTGGGCTGGGGAAGGGAAGTGCTCTGAACACAAAGGCCGCTCTGCAGCCGGAAGCGGGAGGTACGAGTCTGCGCTCATTGTGTGGGCCTGGGGGCTGGGGAGGCAGGGCCGGGCTGAGACAGCGGCACGGAGCCACAGCAGCTCAGGGGCCTGCACCACACTCGGCCCGGTGCGCCCCATCTCACTGAAGCCTCATTACACCCACGGGCCAGGGCTGTCGGCCCCACTTTACAGATGAGAAAACTGAGGCCCGGGGTGGTGATGCGAAACCCAGGCAGTCCCACGCCAGGAGCAGAGCTCCCACCCAAGTGAAAGCCCTGATCGCAGGCTGACAGGATAACCAAGGAAGAGGGAATAAATCATTTCTTTTTAAATCCCCATGGATCAACCCTGAACATTCATCGGAAGGCATGATGTTAAAGCTGAAGCTCCAATACTTTGGTCGCCTGATAGGAAGAGCCAGCTCACTGGAAAAGACTCTGATGCTGGGAAAGATTGAAGGTGGGAGGAGAAGGGGACGACAGAGGATGAGATGGTTGGATGCCACCAGTGAGCAGACTCCAGGAGATAGTGAAGGACAGAGAAGCCTGGTATGCTGCAGTCCATGGGGTAACGAGGAGTCAGACATGACTTAACGAGTGAACGACAAGAACAACAATGGATATATTATGCCTTAAGACCCAGAAAGGAACAACCTATAAATTAGGGATCCCCTGAACTCAGCATCAGGTTAATCCTGGCTTGTCTGTAGCCTGGTGAGCGTCAGCCTGTCTCCCAACATGAATGAGTCCTAATGTTGTAAATGTCATTATTTTTATTTAAAGGCAAGTGTAAAACCAGTTGCAATGTAATACTACGATTTTCCATAGAAAATTTTATAAACATACTATGTGTCAGGCACAGCAGCAGCCTGGGGACTCAAGAAGTACAGTCTTTGTGGGGACTGGGGGATCAGCCTTTATAGTTTACCGAATTCACGGTCTTTGTGGGGACCGGGGGATCAGCCTTTATAGTTTACCGAATTCCTCACTACGGGCAAAGTCCTCAAACCTCCACTCCAGGGCTCACCCCAGAGAAGAGGGGACGGGAATGGCCCTCACTGGGCCAGGCTCACCAACAATGCTGTGGGTCTCACCATCCCCTTTTAATCCAGAGGAAACCGAGGCACAGAGAAATGCACAGCTGAGCCCACAGCTAGCAGACAGGGTCGGCAGGTCAGTCCACATCCCGGGACGCCAGCATCAGGCCGAGTTTAGGGAGGTGCGTCCTGTTACAAGGAGACGAACCCAAGACAACCTCGGACACCTCCGTTGCAGCTCTGGAGCACTGGGGACCCGGCTGTCTGGCCAAGGGGTAGAGTTCATTTGGTCTCTGTGGGCACCACCTCGACAGGCTCCAAGACCTCTTCACTCTAAGCTGTCTGACCTCTGGGAGCTTTCCAAACCCCTCCTTAAAGGACCAGCAGGCTCCAGAAGGATCCCCTAGCCCAAGGCTTTCAAAGGAACCCTGTTTAGGGGAGCTGGGTTCTAGCCCCTACTATGCTATGTGACCTCCGGAGAGCTGCTCTCCTTCTCCGGGCCTCAGTTTTCTCATCTGTAAAATGGCCAGGGGTATTTAAGTGGGAGCAGAGAGAAAAAGCTACAACACTGAGAGATGAACTTGCAGAAGGTCTTCTTCAAAAGACAGCAGGCACATCTAGTTATCTGGGATGCCAGGAGAACGACGTTTCCTGGAAGCAGGGGAAGGGACTAGATGATCTCAGAGAGAGCCTCAAACCCTCTGGGCCCACCAGGAGGTAGGAGGAAGGTGTGCGGGAGGGCGGTCAGCTGGGAGAGTTACGGTGAGCTGCCTAGTCCCCGCAGCCCCGAACCACGTCTAGAACCGCCTAGGCGGAGGAAGCTGAGGCCCCCGGGACGGCACTGACCTCTAACCCGGCAGCTCTCTCTCTCACCAGCCTCCTCTGCCCCCCACCACGATGTCAAGACCCTAGCCCCATAGTGCAAGGGGTGGGGGTAAACAGAGACGGGGTCCTGACCCCAGGGTGCTCCACGTCCACAGGGAGAGACACAGGCTCCCGGCCCCGTGCTCACAGACACACGGGTTCATGAAGCCTCGCAGGAGGCAAAGAGCCCCCACCTGGGCCTGGCATCGGGGCAGGGGTGGGGGCGGTGCCCCTTACAGCCCTCCCCTGACTCCCGCGGGAGATGGGGCAGGGGTGGGAGACCAAAACAAGGAAGAGGAGAGAGGGAGAGAGGATGAGAGACAGCAAAGCAGAACAAAGAGAGCCCAGAGAGCAGGGAGGGAGGGGCGGAAGGGGGAGGGAAGGAGCAGGCAGGCCTAGCGGTGTCCCGACTCAAGCCCGGCTGCCTGGGAGCCACCAGCCCGGCCGTCTCAGCTCCTGGCCTCTGCAGAAACTGTTCTCTCCACCTGCAGCACCCTGTTCCCCCCTTCCACTCTTACTCGACCTTCCGAACATAACTCAGTTGCTGTCTCCTCCAGGAAGCCCTCCTTGACTGGCCTTAAGCTGGCTCAGCTGCCTTCCAGAATCCCCGGGTTTCAGGCACTACAGAGTCCCACCAGGGTCCTCCCTGGACCAGCATTCCGGCTTTGCAATGCACTTTCCCCAAATGGATTCCGGTCTCATTCTCCTCCCCTTCCCCGGATGGCCTTCCACCCGTTACCATAGCTGGCCAGGGCAAATCGGGGGTGCCCGCGGGTCCTGGGAAGATGTCCTGAGCCGGCCCCGCGAGGAGCCTGTCTGCCGGGGAATCTCACAAGGTCCACTTAGACCAGCAGCTCTTCCCCTCCCCCAGACGGCCGGCTGGTGGCAGCGAGCCAGGAAGCTTCCTAAATAACCCGAGCAATAAAAGTGGCCAATTAAGAGGGTGGAAGGCAGCGTCTCCACCGCGGGGGTGTCTCTCCATTCAGCAGCAGACGAGTGGGGGGCTGTGTGCAGGAGCACATTCCAAAGTCGGAGCACGCAGGCCAGAGAGCGCTGAGCAAGCACCCCGGAGCCAGCTCCGAGACAGCCCCTGCCCGGCGCAGCCCAGGCCAGGCCCCAGTGCCCCCCGAGTGCCCCCCGCTCCTCCCACAGAGCCCCCAGCCTCGCTGAGAGTCGTCACGACAGCTGCCCGCGTCGGAGCGCTGTCACCTCCTTCCCTTTCTCTCGCCGCTCCCGCAGTGGGCTAGTGGTCGTCATTGTGCAGATAGGAAACCAAGGTCTCCCTCAAGGTCACGGGGCTGATAAGACGGACTTATCTTAGACTCCTCGCTCCCTGACCTCCAAGTCACGCACAAAGGCTCCGCTCCGAGCTGTTTCGTGTCAAAGGTTTAGTCCAGCACCCCATCCCAGCTTGACTTGTGACCTAGGGAAGATGTGCTATGAAGGCAAAGGGGAGGACAAGCCCTTTCATGGAAGTTCAAGTGGCCCCTGGTTGCCCGGGAAGCTGGAGAAGAAAGAGCAGTGTGGGTCTGGGCCCAGGGCCTCAGCACAGCCATCACAGGCGCTGCACGTGACAGTTTATGAAACGCTGCCGCAGGCGTCACTTGGTTCATGAAGCCAGGTTTATTACCCCCATTTCACAGCAGGGAAAACTGAGGCTCAGAGCAGGAAAGCTGCCTACGATTGATATGCCCCTGCCTGGGTACCACAAAGGGTAAGAGGTTGGGCCTGGAGCCTGACTTCCTGGGTTTGAATCTTGACTTGATGCTTCCTGTCTTGGCCCTCAGGGTCTCAGTTTCAGCATCTCTAAAATGGGCCACTGATAGTATGCAACTCATAGGGTTATTGTGAGGTTCCACGAATTAAACTGCTTTGAATAGCGCCTGGCAACATGTAAACGGTATAGAAATATTTTTTAACTAATGAATTGCTGTTGACTGTGCCCGCAGTCTGCATGGGCACTATCGGGGCAGGGATTTGTCACGTGGTATTGTCCCATTTGCCTGGTTCCCCAGACCCTGGGCTCCTGAGGCAGGGGCTGTGCATGGTTCACCTCAGTGCCCAGCATGGGGCCTGGCATGAGGTGGGTGCCCAGCCACTGTCCAGAGAACAGAACTCCGGCTTCTCGGACACCCATACCCAGCAGTCTCATCTTCCCCCCCAATAGACACGGGATGACTGTAAGAAGTTCCCCATTCCCTGGCAAAGTTCACAGCACCCACCAAAAGCAGAAGTCAGACCTGAGCCCAGGGCGGAGGCCGGCTTCCCTCCGGCCGCCGGAATGCCCGCTGCTCTCTCCCGCTTGTCATCAGGCAGGGGGAGCGGGGGGCCGACCACTGCCCGGGGGCCCCCAGGTGCTGGGCAGGACAAAAGGAGCATGAACTCAGAGTGTCAGCCCCACCCTGCCCTGGCTCGGCAAGTGAACTTTCCTCTCTGATCCTGTGGAGGGTGGTCACAGGGTTTACATCAGATGACAGGGAAAGTGCTCGGCAGGTAATGATTCGCGTTCCCGGCTCACTCTCCCTCCCTCCTTCCCCACCCACCTGGATGTGCCAACCAGGAGCTCTCCCCTACCCAGAGCCCGTCCTCAGCGAGCAGCGGGGCTGGACCGCCCTCCAAGGCCGCCCGGGAGGCTCATCTGCTTGCCCCTGGCAGTGATTCATGGGCTTCATAAGAAAATAATTACTCTAAAGTCACAGCAGGAAGTCTTCCCTGCGTGGCAGCCACCTCCTGTTCTGCCACCCGCCGCGGCAATATTGTGTCAGGCGCCAGGGAGACCCGCACCACAGCCTGCCTCCCTGCCCCCCCCCCCGCCTCTGCCACCCTTTGCCAGCTTCACCAGCCTGCAGGCGGCATCTTCCAGCCTGCATCTTCCCCGGGGGAGGGGCCTGAACTTGGGTTCTGGAGACCCAGGCTGCCCTCCTTTGAGATCTGGGGCAGACGTCTTCACCCTTCTGAACCTCTCATCCGCAAAATGAACAATAATCAATTCCCACTTCTTGGGATGGCTCTAATAAATAAAGCTCGCTTATTTAAAGAATCATCACAAGGCTTAGCACGTAGTAGGTACTCAATCAATCATGGCGATTAACTCATTATGATTTATTTTAAACCTTTTGGCCAATGTTTCCACATCCCACGGTTTCAATTGATTTTTATATCAACCCTGGGAAGCAGACCCCATAAGAAACTTTATCCCCATTTTACAGAGCAACTTATCAAGGTACAAGAGATGAGAAACAACATGCACAGAATCCAGGTCACTGTAGGAAAGTTACAGAGACACCAGTCTTTCCATGGTCCCCACTGCCAGGTGGGCAACGGGAAGCTTAGCCCACAGCACAGGCTAGCCATGACCATGCCCGGGGTGCCCCCTGGACCCCTGGGCAGCTCTAGCGGCCCCCTGCCACGCCCTGCGGGGCTCAGCCAGGCCACAGCCCCGGAGGGAACCAGAGGCATTTGCCAGGTTTAGTACTGAATGACAACTGCTCTTGTACCAGGAACTAGAGTGAAAAACCACATCCTGCCCAGGAAGCCAAGCATGGGTGCCCACTGGGGAAGGAAGGGTGCTGCCCCGGCAGGCAGGTAGCAGCATCGGCAACCTTCACCAGCCTCCTTTCTGGCCTAGAATCTTCTGAGCACCTCATGGCCAGCCACGCCCAGAGACTGCACCACCCCCAGACACGGCCAGCAAGGTCAGGGACCACCCTCTCCCCAGGGCCCAGCCTGGTTCCTGACTTCGGCCCACCTCACAAAGCTGGCACTACCCACCCACTGGGGCACCCACCCTTCCGCCCTGGGAAATCTGGCCATGTAACTCTTGGAACCTCACGGTCTACAACGTGCTGTAACCACGTGAGCCCGTGGACGGTCCTACAGTGTCAGGACACAGATTTCAGCAACCCCCTTTTCCAGATGAGGAAACTGAGGTTCAGGGAGGCAAATGGACAGCCCAGTTTTAAACTCCTGTGCTGGGGGCCTAGCATTTGGCATCAGAAGACGGTTTTTCATTCATTCAAACTTGTTGAAATGATGTGTCAGGACCTGGAGTCAGGAGCCCCAGACTCCAGGTCCTGACCGTTTGCTCCACAAGCTGCACGTCTGCCAGATAGAGAGTCCACGTGCGTCGGTCACCCGTGTCCACGCAGACCCACTGGGGCCTACCCGCACGCGGCACCAGGCACAGGGCCTCCTCACCGCACAAACACAGGCTCAGCATGGACTCTGGCCAGACCCTGGCCGGGCTCTGTGTGTACAAGATGAAGAGCGCAGACCCGGAGCCGGCCCCCGCAGAGCTTCCAGTCGGTGGAAGGGGCAGACACGTCCCAGGCAACCACAGTTCAGGGCACAGGGTGCTGTGCCCGACGGAAGGTCAGCGGAGAGCCCGGGAACAACAGGACTGCCTCCCTCCCTGCCGTGCGCCCGCAGCCATCTGCGCCCTGGGGAGTCACCCAAGCGCCCGGCCGCAGCACATCGATGGGATCAAAAGCCAGGCTCCGCGGGCGACATCCACGGCCTCCGCTCTCACTGACTCATGGCGCGGTTCAGATCAATTCCCCTGGAAGTCCACGCATCTCCTGGCAGCAAAGGACATGTGCAAGCTCTGGGTCTACCCTTCTGTGTCCTTCAAACCTCGACACGTGTGGGCATGCAGGCACGGGCTTAGAGAGAGAGCCTGACGGCGCATGTGTGCATGTGCGTGCGCACGCACGTGTGTGTGTGTGCGCGTGTGTGTGTGTGTGTGTGTGTGTGTGTGTGTGTGTGTGTGTGTGTGTGTGTGTGTGTGTGTGGCGCAGGGGCCCCGCATCCGGTGGCCAAGAAAAAAGCCCCGCCTCGAATTCCTGGGAGAAGGAATCTTCAGCGTCAGCTGTCTCCCTGCTTCCTGCTTCCTTTACTTTTCTGGGACCTCATTCCCTTCCTTCTAGCGTAAGGCTCTGAAAATCCTTCCCAAATTTGTCCCCAGAGAGCCTGCCAGCCAAACCAAGAGATGCTGGAAGGCGAAGGAGCTAAATGGAGCGGGATCTGTGTGTTTCTTTTAAAGGAGGCTGGGGGAAAGGGCAGGGGGTGGCCGGAGATTTCCGGAGACACAAATCAACCCCGAAGAGTAGGAAGCACAGCCTCCCTAGATGCTGGACAAAGAATCAGCCCTTTCTCCCTCCGCCCGCAGCCCCGTCTCCGGCGCCTTCCAGGGGACAGAGAGAGACAACGTGTCCTGAAATGGATGTGCCCGGCGTCCAGCGCCTTGCCGAGAAACCCTTGTAAAATGAAAGGAACAGATATCGCGGCGGGGGTGGGGTGGGGGGCGCTCTGGGATGGGGGATGTCCCGGGAGCCTCGTGTGCTTAACCCAGGAGCTGACTTACCCCCTTCCGACCCCTAGGGGAGTGAGTCTCCCTCTTTCACAGAGAGCAGTGGGCCAGGCAGCTCAGAGAGGCCAAGCAACTGCCCACAGTCGCCCAGAGGCTGGGAGAGCTGGGATTCGATCCACGCTTCCTCCAGCCAAAGCTGCCCCCTCCCCCACCGGGACAATCAGAAATAAAGAAGTTGTATCCGCAGCGGCTTCAGAAACAATGGAAGCGCAGAGAAAGAAGCCCTCCGACCAGCCTTCCGGGGTAGTCTTGTGGCTCTGGGGGCACTCGGGGACCAGCACCCTCCTGCCCAAGGGCCTCCCGGGGCGTGATGGCAAAGAGACAGGACAGTCCAGCGGGCCCACCCCCGCCCCCCACCAGCCCCTTTCTGGAGCTCTGCGTTCGGGCTGACAGCCCAGCCCCTTCCGGCTCAAGATCAGAAATAGCTGTTGCAAAAGTCCCTCCCATCCCCAAAAGTGGCTTTTTAAAAAATGCTTAAAGGCAGACACATAAAAAGGTGGACAGCATTCTGCCAAGCCCCGACAGAAGGCAGATAGTGCAGGCGTCGGCTCGGGGCAGGAAACAAAACTTTCCACGCCGGACGGACGTTCTGCCTGTCTTTGTGGGTCAGCTCTCTGGGCCTCAGTTTCCCTGTCTCTAAAAAATTTAAAAAAAAACGTATTCCACTGAATCAGCAATTTCCTTCTTTTCTGCTAAACTGTAAAACCCTTGGTTTCCAAACGAATCTCCCTCAGAATATCAATTTGAGAGTCATGAAAATGGAGCTGCTGTGGTTGATGGGGGCGAAATCCTCTGCTCTGCCCCCAACTGTTCCCCAGATCGCCTCACAGCGCCCTGCTCCAGATCCCAGGGCTCCAAAGAGCCCACCTGAAAACCACCAGGCTGCAGGATCACCGTGGTCCTCCAGGACCTCAAACAGAGCTCCAGTGAAAACAAACCAAGACTTCCAGGCAGACTGGAGTCAGGGGCACAGACACTCAGCAGCGTGCAAGGCTGGGAACAAAACCAGCCGGGTCCAGCCACGCTGGGCCGGGGCCGGAGAGGGGGCGCCCGGGTCAGAGGAAGGTCACTCTGCTACCCCAGGAGGCAGAAAGAGCAGCCCCGACCTGGACCCCTCCAAGTCTCAGAAACGCAGAGCGAGCTGGGAGGGATCGCCTACAGGAAGCCTGGTGGGTATAGGAAGACCTACGGATCAGAAAGAGCAGCGACTGGCCCGAGGCTACGCGGTGCCTCACGGCAGGGGCAGACCTGGAGTCTGGGTCCCTAGGATGCCCATTCTGAAAACCCTCCGCCTGCCTAAAGCTCAGCTAGACTCGGCAGGAATCTCCCAGGGAAAGGCCCCCAGCCTGCAAACTCAGAACAGGATATTTCGGTGACACTGCGTGTGACAGGGTGCCGATGTTTGTTTTGGTTTCCAAATCAACGCTTGACAACCCTGTCGGCTACGGTTTCAGTGACCACACTTCCCTCTTGGTAAAGAGCTCGGAGCTGACTGGGCCCAGGGGAAAGCCAAGCAGGAGTGAACAGGGTGAGCCCAGGCGTCCCAGGCCAGGGGCTCTGGTTTGGGCAGGCATTTCCAAAACACAGATCCTGCACCACTGACGCACACGATACGGTGTGCGGGGTACACAAAAGGTGACTTTTTTAAATTCACAATTTATTGACTATGTGAGTGGGTAAACAAACTGTGCTCTACACACATGTTGGAATATTCTTCAGCGTTATAAAGGGATGTACTGCTGGTCTAAGCTACAGCATGGATGAATCTCACAATCATCATCTGAGTGAAAGACGCCAGGCACAAAAGCTGACGTACCGCCTGACCCCATTTATGTGAAAAGTCTACAGAAACAGAAAGCAGATTGGTGGTTGCCTGGCCTGGAGGAGAAGCGGGGATTAACTGCAGAGGTGCAAGGAAGATCTTCTTGAGACGATGCAAGTGTTCTGAAACCGGATTGTGCTGGTAGCTGCACAGCTCAATGGATTGACTAAAAATCACTGAACTGTACGTGTAAAATGGGAGAATTTTGTGATAGGCAAATTATACCTCAATAAAGCTGGCTGAAAATTTAATGTTCAAAAAACTAAGATCACAGCATCTCTGGTCCCATCACTTCATGGCAAATAGAAGGGGGGGAAAGTGGAAGCAATGGCAGGTTTTATTTTCCTGGGGTCCAAAATCACTGCAGACGGTGACTGCAGCCATGAAATTAAAAGATGCTTGCTTCTTGGAAGAAAAGCTATGACCAACCTAGACAGCATATTAAAAAGCAGAGACATCACTTTGCTGACAAAGGTCCATCTAGTCAAAACTTTGGTTTTTCCAGTAGTCATGTATGGATGTGAGAGTTGAACCATAACAAAGGCTGAGCACTGAAGAATTAACACTTTCGAACTGTGGTGCTGGAGAAGACTCTTGAGAGTCCCTTGGATAGCACAGAGATCAAACTAGTCCATCCTAAAAGAAATCAATTCTGAATATTCATTAGAAGGACTGATGCTGAAGCTGAAGTTCCAATACTCTGGCCACCTGATGTGAAGAGCCAACTCATTGGAAAAGACCCTGATGCTGGAAAGATTGAAGGTGGGAGGAGAAGGGGGCGACAGAGGATGAGGTGGTTGGATGGCATCACCCACTCAATGGACATGAATCTGAGCAAACTCTGGGAGATGGTGAAGGCCAGGGAAGCCTGGCGTGCCGCAGTCCGTGGGGTCACAGAGAGTCAGACACGACTGAGCCACTGAACAACAACAACAAGGCTGTTTAAAATATTTTACAAAAACAATAATATAGATGGTGATACATGATTATGGCCGCAGTTCATGGAGGTAGAACCCCAAAAGTTCTCAGCTTGGAGAACACAGAGCTACACAACCCAAGTTGCCCTTTGGAGAGGCAGAGACCACCTCCAAGGCTGCGAGTTCCTCCAGGCGGGCAGGGGAAACTCTGGAAACTTTCCTTCCCCAGGACAGGCTCTTTCCTTTGGTCACCTCTTAGGACCCCATGCTAGACATCCTGGAAGGATCTGAAGCCTTCAGTGGCCAAGAGCCCAGGTAAACACCTTGGTCTCATTCTCTTATGAACAAGAGATCAGAAGTGGGCTGGGAGTTCAAACTCAGATTTACATACTGTCAAGGCTGGGAAGATTCTCTGAGATCATCTAGTCCAGTCGTTCTTAACGCTTTTCAAAAAAGTTGATCATATGCCTGCCCTCTTCCCAAAAGAAAATTCTTAGGAGAAACCCAAATAAAGAAACAAATAAATACAGAACGCTATTTGTATTTATCTGTACTGTCGGCTCAGTGAGAAAACAGTTACCAGGCCTTGAGGTTGATGAGCCCATTTTGGTCTGTTAACACTCAGAACTAGGATTATGGTTGACAGTCACCTTTGGTTTAATTCTCTCTCTGGTTTGGTCTGCAGAGCATCAGGGAAACCCTGACTCACACAGATTAGTAGCTACAAATGGGACCAGCTTTTAGCACTTTGCTTTGTGATCTCAGAATATTCTTCCGACGAAGAGAAGGTGGGGGTGGCTCTAACTTGACTCTGAACCAACAAATCAATGTTATGTCGACTTCCAAGAGTTAACAGTAAGAACTCAAAAGTGAGTGAGCATTTTTCATGACCATTTGACATTTTTTTAAACCTGAATTTTTATTTAATGTTCAAGGAATGCCTAAGGCATCTCTAAGGCAGCCTGGGGCTTCAGGGACTAGAGTTCTAGGGTTCCCTTTACAGATAGGGAAACCAAGGCTCGCTCAAAGGAGGAGGCAGACGTGCTTTGGCAAAAATCCAACTTGAGCCCTGAATCAACCTCAGAAAAGATGTGTCTCCCCAATTCACCAAAAAAAAAAAAAAATGGGGGAAGAGAAGGTGCATACGCCCCCTACAAGGGTGGGAAGAGAGACACACTCAGCCTCCACCTGTCTCAGCAGCGCCCATGTCATTCCAGGGCAGCACCAGAAGCTGACATCACACCCCACACCCTGGGTGCAGCTTGAACTGGGCATTGCTCAATGCCAATCCATCTCCCTCTAGGACTGGGCATGGTGTTTCCATCTCCTTAGTAGCCAGGTCCGAAAGGCACACACACACACACACTAAAACAAACACCCCGCAAGCCTGGGGCATGACGACACCACCAACAGTGGCAGACCAAAGGGCCCTCCCAGTTTCACCATCAAGAGCAAGCGCCTGTTCCCCTGCCGCACCCCACCGAAGCTGCCCACACAGGGCAGAGAGGTAGCCTCCCCATGGCGAGGCACCAGGCCATCCTCGAGTCCTGCAGAGAGACAACCAGCCCAGGAGAGTAGCTTGTCTCCCCATGGGGTCCAAGACATTTCCCCAGGAAGCCAGGCCCTGCATGGGAGACCCAAGACTGGGCAACGGCCCCCTCACAGCTTGACAAAGAGGCTCTCATCTTTAATAACGTCAATCTGATTACTCCATGCCTTTCAAAAAGCATCACCAGCCTACTCGCCCCTTGTACAGCTGTGGGTGGATTTTATCATTCCCATTTCTCTGATAAGTAAACAGGCTCCCTGGTAGTTCAATGACCACTCAGTTCAGCCAGAGGTTCTCACTGGCAGGTGCTGGAGGTGGCACTTGAATCCTGCCCAGTGGCCAGCCCGCCCAGGTGAGAAGAAAAGGGAGGAAATCCATGGCCAGCTCTCCTGTGAGCACTAGGACACAGGAGTGGAAGGAAAGATGCTTCTCAGGGCATCCTCCAAGCCCTGGGGGTCAGAGCCACAGTTCCCAACATAGAGTTGCCTATGCCTGGGACAGCAGAGGGCCCTGCTCCCTTCCAAGCCTGAGATGCTACAGACAAACCCCTCTCCTCTTATCAGAAGGCCGATTAGGTAAAACTGTCAGCCAGGTTGCGGGCAGGAGGCAACGTCAACTTCCCAGCTGGGAATCTGGGCTGGGCAGAAATGTGCTAGCCAGTTCAGCAGGCAGTCTGTGCCGCACTCCAGCCAGATCTGGTGGTGGGGTCCATTCAGTGTCCAGTCTTCCAGCCTAAGGTTATCTTTGCTTGTGCAGATAACTCAGTCTTTAGGGCTGAGTTTGTTGGGGGTCCAAAAAAAACATGAGAATTGAGGGTAGGGAGAAGAGAGGTGAAGGAAGGTGTTTCTAAAACTTGTGTCCGGTCTGATGTAGGTCTGGTTATCCAGTCCAGTCAACTGGACATGACAGAGCTGGAGCAAGACAGCGGACCCTGGCCTCAGTGGACAGACCCAAGCACTCTGAAACACTTGATCTTTTTTTAATTTAAGGAAAAATAGAAAGTTAGTGGATTACTTAAGAGTTGTTTCTTTTCACCCATTGACAGAGGGGAGCCCACTTTGTACATCCCTGGGGAAAACACCTAAGTTGGAAGGCAGACTGGCCAGGAGTATCTCACATCCCAGCTTTACCACCTATTAGCCAAGCCACCTTAGGCAAGTCACTTGCATCCGTGCCTCGGTTTTCTTATCTACAAAATGGAGATAAGAATGCACCACACTTTGTGTTGCCATGAGGATTAGGTGACATCACATAAAACACCTACGGTCATTATGTCACCTAGAAAACAATGTGCCTGGTCCAGTGACGGAGCGGAGGTGTCCCCCATGGAACTAGAAAACCGAGTTATCCAAACAGCTTACAGCCTCACCTGCTAGGACCAGTTGGCCGCCCATCCCATATCCCGGCCCCTCCGGAACGCACACATTCCGGGGCCGCCAGAACGGAACGACCCCCGACCCCCGACCCGGGAGTGCGGGGCGGCTGGGCGGGGTCCACTCACCTCCGCTTGTACTCGTCGCGCTCGCGCTTCACCTTGGCGAGCACGTTGTAGAGCGCGCGGATCTCTGGCGTGATGGTGTCGATCTGCACGCCCACGCCGTCGGGGTGCACCCACGACACTCCGGGGCCCTGCACCGTCTCCACGCCGCCGCCGCCCGTGCGCCGCACCTGCGTGTAGCTCCAGATGGTCCCGGGCAGGCGGCCGTAGTACTGCGGGTGCGAGCCGCCGCCGGGGGGCAGGCCGCCCAGGGCCGCGGCTTGGTTGGCGTTGGCGCCGGCCGCCGCGCCGCTGCCCGGCCCGCCGCCGGGCGCCGGCGGCCGCAGCAGCTCCGGCCCGGTCTGCACGGCCTGCTCGCGGGAGAAGGTCTTGTAGCGCAGCCGCCGCTCGCGCTCGCTCTGCTGCTGCTCCAGCTGCTTCTCCAGCAGCCGGTTGCGCCGCTCCAGTTCGTGCACCTTGGCCAGGAAGCAGCGGAAGCGCACGTTGAGCCCCTTGAGGAGGTGGATGTTGGAGCCCAGGTCGTCCCGCAGCGCCGCCGTCACCGGCGACGGCCCGGGCCCGGCCCCGCCGCCGCCGCCACCCCCGCCGGGGCAGCCCCCGGGCCCGCCGCCGCCGCCACCCGGCGGGCAGCCGAAGGCCAAGGCCATCTCCCCGAACAGCAGCGAGTTCACCATGCGCCGGCCGCGCGGCTCAGGGCCCAGGGCCCGCGGCTCCAGGTGCGGCTCCAGCTCCGGGCAGGGCTCCCGGCGCGGCCGGGCCAGGGCGGGCGCGGGATCCAGCGCGGCCGGCCGGGCGGTTCCAGATGCGCGCCAGACGCGGCCTCCGCGGTGACGGCGAGTCGGGCCGCCCCCGGGTGTGGGCGCCGCAGCGAGTGAAGGGACTCGGGCCGCAGTGGAGGCCGCGGCGGCTCGCACCGGGCAGCGAGGGTCGCAAGTCCAGGCGCCGGGGGCTGTCGGAGACGCTGTGGAGGCGCCGCGGCAGCCGCGCTCCGAGGACTCTCCGCGGGCACTGCCCCTCTGCGGCGGGCCCCGCCCACTGCAGACATAGGCCCCGCCCCCGGCCGCGCCCCGCCCCCAGGTATCGCCCCGCCCACCGCGCCTTCCACTGCGGCGCTTCCCGGAGCCGGAGGCCCCGCCCCAGGCCCCGCCCCGCCCACCACTGCGGCGCTCCCGGAGCCGGAGGCCCCGCCCCCAGGCCTCGCCCCGCCCACCGCGCCTTCCACTGCGGCGCTTCCCGGAGCCGGAGGCCCCGCCCAGTTCTGGACCGGACCCCTCCCTCCCCTGCGCCGGGTCCTGTGGCCCGGCCCGGCTCCGATCCTTCGCCCGGGGACACGGCCCACAGAACTGCACCAGGCGGGCGGTCAGGTGGGATCGCCGCAGAGCCAGCCCGGCCTCTTAAAGGGACCGGCGGCCTCGGCAGCGCTCGCTTCCCCCGCCAGGGAGTCTCCTCCCCGCGGTCTTTGCCAAGGAGGCTACCCTTTTCTTCCAGCCACCCCAGCTCCTGCGGTCCCCGATTCCCGCGGAGTGAGGGGGACTTCGGTCTGGAAGGGCTGGGGACCAGAGCATCCGCACCCCACCCCCAGTCTAGCGTGGCGCGGCCTCGCTCGACCTTCCCCGGATGAGGCCGCTCTTGCGCCGGCACGTCGCCCACGCAGTGGACCCAGGAGGGCTCCTCCACAGCTTGCCCCAGCCTCTCGTCCCGAGATCGGCCTGGGCTACGCCGAGCCGGCTGGTCCTCGGGCCCAAAGGTGCCCCCGCGGATGCTGGGGTTCTGCGTGGGGAAACTGAGCTGAGATCCTCCAGCGTGCGACACCTGCATGTTCAGCCTGGGCTGCTACCACTCCCCAGCCCCGAAAGATCACCTGCACACCACCGCACAGGCTGAGAAGCAGCTGGCCCCAGAGTGGGCGTCCATTTCATCAACCGCGTGGGGGGCAGCTTGAGTGCAGAACAGATCTAGAGTGTGGCGCAGACCCAAAGACGCATTCATTCATTCATTCAAATCTGTTTTCAGATTTACCACCCGAAAAAGACAAGTTCTCCAGTCTCCTGGTGTCTCTTAAGGTGTTGGTCGCTCAGTCGTGTCCGACTCTTTGCGACCCCATGGACTGTAGCCTGCCAGGTTCCTCTGTCCATGGGATTCTGCAGGGAAGGATACTGGAATGGGTTTCCCTTCCCTTCTCCAGGGGATCTTCCTGTCCCAGGGATCGAACCTGGTCTCCTGCATTGCAGGCAGATGCTTTACCACTAAGCCACCAGGGAAACCTGGTGTCTCTTAAACCAGTTTGCAAACATTTCTGATTATTTTTTGAATACTGATAATAGTTCCCATTATTGAATGCTAAGTATATATCAGGTGCCATACTTGTTATCCCGATATTACAGAGGTCACTGAGACCAGAAGAGCAGTGACCCACCCCTAAACACACACTCTAACCTGTCTACCCAATGCTGCTGGCCTCTTGTCCATTTCCCCAGTCACTTCTCACCACAAACCTCAGGGGGAAGGTGACCCCCACATTTGAATGCCTGCAGCTGGCACTGTGTGCATTTAACCAGATATGTGGCGTGTTCCACATTCTTTCGGCTGCATTTTTTGAATTGCAATTAAATTTTTGTCTGATTAACTTAGTGTGTTTGTTCCCTCTCTTTGCGTGTAAGCTTGAGGGCAGGTACCCCTTCTCAGAGGGACAAAGGCTTTGTGTTTTCAGCAATAGAAGAGACATAAAGGAGACCCGGTAATGCTCTGGGGTGAGCGTGGCTGTGATGTTAGTTGGCTATTTTTGATTCAGTCACAAGAGCAAACCCTCCCCAGGTTTCCTTCCCTCAACCCCAGTTCCTTGCTCCCTTCCAAAAATAGGGTCACCTTTTCAACACTCCCAGCAGAAACTCACCTGTCTTAAAATCTTTCTCTGCCTCACCCAACCAGATGTGGCCACTGCTCTTCAGTATGTGTTCTCTCCTCTCTTGGTAATTTTCTTGTTTATTTAACCTAAAGAATCAAAGTCCTTTGCCTTACAGCAGGAGTTCACGGATTCCCCAAGGTGGGGTGGGGATTGCTAAGGATAGAATTCTGCAAAGTCCATGACATAGACAAAACTTACATTTTTATTTTCACTAGTGCCTGAATCAGTTCAGTTCAGTCTCTCAGTCATGGCCAACTCTTTCCCTGAATGGTATTTAGTATTTCCCTTGATCATGAATGCAGGCAACAAGAAGTCCCTGTGATATTATTACTAATAGAAATCACAGGTATTTTCACATCACCTTCAGTTTTTATATATCTCAAAGTATCATTTAAGCTACCACACTCTTAAGATCATGTTCAACTCACCACTAAATCTTACTTAATGTATTAATAAACATGTTACTATATCACAAATTTTTTTTAGCATTTTGATAGTTATATTTTAGTAAAATTGTCACTGGTGTCTGAATGCAATATTTTAAAAATTATTATGAGATGGATTCACAGGCTTCCCCAAATGCCCAAAGGGCCTTAACTCACAGAAAGGGTCAAGAAGCCACACCTGGGGAGTAGTTCCCTGCCATCTTTTCTCAGACAGATCTGTCCTGCTAACTGCATTGCCCTGGAATCAGGATGTGAAGCCCTCCTGGAGGGGCCGGGTAGGGTGGGGGTACCTAACTCTGTTCTGGGCCTGGAGAGACCCAAACATTCCAAGATCATTTACTGACCTCCTGCTTCAGCACAGACCTTGCGCTAATTCTGGGGAAAGAGCCGTGAACAATGCAAGGGCTCCAGAAACCCTGGGGGAGCTCGTGGAGACAGACAAGCGCCTCACCCCCAACAGTTGCAAGTCCTTACCTTCCATCAGGTCAAGGATCTTACGCCATTAGTAGGTCAAGTTCAGCACTGTACCTCCATATCCCAACATGATGCTTGGCACATAATAGGTGCTCAACAAAGATTAGTTTAGGTAAACAACTGAATGAGCTGCTGGCCCTGGAAAAAATCCTTGTGAAGTACCTAAGAGGTATTCAATAAGTATCAAGTTTTCACATTTTAATTACATTTCTTTGTCTGATAACTTTATTGAGGCATTTTTTACATATCATGTAATCCACCCATTTCAATGGTTTTTAGTACAGTAACCAAATTGCACAACTACCACTGTAAATCAGTTTAGATGTCATCTCTCCCAGTAAGATCTCTCGTGCAGTTTACTGTTACTGCTTCCACCTCCTGCCCCAGGCAACCACTAATTGTCTTTCCATGTCTATAGATTTGCCTTTTATGGACATTTCCTGTAAATGGAATCATACAATGTGTGATCCCTCGCACCTGGCTTCTTTCACCAAGTATCATGTTTTTCAAATTCACATTATAGCATCAGTAGGACCTTCCTTTCTATTGCCAACCTCTTCTCAAATTTGGTCGTTTGAATTTTCCATTACCTTATTTACTTTTCTGCACATCAGCTTCTCATCTGGAAATGGTACTAATAAAAATATCAACCCCGGGGACTTTCCTGGTGGTCCAGAGGTTAAGACTTCGCCTTCCAATGCAGGAGGTGCAGGTTCAATCCCTGGTAAGTTTGTGTGCCTTGGGCCACAAAAACAAAACATAAAGTGAACAATATTATAACAAAAATTCAATAAAGACTTAAAAAAAAAAAAAGAATATCTACCTGGGAGGGTGGTTAAGGGTTAAATGACTTAGTGCATATAAAGTCAGCATGTATTAAATGCTCAGCAAAATGTTAGCTATTATCACCATTATTTCTTTTTCATTCTTTTTGCTTATGCCAGTGTGAAAAGCCCATAAACGTCTCAAGAAGCAGGGCTTAAAATAAGCCTCTCCCATGGTCCCACACCCAGTGGCCCTCCCCGTCATCTGAGCCCAGCTCTGCTGCCAGGAAGAATGAACTGCCCTCTCCCTTGCGTCCCCCATTCCCACCCCCAGGCTGCAGTTTCTAGAACATTCCCATCAGGTGTCTTCATAACGAGATGAAAGACAGCATTAAAACATGACGGCACAGAGGAAAGGGAGTGGTTATTAGTCCCACATGATGCTCCAGGTGAAAATTAATCCTTTAAAAGGCACAGGCAGATTCTTGAGAAGGCCCATCTCTCCTCCCCCCAAACAATAATGATAATAACAACAGCAAAAAAAAAAAAAAAAAGAGCTGGCAGAAACGGTGACTCTCACCCATCCCAGCAGCGACGGCACGCTGCCCAGCCTCGTCCCTCCTGGGCACCTCCAGGCTTACAGGCGGCTTAAGCTACCTGTTGGCTCAACAATTATTCTGGGTGGGTTTGCCTTCCTCGAAAAGGGCGTGGGTTTCACCGACGTCAGGGCGCCAGAGTGTCCCACTGGCTGCCCAGACAGCCTTCTTCTTGGTCAGCAGAACCCTGGTTGCTTCTAGTACCTTCTCAGGGCCTCTCTCATGCAGGCCAGCTGGGCGGTATGGCAGTGTGGTTATGAGCAGGGGGTGCAGGGCCAGGCTCTATCAATTTACTGTGTGGCTGTGGACAAGTTACTCACCTGCTCTGTGCCTCAGTTTCTCCCTCTGTAAAATGAGATGGTAGTAGTTTATGGGGTTACTGCGAGAATGAAACAAGTCCACAGAGCTGAGAGCAGTGCCTGGCATGTTTTAAGTGCCAGTTATCGTGAATCAACATTCCTCAACCCCCTGCCAGGCACCGTTTTGGTGGGGGGAGTCTTGGGACAGGAAGTAAAGGCTGAGAGTTGCAGAAGCCTAACCAGGGCCATGCTGGGTCATTCTAGGGGGGAGCCACAAATTTGGACAGGCCCTTACTTTTAGGCCTTCTTACGTCATTTCCAAATGACTGCATCTGTTAAACATCTTCTTTACATGCGTGCCAAGCTGCTTCATTTGTGTCCTATTCTTTACAACCACGCGGACTGTAGCCTGCCAGGCTCCTCCATCCATGGGGATTCTCCAGGCAAGAATACTGGAGTGCGTACCGTGCCCTCCTCCAGGGGATCTTCCTGACCCAGGGGCCAAGCTCATATCTCTATGTCTCCCGTGTTGGCAGGTGGATTCTTTACGACCTGGGAAGCCCAATATCTTCTTTACCCCGACTCGATCACTAAACCTCTGCATGTTAAAGACCCTTCTTACAGGGAGCCTGAGGCTTAGAGGGTGAAGAGCCTGTCCCAAAACACACAATTCACAGCACAGTTGAACTCTGAACCCAACTTTGAACTCCAAGTCCCATCCATTCTGCTCCAGCTCAAGCCTCTTCCTCGACCACCCACAGATGGAACATTCAGACATTGATCTGAGAAGTGAGCCCTTGAAGTGATTTCTACCATCCTGTTCCATGGTGTTGGCCTTAAAGTGAGTAGAACCGGGCATGGAGAAGCGACGGGCAGGGGCATTGTCAGATGAGCCCAGAGCTGCCATGAGAAGCAACACCGTGCCCTCCCGCCTCTGGGTCTTTACACATGCTGGTCCCACCTCCACGGACACGGGTCCCCTTCTCGCTGGCTAGCTCTCACTTATCCTCCAGATCCTGACCTTAGCAGCACTTCTTCGTTTGCTGTCTTGTTTTGACTTTGCATTAAGGGATGATGTACATTCAACAAATATGTGTACAGCTCGATGAATTTCTACACATGCACACCCCAGAGTACTCCACACCCAGCTCGTTTCCCACAAACAGAAATCTCCCTGGTGACCCCTTCCAGTGACACCTCCCAAAGGTGACTGGGCTCTGATGTTTCTCGCCGTGGATTCCTTTCTAGCCTCATGGACAACAGAATCGGACAGTACCTTTTTTTACTTCTTTCGCTCAGTCTTATCTGTAGGAGATCCATCCGCGTAGTTGAGTGTGGCAGCACTTTGTTCTTCTTTGCTGGGTCATATCACGTGCAATGAACATGTCACAATGTATTTGTCCGTTCTACCATGGATGGACATTTGGGTGTTTTCTAGTTTGGGGCTATTTGAAGTCAAGCTGCTAAGAGCCTTCTCATCTCTGTCTTTAGGGGAACATAAGCATTTGTTCTTCCTGAGTAGAAACTGAGGGATAGGATTGCTGTGTGGCAGGGTTTGTGTATATTTAAAGTTAGTAGATATAGTCAGATAGTTTTCCAAGTTGGCCATATAAATGTGTACCCCCAGCAGCATACAAGAGTTCAGTTCAGTTCAGTCGCTCAGTCGTGTCCGACTCTTTGCGACCCCATGAATCACAGCACGCCGGGCCTCCCTGTCCATCACCAGCTCCCAGAGTTTACCCAAACCCATGTCCATTGAGTCGGTGATGCCATCCAACCATCTCATCCTCTGTCATCCCCTTCTCCTCTGGCCTTCAATCTTTCCCAACATCTATGAGAGTTCAGATTGCTCCAAATCCCAGATGATTGTATTGTTGTTTGGTCACTAAGCTGTGTCCAACTCTTTGCAACCCCGTGGACTGTAGCTCGCCAGGCTCCTCCATCCATGGGATTTCCCAGACAGGGATACTGGAGTGGGTTGCCATTTCCTTCTCCAAGGGATCTTCCCGACACAGAGACTGAACCCCATCTCCTGGGTCTTCTGCATTGGCAGGTGGATTCTTTACGCTGAGCCGCCAGTTGCCCTTATTCAGTCGCTAAGTCGTGTCTGCCTCTTTGTGACCCCATGAACTGCAGCACGCCAGGCTTCCTTGTCCTTCACTATCTCCCAGGGTTTGCTCAAACTCACGTCCATTGTGTCGATCATGCCATCCAACCATCCCATCCTCCGTCACCCCCTCCTCCTCCTCCCCTCAATCTTTCCCAACATCAGGGTCTTTTCCAATGAGTCATTGGCACTTCAGCTTCAGCACCAGTCCTTCCAATGTATAATCAGGGTTGACCAGGGAAGTCCAATATTTAGTATAGTCAGAGATAAACAACTATGATTTACTGTATAACATAGGGAACTATATTCAATATCTTGTAGTAACCTATAATAGAAAATAATCTGAAAAAATATATCAAAAAATCACTTTTCTGTATAGCTGAAACTAACACAATCTTGCAAATCAACTCTACTTCCATAAACCTATTTAGCATAATCAGTGTTTTTTTATTGGAAGGGTAACACTTCCCCTAGAACCACTCTGCACCCTCGAAACCAGGGTAGGTAGGGACCTCTTGTTGCTCTTCCCCATTGTAGATTCATTTGTCCATAGCATTCCTACTAATTCCTTGTCTCCCACATGTCAGGAAGTGAGGGCTCCTTAAGGGAGGGAAGGAGACCGTCTATCTCCTTGGAAGCGAGAAGCCAGGCCCTGTCGCCCCAGCCCCAGGCCACTCGCCCTCTGCCAGTGCAGCCGGAAGTCCAGCCCCGAGGAGGCAGGGCCTCTCTCTTTGATGTGCCCGAATCAATTTCAAGCCCAGAGCTTCATGAGATGGCTCCTTGCTGGACGTGTGCCGCAGGACCCTCTGAGCCGCAGTGTCTCTGTCTGCAAAACAGCTCTGAGGCCTCTGCCCCTCAGGGCTCTGCTGCGGGTCGTGCATGCTCATCCTGTCTGACTCTGCAATGCTACGGACTGTAACCCACCAGGCTCCTCCATCCACGGGAATTTTCCAAACGAGGCTTTTGAACTGGGTTGCCATTTCCTCCTCCAGGGGATCTTTTGAATCCAGGGATCGAACCCCCGTCTCCTGCAGCTCCTGCATTGCAGGTAGAGTCTTTACCCACCGAGCCATTTGGGGGAGCCCCATGAGGTTGTGGTTGGGGCTAAATGAAACACATAATAACGTTCCTGGAAGGGAGACTGACAGAGGCGGGTGGCTCTTTGCAGTCACTCGAAAGCCTGTAGCCCTCTCTCAGAGATGACCTCCGAGGCTTCCTTGTCCTCATTGTCAGAAAGCTCTACAAAGTGTCCGGCTCCACGATGCAACACACCCATCTCTGCCCGAAGAGATAGGCCTCTGACCCCAAGAACCAACAGGTACTTCTCTCTGCTCCATGCCCTGCATTTTGCTCATTCTTCATATTGTCCTTCTCAGATCTGTCCCAGTAGAAATAGTCTATGGGCCAGGCATCATTTCACGTGGATCACCTCATTCTCTCCAAACCTCATCAGTCTGGGGGAAGACTCATTCCCCTTTTATAGATGGAGAAACTGAGGCTTGGAGAGGAGAAGCTAGATTCTTTCCCCATTCCAGAGCCTGGCGATCTTAGATCTGAAACCTTAAACCAGATCCTGCCTGGATACTGCAATGTCCACACCAACCTCAGGATGAGCAAGGACGCTGCAGCTGCAGGGTGTGTGGGTGGTTTCCAGGGAGACCCTGGGATTTCCAGAAGCAAGGTGGGGCAGGACAGGGGCATCTTCACCCAGTGGGGACCCTCCTGTCTTCTCCACTGGCTTGCTTTGCTCCCATTAAGAGATGAGCTGTGTAAATTCCCACATACCCCACCTCCGATTTCTGGTTTGCAAACAGCTTTTCGCTTGCCAGGGAAAGCGCTCAGAGGAAGGCAGGCAGGTCCTCTGTGGCCTCGTGGTCCTGTTTGTGCTGAAACAGACGTCCCAGTCGTGGGGCCGCCTCGTGGGAGGCGACTACCAGCAAGGAGTGAGTCAAAGCCCTTCTTCCTGGAGGCCTGCCCCTTCCAGGGCCATGAAAAGGAGGAATGCGTCTGAACTCATCCCAGACCCTGATGACAGGACCGGCTCCCTAATTGTCCTGAAAGCAAGTTTGAAATGACTCGCTGCAGAAGTCACCATGTCAGCCTTGGTGACTTCCCCCATGGCTATTCTGTAACTGCAGAGACTTCAGCCAGCCAGAGGATTCCTTGGTCCAAACCTGCCCTGCACCTTCCAGCCTAGCTCAGATGAGAGGCGTCACCTCCGTGTCCAGCAACTGGGGATCGACTGCTTAAGTCATGACATGTCCATAAGAAGTCATACTCAAGCAATCCTGGGGATAACACACACATCTTTATTGGCACGAAAGAGGTCCTCCACTTATCACTGAAGGGAAAAGGCACCACTGTAAAACCATATCGTTTATACATGGGATCTAAAAACTAAAACAAACTAGTGAATATAGCAAAAAATAAACAGATTCACAGATACAGAGAACAAAGTAGTGGTTACCAGAGGGAGAAAGAAGAGAGGAGGGACAAAACGCAGGTGGGGAGTCATAGGTACAGACTATTAAGTATGTAAGGATGCATTGTACAGCCAGGGAGCATAGCCAATACTGTGTAGGAACCATAAACTTTAAAAATTGTGAATCACTATGTTGTACATCTGTAGCTTATGTAATACTGTACATCAACTATACTTCAATTAAAAATGAATAAAACTATAAAATCCCACTTTTAAAATATTCATCTTTGGTCTGTGGCTCTGTCTATATGTATACACCTAGAAAAAAAATCTGTAAGGACATCCCAGAGGTCAGCTGATGGTTTTTGTTTTTTATACACCTTTCAATGTTTTCTGAATGATAGCATGTATGTATATATAAAGAACTAAAGAGCCTCTTGATGAAAGTTAAAGAGGAGAGTGAAAAAGTTGGCTTAAAATTCAACATTCAGAAAACTAAGATCATGACATCTGGTCCCATCACTTCATGGCAAATAGATGGAGAAACAATAGAAATAGTGACAGACTTTATTTTTGGAGGGCTCCAAAATAACTGCAGATGGTGACTGCAACCATGAAATTAAGACACTTGCTCCTTGGAAGAAAAGTTATGACCAACCTAGACAGTATATTAAAAACCAGAGACATTACTTTGCCAACAAAGGTCTGTCTAGTCAAGGCTATGGTTTTTCCAGTGGTCATGTATGGATGTGAGAGTTGGACGATAAAGAAAGCTGAGGGTCAAAGAATTGATGCTTTTGAACTGTGGTGTTGGGAAAGACTCTTGAGAGTCCCTTGGACAGCAAGGAGATCAAATCAGTCCATTCTAAAGGAAATCAGTCCTGAATATTCATTGGAGGGACTGATGCTGTAGCTGAAACTCCAGTATTTTGGCCACCTGATGCAAAGAACTGACTCATTTGAAAAGACCCTGATGCTAGGAAAGATTGAAGGCAGGAAAAGGGGAGGACAGAGGATGAGATGGTTGGATGGCATCACTGACTCAATGAACATGAGTTTGAGTAAACTCCGGGAGTTAGTGATGGTCAGGGAAGCTTGGCGTGCTGCAGTCCATGGGATCACCAAGAGTTGGACACGACTGAGTGACTGAACTGAACTGAACTGAACTGATATATATATATATACACATATGTAACACATATAAAAACAGTTGCAAGTCACAGTGGTAAAAACAACACCATTATCTCATCTAAACCTCACGTCATTTGACAAACCCAGTCAAATTCTACCTGCATTTTAAAATGAGCCCTTATTACATTTAAAAGGGGGAGTCTCAGGTGGTGCATAGTGGTAAAGAAACTGCTTGCCAGTGCAGGAGACATAAGAGACAGGGGTTCGATCGCTAGGTTGGGAAGATCCCTCGGAGAAGGAAATGGCAATCCACTGCAATATCCTTGCCTGAAAAATCGCATGGACAGAGGAGCCTGGCAGGCTACAGGCAACAGGGTCACAAAGAGTTGACCATGACTTAGCACAGCACACACTTTTAAAAGGAGAAAAATAGAGAAGCTATTTTCACTTTGGGGAAAAAAAAACAACATAATTGTGTAAAATAAAAAGCACTGGGCCAAGTGGGAGATCTAAAGATGCATGGGATGTGGCCTTTGACTTCAAGAACTTCCCAGCCCCAAGTCCTTGAATAACTAGACATGAGTTTACCTCTAGTAAGTGGGACTAAGAGAGGCAGCTGGCATAGTGTTATAAGGACATGAAGGAGAACATGTAGCTTTAGGGACGAGGAAGCAATTTATTGAGCACCTACTATGTGCCTTCGGCCAAGAGCATCTTCTATTTCAGGCTCACAACAGCCCTTTAGATGGGCGCAACTTCCGCCATTGTGCTCATGAGAATATCCAGGCTTACGAGGCTCTGGGATTTTCCCAGAACTGTGAAGCTAGCAGTAGGGCAGGTGGGAACCTGAAATTCTGTTTCCAAAGTTAATGCCTGCTCTCCCTGTCCTCACACTCCCACCATCCCCAGGGGACTGGGGCGCGGATGATCAGGACAGAGCAGCGTCTGAGGGATACTGCAACAGCAGAAGAGGCGACAGAAAGCAATTCTCTCTCCAGGTCTCCGCTGTCTCACCTTTAAATTGTGAGGTAATATACTTCATAGGGCTGGTGTGGGGGTCAAAAGAAAAGCCCAGCATATTGCGAGGTAGAGACACCAGAGACAGTCATGCACATAAAGCGTCTGGAACACATGGCTGATGCATACTGAGTGCTCGGTCAGAGGCCGCAGTGGACTCTGGAGTCAGCTTGCCTGGGTTTGCGTCCCTTCTCTGCCGCTTACCGTGTGATAGTTGGGCAAGTTACTAATGGTGTCTGTGCCTTACTTTCTTCATTTATAAAATAGGGTCCCAACCTCAGGCTTTTGTTAGGACAATTAAGGAAGGGACGGTGTATAAGGGATTCAGACCAATGTCTGGCACGTGGTAGGTGCTTAATGAATGGTCAGTATGGTTATTCATATTATTTTGCACTGCAAAGACTCTGAAGCCAACAGAGCCTAATCCTTGCTGGTGAGGGTTTTAAAGGACCGCCCCCTCCCCGCCCCCGCGCCTTGAAATGTAAACATCCCTGGGAGGAACAGTAACACCACTGGTTTCTGTCTGCCAACCTTTGGAAAGATGAAGGTGACGGTGTCATAAGTAACAATGAGAGATGGAGACCCAGGGGTCAGAGGGGCCTCAGAGGGAAGGGAAAGAGCCTCTTCCAGAAGAGCCTAAACCGGGAGGAAAGGTCACTTCGGACATAACCCTGACGCTTAGCTCCTCACCCAGCCCAATGCTAGTAGCTCAAGATGAGGCAGAAAATGGTGATTAGTTGTAGCTCACCTGGCTGACTGGTTGTTATGGATCAGGTGCTTACCGGCCTCCACTTCATTCCCACAGGCGATCATTTGACCCTCATGCGATGCTATGAGCACATGCCCACATCCCCATTTCACAGATGAGGAAACGGAGGCCCAGGAATCTCAACTGACTTGCGAACGTCACACAGCAAATATGTGGTCCAGCCAGGACTGTCCCTGTGACTCGCACGCCCCTGATTCAGCAGATGGACAGACCCCCCCTTTACTCCCTGGTTGCCCACCTCCCATGCAGCTGAGAAAAGCCTCTGCCACTGGGTTGGGATCCATCCTCAGGACCTTCTGGCCTCCTTTGGAGACGACCACCGAGGTTGTCTGGGGGAAAGAGCTTGTCTGGCCGGTGGTCAGGAGTCCCAGGCCTCAGCCCTCCTCTGGGGGTCCCATTCGAGGTCAGCCACCATCCTCACCTGTCAGGGGAAAGTCAGACCCCCCGGCTCACAGGCAGGGTTGACGTCTAGTTTGGAGGAGGCTTTGGGGAGACACAGTTCACCCCCTGCGACCTGGACTTTGGTCCCCCGACCTGGAGTCCAGGCCTGCCTCCCGGGGCCGGCCATGCCACGGCTCAGATGAGAGGCTGGCGAGCGGCTGGCGAGGTAACCCTCGAGCGGCAGAGCTGTGGGGCCCAGGTGACCCCGTCTGCGTCCTGCTGCTCGCTCAAGCGCGAGTCACCCCTCTCAGAGCCTCAGGCTTCCCAGCTAAAAAATGGTGGTGGGGGGCTCGGAGGAGACAGTCTCGCGGGACCGTTCAGCTGCCCCCAGACTCGGTAATCTAGGCTAGAGTTCTCTTCCTTCTTGGTGTTTCCAAAGGAACAGGAAGACACAGTCCTTACCCTCAAGGAATTCGAGTGGGGCGGCGGGACAGTCACCTCCCAGCCCCATTCAAATCCCAGCGCCACGTGTTACCAAGTCCAAGCTGGCACTGCCCACCACACGGCAAACCGGTAAACCGAGAGACGAGTCATGGGGCAAGGAGTAGCGACTTTATTCAGGAAGCCAGCAGACCGAGAAGGTGGTAGACTCGGCCCCAGAGAACCATCTTGCCCGAGTCAGAATTCAGGCCTACTTTATGTAAAAGGAATGGGAGTAAAGTCAAAGATTTCCTGGTCCCGGTCAGCCGCCAGAGTCATTCACAGATGGGCCTGGTCAAACGCTCTCTGTGAGCTAAACAAAGGTATTTTAGCTTAATGTCATTACCTGGGAGGCAGGGTTCCCAGAGACGGGCCATTATGTATAATTTAAGCTTATGGGTAACATCCGTTTAGTGATTAACTTGTAATAGAATCCGAAGGTCCTTCCCTATTACACAAGTGTGTGACGTCAAGTTATTTTTCTCTGAGCCTCAGTTTCCCTCACTGTAAAAGTGGGGCTATAAGAGCTACCCTTAAAATGATAGTGTTACCACCACATGAGAAACCACTTCATACCCACGAGGATGGCTATCACCCCCCAAAAAAAGCAGGGGTGGAAATAACGAATGTTGACCAGAATGTAGAGAATTTGGAACCCTCGTGCACCGCTCTTGAGAATTTAAAACGTGCAGACACGATGGAAAACAGTTCAGCATTTTCTCAAGAAGTTAAACAGAACTACCAGCAGTTCCGTTCCTAGGAATATGTACTCAGGAATTGAAAGCAGGGACTAAAAGACATCCCGTCCACCAGCGCTCAGAGTTATGTTATTCACAGTAGCCAAAACGTGGAAACAACCAAAGTGTGTGTCTACGGATGAATGAATAAACAAAATGTGGTAAAGACATCCAATGGGCTATTACTCAGCCATAAAAAGAAGGGAAATTCTGACACAAGCTATCACATGGATGAATCTAGAAGACATTATGCCAAGTGAAATAAGCCAGACACGAAAGGATAAACATTGCATGATTCCACTTATGTAAGGCATCTAGAACAGGTTATAGAGACAGACACTGGAAGAGCGATCACCAGGAACTGGAGGGAGGGGAGCAGGGAGTTAGTATTTAATGGATCCAGGGTATGGGTTTGGGATGATGACAAAGTCTGCAAACGGTTAGTGGTAATAGGTACACAGTACTGTGAATGAATTGAATACCACTGAACTGTACACTTAAAATGGTTCAAATGGTAAACCTTATGTTATGTATAGTTTACCAAAATAAAACTATACATAGTTTTGTTTTGTTTTTTTTTACCACCAGGGAAAAAAAAAAACTTGGGGGCTGTTAAACGAGACAGGTGTGCAACCCCCAGTTATATTCTCTGGAAAAGAAAAGTCATCCCCATACATTTCCTTGCCAAGAAGGGGCAAGAGACAGACCAAAGTCCGCCACTAGCAAGGCATGCCCTCTGCGGAGCCCCGGAGCAGGCGCAGGGTGGGAGCGGGTCTGCAGGACCCCGTAGACCCTATTGTCTACTCTCTCCCAGAACCCCACCCCCAAGAAGGCTCCGCGGCCCAGCGATACCCACAGAGGGCCAGAAGTGATGAATGACAAGGTGCAGAGTGCTCCCGGAGGCTGGCAGGAGCCGCAGAGGCAGGAGGGGATGTTGTCCATAAACCAAAGTCCTGGGGAATTCGAAAGCAAAGACAAGGACAGTGGGACTGCTGGGAATCCGGGGAGGCTTCCTGAAGGAGGTGGCCTTGAACTTGGTTTTGAAGGAGGCAGAGATAGGACACCCCTGGTTTCTTGCAACCCCTCTGCTTAGGCTGGATGCAGGGACGAACCATTTATGGAGCTTCTACTCAGCACTTGCTCAGTCCTAACAGTGACCCTGTGAGGCGGCAGTCATTGTGCCCAGGTTATCGAGCAGGAGCCTGAGGCCCGGAAGACTGCACTTGTCCAGAGTGGCGGTCTAGGGGGGCATAGCTCAGGGGTAGAGCATTTGACTGCAGTGTGGCGGCCTAAATGTTGAAACTCAGGCTTATCTGACCCCCAGATCCGTGCTGCTCCCACAATACAAAGCTTCTCCCCCAGGATTCGAGCGGGTCCCACTCCCCTCACGATCCCACCCCACAGATGTGTGACGTCCACCCTAAGGAGGAGGCTATGGATTTAAACCCGGATTTACACCAGGTTGGGGAGAAGTCCAGGCGGCCCCTGGAACTTGTGACTGTTCTCTGAAATGCGGGCGGTCTTGTGCAGTCTGTGCCCTAAACTTGTGGAGTCTGTGCTAATTCTAGTGCCAGAACTGAATTGAATTGTGGGACGCCTAGCTGGTGTTGAAGAATTGTACGGTTGGTATGGGAGACACAATTTGGTGTCAGAAAAAAACAGTATCACACAGTCGTTTAAAACATTTTTTAAATGGTGCCAAGTGACGGGAGGAGACCCAAGGGCGTCCAGGGCCCCTGCCGTGTTCTTGCTCTGGGTCTGGCCAGCGCTTGAGTTGTTTGCCGTGTGACAGTTCACTGAACTGTAAAGGTATGTACTTTATATGCTTCTGTCTGCTATTGTTACCTCGTAATGTGTAATAAATGCCAAAGGTTGTTCTCTAACTTTTAACTTTACCGGTGAGAAAAGACACATGTAAGCGCCAGACTTGGCCCCCAGGGAGCAAGTTTGCAACCCCTGAGTTAAGTGTTTTCTCCCAGTTGGAGAGCACCTGGCCGGTGAAATGACCAGGGCACCAGGATCTGCCTCCAGCCGAGAAGAGCTGGCCGCAGGGGACGGACGAGGACCGCCATGGCTCTTACTGTCCAACCCCCTCCTCCTGCACATAAGGTGTCATTATCTGCATTACTCAGATGAGGCCAGCAAGGTCCAGGAACCCCCAACGAGAGGCCCCGCCTCAAAAGTTGTCATCCTGGGACTTCCCCGGTGGTCCAGCGGTTAGGAATCCGCCTGCCAGTGCCGTGGACAATGAGTTCAGTCCCTGGTCCAGGAAGATCCTACATGCCTTGGAGCACCACGCTGCTGAGCCCGCACTCTGGGCCACGTGCCACGATGACGGGAGCCCGGGTGCCCTAGAGCCTGTTCTCTGCAACAAGGGAAGCCCCCGAAATGAGCAGCCCACGCGTAGCAACAAAGCGCAGCCCCTGCTCACCGTAACTGGAGAAAGTCCGAGCAGAGCAGCAAAGATCGAGCCACATCTAATTAATTAATCTTTAAAAGTCATCATCTCATTAGGGGCCTCAGCACCTCCAACAAATTTCCAACTGTTTATCTCATCTTCAAGAGCCTCCTGCAAGCCTCTGCCTGGAGCAGGGCAGGTGGGATCCCAAGACTTTCTCTGCGGCCTCTTCCACGGGGCCTCAGTTGCTTTCATGACCTTGACTCACTCTTGCTGCAATTTTAATTATTATTTTAATGATGCTTTTCAAAGATGCTTGGCGGCCTCAGGCACTTAGGTCTCATCAGCCCAAATTCATCCCCATTACTGTGATTAGTATTTTATTAACAGTAATAATTCCCTGCACAGGCCATCAACTTGTCATTAGGTGATTTCAAAACCCTTGTGGAGGTTGGCTCACAGCAAGTCAGAGGCAGCGTTTTGCTCCCCGTGATTAGAACTCAGCACACGCCATGAGTGGGCTCCGTGACCAGGGCCGGGCGCAGTGACGGGACTTCCAGTGCTGCCTCCCACCAGGGGATGTTAGGCCGTACAGGATGCGGCATTAAGCAGTGAGACAGCCTCTTATTCATTCTTTTTCCACATTTTTTTCCTTTGAATTTGACCGAGAGAAGGTCTGTCTTGTCCTATTTGTCCCTGGAACCTCTCCATGTCTCTTTAGTACAGACAGAACAGACCCCAGGCTTGGACCCTTGGGCTGGACCTGGTGAAAATTTAATGATGCCAGTTTGCTTTTCTAGGTTATTTCCACTCTCATCTTCTATTAAGGGATGTAAATTTTCCTTTTCAAATGAATTTATTTAAGTAATACTAGGTGAATCTAAAGAAAATATTTTTTTAGAGGAGAATTGCTTTACAATGTTGTGTTGGTTTCTGCCACACAACAACTCTAAATCAGTCATAATTATATATATATATATATAAATATATATATCCCCTTCCTCTTGAGCCTGACTTCCCCCCTCCCAACTCCACCCCTCTAGGTCATCACAGAGCCCCAGACTGGGCTCCCTGTCTTATTTATCGGCCACCCACCAGCTCTCTATTAGTGTATATATGTCAGTGATACTAAAGAAAATATTAAAGAAATAATAATCCGGGTCAGAGGTCAGCAAACTGTGGCCTGCATGCCAAATCTGTTGCACTGCCTGTCTTTGTATGGTTCATGAACTAAAAATGTTTTTAGTAAATGTAGAAGCTGCTCTATAACACAGGGAGCCCAGTCTGGGGGAAGGGAGTGGAGAATAAAAGCATGAAGGATATTTTGTGATACGTGACAAATATATGAAATTCAAATTTCAGGGTCCAGAAACAAAGTTGAATTGGCACACATCCATGTTTATTGATTTACGTTTTGCCTACGGCTGCTCTGCTGCCACAGTGGCAGAGTTAAGTAGTTGCAACAGAGACCAAATAACCCACAATGTTTAAAATATTTATTATTTGATCCTTTACAGAAAAAGTTTTCTGACCCCTGGTTAAGGTGGTTGGCTGACATGGCCAAGATCTTGTGATGATACCAGAGTGAGTCAATCCCTCCTCAGAACTCTAGGAGGTTATCATCATTTGTTTCCACCCAGTTTACAGGTGAGAAGGAAACTGTGGCTCAGAGAGGTTGAGTGAGTTGCGCAAGGTCACACAGCCAGTCAGCAGAAAGTCAGAATGTGAGCCAAGGTCAGACTCCAAAGGGGCATTTGGTGGGTAGGGTTGAACATCACGTATGCTTTGCTGATCTTTCTTGCCACCCCTTCATTTTCTTCATGTCCCTCAAATACACCTAGTACTTTCTTTTAAACCTCTACACCTTTCTTCAAACACCGCTTCTTCCTATTAACTGCAGCAAGATAGCCCCTTCTCCAGGAAGTCTCTGCTATGGCCCATCCCTCCTGGGCCCAGGGCAGACCTCCCTCCTCTGCCCTCCCCACCCTGGTACCTGCATGTCGGTGGATTTTTCATCATTTTTTTTTTTTCTTTTTTGCCTCATTGCACAGCATATGGGATCTTAGTTCCCCGACCAAGGGTCGAATCTGTACCTCCTGCATTGGACGCGCAGAGAAGTTCACTGGACTGCCAGAGAAGTTCCCATCATCAATTCTTGATGACATGGCTCATCTCCACAGCTCAGGAAACGCCCTGGAGGGCGGGGGCAGTGTCATGTACAGAGTCCTAATAATTTAGCAGAACAAGACAGGCCTTCCTCGCCTTGCGCCTTGTCTATGGTCACCTCACCTCTCCCCTGCTTCTGCTTTATGCTCCTGCAGGACTGAACCACCTATAATTCCCCAAACCCATTGAGTGGGCTCAGGCCTCTCGGCCTATGCATGGGCTGTTCCTTCTGCTGGAACATCCTCCCTGCCCCTTCCGCACCTAAGTCCTACACATCCTTCAAAGTCCCAACCAGGCATCAGTATGGAGACTGCTGCACCCCGCTCCCACCCCAACAGAGCAGACCCCGCCCTCCCCTGGACTCCTCCATGCCCCCAAGCCCTCGTGAGGCAGTAGGAGGGGAAGTTTAGCCTGCAGGTCTGGACAGTCTGGGGTCCAGTCTGGCTCTTCTCAGCTCTAGTTCTCTGTCATTGCCCCAGTGACTGAGCCTGGCTCTGCCTCAGCTGCTTTGCCTATAAAATGGGGGCAGTAACAGAAGGTTGCACCTGGTATCACTGTGAGGCTTGAATGAGATAAGACCTGGGAAGCCCTTACCTACAGAGAGGCTCCATTCTGCTGTTAGATTTCTTTTCCTAACTTCTTTTTTTTTTAATTTGGCTCACCAGGTCTCAGTTGAGGCACACAGGATTTTCAGTCTTCACCGTGGCATGTGGGATCTAGTTCCCTGACCAGGGATTGAACCCAGGCCCTGGAACTGGGAGCACGGAGTCTTAACCACTGGACCACCAGGGAAGTCCCAACCTCTCCTGTTATTACTGCACCGTGATTCTGATGGTCACTTTCCTTGTTCCTCTGCCCTCCAAGTGCTGGGGGTTCTGCAAGAGCCGGGAAATGGCTCTTGTCTCCGTGACTCCCCTGTGCCCAGTTCAGCAGATTGGGGTGAGATACTCAGGAAACATGATTTCCCTCCTCCTTCCTCCTCCTCAGCTCCACCCCACCCCCACTGCCCTCTGAACAAAGCAAACAGGACCCAGGGTGGCACCCAGCCTGCCCAAGTACAAGCCTACTTTCTCACGGGGGTCCCCAACACAAGTCCAGGGCTGCAGGTCCCAGGCTCCCCAGGGCCACCCCGAGAGCTGCCCCCACAGCCACACTTCCGGCCCATTGCAAATCCAAAGAGAGTACCCCATAAACTTGGTTTATGAGCCGGGAAAAAGGTGAAGAGGCCTGCCTTGTTCCTGAGTCACTAAGACCTCAAAGAAGGCCACACCAGCGTCCTTGTTCCCTGTCCAGCCACCAGGCCCTCTCCCGAGAGTGGACCCCCCCCAACCCCATAAATCAGTTACAAAAAAAAAAACTGCCTCGCCAAAGACACACCTAAGTGCTCCGCTTACAGCTGGGCTCAGGGCCAAGATGGCAGCAGGCAGAGCAAACCAAAGCCTTCCCCAAACCAGAGTCCCCATAAATCTAAATGCAAAGGAGGTGGGTCAGCTGTTTGGCTGATCTTAATGACCCAGATAACCATGATGGTGTGATCACTCACCTAGAGCCAAACATCCTGGAATGTGAAGTCAAGTGGGCTTTAGGAAGTATCACTATGAACAAAGCTAGTGGAGGTGATGGAATTCCAGTTGAGCTGTTTCAAATCCTGAAAGATGATGCTGTGAAAGTGCTGCACTCAATAAGCCAGCAAATTTGGAAAGCTCAGCAGTGGCCAAACGACTGGGAAAGCTCAGTTTTCATTCCAATCCCAAAGAAAGGGAATGCCAAAGAATGTTCAAACTACCACACAATTGCACTCATCTCACATGATAGCAAAATAATGCTCTAAGTTCTCCAAGCAAAGCTTCAACAGTATGTGAACCATGAACTTCCAGATGTTCAAGCTGGATTTAGAAAACACAGAGGAACCAGAGATCAAATTGCCAACATCTGTTGGATCATTGAAAAATCGAGAGAGTTCCAGAAAAGCATCTGCTTCTGCTTTATTGATTATTCCAAAGCCTTTGACTGTGTGAATCAATAAACTGTGGAAAATTCTGAAAGAGATGGGAATACCAGGCCACCTTTTACCTGCCTCCTGAGAAACCTGTATGCAGGTCAGGAAGCAACAGCTAGAACTGGACATAGAACAACAGACTGGTTCCAAATTGGGAAAGGAGTACATCAAGGCTGTATATTGTCCACATACTTATTTAATTTATATGCAGAGTACATCGTGAGAAATGCTGGGCTGGATGAAACACAAGCTGGAATCAAGATTGCTGGGAGAAATATCAATAACCTCAGATATGCAGATGACACCACCCTTAGGGCAGAAAGTGAAGAGGAACTAAAGAGCCTCTTGATGAAAATAAAAGAGGAGAGTGAAAGTGTTGGCTTAAAACTCAACATTCAAAAAAACTAAGATCGTGGCATCCGGTCCCATCACTTCATAGCAAATAGATGGGGAAACAATGGAAACAATGAGAGACTTTATTTTGGGGGACTCAAAAATCACTGCAGATGGTGACTGCAAGCTTTAAACTAAAAGACATTTGCTCCTTGGAAGAAAAGTTATGACCAACTTAAACAGCATATTAAAAAGCAGAGACATTACTTTGCCAACAAAAGTCTGTCTAGTCAAAGTTATAGTTTTTCCAGTAGTCATGTATGGATGTGAGAGTTGGAGTATAAAGTAAGCTGAGCAGTGAAGAATTGGTGCTTTTGAACTGTGGTGTTGGAGAAGTCTCTTGAGAGTCCCTTGGACTGCAAGAAGATCCAACCAGTCCATCTTAAAGGAAATCAGTCCTGAATATTCATTGGAAGGACTGATGTTGAAGCTGAAACTCCAATAATTTGGCCACCTAATGTGAGGAAGTGACTCACTGGAAAAGACCCTGATGCTGGGAAAGATTGAAGACGGGAGGAGAAGGGGACGACAGAGGATGAGATGGTTAGATGGCATCACCGACTTGATGGACATGAGTTTGAGTAAACCCTGGGAGCTGATGACGGACAGCGAGGCCTGGCGTGCTGCAGTCCATGGGGTCGCAAAGAGTTGGCCACAACTGAGCAACTGAACTGAACTGAGATGTAATTTACATACCACAAGATTCACCCATCCATAGGGAGTAATTCAATGTAATTCAGTATTTTACAGAGTCAGGCCACCATCAGCACAAGCTCATGTTAGAATGTCGTCCATTCACAGTCACTCTCCATTTCCCTACAGCAGCGCCCCACCAGCCCCAGGCATTCTTGAGACTATTTTATGTCTGCATAGATTTGTCTATTCTGCACATTTCGTGTAAATGGAATCATACAACATGCAGTCGTTTGAGGCTGGCTTCTTTCATTTAGCATGTTTTTGAGTTCATTCATTTTGTAGAGGTTTCACTATTTCAATCTTTTTTGTATTCTATGGAATGGAAATATCGGGTTTTGTTTCTCCATCCACCAGACGATGGACATTTGAATTGTTTCCGTTTGGGACCATTATGAATAACACTGCTATGAACATTTACGTGTGAGTTTTGGGTGGATACAGGTTTTCATTTTTCTGAAGTGGATAGCTAAGGGTGGAATCACTAGGTCATAGGCTAACTCTATGTTCACCATTTTGAGAAATTGCTTTTCCAAAGTAACTGCACCAGCTCACATTCCCACTAGCCGTGTAGGCAGATTCCATCTCTGCACACCCTTGTTGACACTCGTTATTGTCTAGAGGGTGTAAGTCGTGTCTCACTGGGTTGTGACCTGCATTTCCCTAACGACTAAGGATGTAGACCAGCTTTTCGTTTGCTTACTGGCCATTTGCCTATCTTCTTTGGACGTATATTTATTCGAATTCCTTTGCCCACTTTTTAATTGGGTTATGTGTCTTCTTCATCATTCCCCTTTTACAGATTAGAGGAGGGAGGCTCAAAGAGGCAGAGCAGCTGGCCCGTAGCACCGCAGCTTGTGGGGGCACTGGGAGCCTGACCCCTACGTGCTGCCCTTGGCACTGCTGCGGGCCACCTGCAGATTCCCCATTTGACCTTATTGCCGGGGGCCTGTTTGGAGCTTGTGAGCAGTTGGATGACTCTTTGGAACCGGGGGACTGGGGGGGACGGGGGGACATCTCTCTACCTTTAGAAGCCTGTGATGCCCAGAAAGAAAAGCGCTTGGCCCCTCCGCAGCAGCCGGCGCCCCTCCGCAGCCCCAGGAGCGGGTACCAGCAGCGTCACTCCTGCAGACCCTCAGCGTTACAGGACGCGTGTCCCGGGCCACGCGGCTGCGCCCCGCCCTCTCCCCCCAGCTCCCACAGCCTCTCCATCCGCCTCCCTCTCTGCTCTGCACTTGGGAGTCTGGCCTGCTTTCTCCTGACCTCAGGCCTTGGCTCAGCCTCCTGGCCCCTGATCTGGTTTTTTCTCCACGGTCCAGTGACCCCACTGATGGCGCGCTGGGTCCCAGCCCCGCTGGCCTGACCCAGCTCTCCTCCAGAGGCCCCCTCGGTCAGTCCTCTCAGCAGACAGCGTCTGGGCCCCTGCTCAGAGCAGGCCACCAGGGGCCCAGAAAAGACAGGATATGGTCTGTGCCCTTGATAGGGTGGATGAGGCAGAATCATAATGACTGAGAGCCAGTGAAGGTCTTTTTCATTTATTTCTGGCTGCGCTGGGTCTGCATTGCTGCCTGAGGGCTCCCGTCTAGCTGGGGTGAGCAGGGGCGGCTACTCTCCAGTCGCAGCGCTCAAGCTCCTCATCACGGCGGCTTCTCTTGCTGTGGGCAAAGGCTCTAGGGCACACGGGCTTAGCTGCCCCACAGCATGTAGGATCTTCCCAGAGCAGGGACTGATGTCCCCTGCATCAGCGGGCAGATTCTTAACCCCTGGACCACCGGGCAAGTGCCGACAGTGACATTTTATAGGAGCCGTAACAGATGAGAAAATCCCACACGAGGAATTCCGGGGTGAGGGTCGGGAGGCAGAGGGAAACAGACGGACAGACTCCCCGCCGGAGGGCAGAGGCAGGAAGGGCGCTCCGGCAGCAGGAACAGTAAGAGACGTGATGGAGAGGTGCGAAATCCGCGGAACTGCAGGCAGCTGAGGTTGTTGGTGTGAAGTCCGTAACCAGGATCTGGTAAAGCTAGGGTCATGGAGGACCTCGCCACACAGAGGAATTTAGAGCCGTGGGAGTGAACAAGGGTTTTAAGGTGGGGATGGCCTTGGCCAAATCTGTGCTTTAGGAAAATACCAGCTGGTGATCGGTGTCATCAAGATCAGCACATGACTTTCCACGGGGCATTCTGTGGCTGCCGGCCCGTCCCATCCCACTTCCCAGCCTGTTCACTGTCCTGCTCTCCTAGAAGAGCATTTCACACCTCCTCTGTCTCAAAGCTCAGGCACCTCTTCCCCATCCTCCTCCTCAGCTAATGGCCTTCCTTCCGATGCGTTAAGGAAGCAGAAGCAACCAGAAGAGATGGCTCACATCCGTCCATCACTTCATTCCAGTCTAGGTGACACTGCTCCGCCCTCCCATGTGGTGTTAAGTGAACTCTCCAGCCTGCACCTGAGTCCCTCTCCTCCATCCGTGCAAGGGACCTGTCAGTTCTCCCCCATATAAGGACGTCGCCCCGTCAGCTGGCCCCTGTCTGCTGGGTCATTCTCATCACCATACAAATCTCTATCTCACTGTAAAGTAATTTCTCAACAGTTTTCTTTTTTTTTTTTTTTTTTGACCCTGCATCCCCTCCAGCAACAGGCCCATTTCTCTGATCATTTTCATGGTACAATTTCTCAAAAGAGTTTTGGATGTTTCTCTGGCCACATTCAGTTTAAAGAACTGAATCAATTCAAAGAAGAATCAAACTGAACATGGAGCAGGAGATTATAAAAATGACCATGGACATTTGAAAAAGAACCAAAAATAACTTCTAGGAATGAAAAATATATCAAGTGAAATTTAAAAATCAATGGCTGGATGAAATAGAAGATCATATAGAACTGAACAGATAATTGGGACAACTAAAGATATATTTGAAGAAATTTATCTAGAATGTGGAACAGAGAGATAAAATTATAAACTACAGAAAAAAAAAAAAACTAAAGACATGGAGGACAAAATGAGAGGGTGTAACACTCATCTCTTTGGAGTTCAATGAAGAAGGCTGAAAAACAGTCCTGCAAAAGATACCCATGTCCTAATGCCTGGAACTTGTAAAGGTTACCATATATGAAAAGGGGTGGGGGGGGTCTTTGCAGATGTGATAAAGAGTCAGAGGACAGGGGGATTAGCATAGATTATCCTGAGTCCCTGAATGCAGTCACTTGTATTCTTATGAGGGAGGCAGAGGGAGATTTGACAACACACAGAGAAGTCTGCAGGAAGACAAAACGGAGAGAGGTTTGAGGACACCGCCCTTGAAGACTGGAGTGATGCTGCCACAAGCCAAGAGGGTGGGCAGCCACCAGAACCTGTAAGAGGCAAGGAAGGTGCCCCCTCCCACAGCCTCCAGAGAAAGCAAGGCCCCGCCGACACCTTGGCTTCAGCCCCATCACATTAGTTAGGACTTTTGGTCTCCAGAGCTGTGAAAGAATAAATGCCTGTTGTTTTAAGTCACCAAGTTTGAGGTCGTTTGTTAACAACAGCCAGAGAACACTCATACAAGGGGAGAGAAGCTTAGCTGAAACGATAACAGCTATGAAGTTTTTACAATTGATGAAATACATGAATCATATGTATTGTAATACATGAAACACAGTAAACTTAAAGAAAGATCAAAGTTTAAATCCACATGTGCATATAATATAACGCACCTGCAGAATAACATGGTCAAAGAGAAAATACAGTCAGAGGGGGAAACAACAGATGATAAACGAAGAAACACGGATGCTTGGACAGCTAACTTTTCAGTATTAACAACTAAAGCCAGAAGACAGTGGAATAAAGTTTTCAAATGGTCAGATAATTGTCCTATAGTGAAAATAATTGTCCCTAAGACCCAACAAAACAACTATCTTTCAGGAACAAAGACAAAATCTTCAAACAATTAAATTGGGTGTCTTGACCACCAATCAACTTTCATCAAGAGTAAGTCAGACAGAGGAAGACAAATATCAGAAGATATCACTTGTGGAATCTAATAAAAAATGATACAAATGAACTTATTTATAAAACAGAAATATACTCACAGATTTCAAAATCAAATTCATGGTTACCAAAAGGGAGAAGTCGGGGGACGTGATAAGTTAGAAGACTGAGATTAGCATACACAATGAGCTGCCCGGGGCTGTGCCATGCTAAGACATTTCGGTCACGGCCGACTCTGCAGCCCTCTGGACTGGAGCCTGCCAGGCTCCTCTGTTCACGGGACCCTCCAGGCAGGCATACCGGGGTAGGCTGTGGTATCCTACGTCCAGGAGATCTTTCTGACCCAGGGGTCAAACCTGCATCTCCCGCATTGGCAACAGGTTCTTCACCACTAGCGCTACCTGGGAAGCCCACCATGTATGCTGCTATACATAAAATTAATAACTAATACGGACGTACTGTATAGCACAGGGAATTCTATTCAATACTCTGTAATAATTTATACGGGAAAAGAATCTGAAAAGAATGAAAAAACATATACGTATAGCTGATTCACTTTTCTGTATATCTGAAACTAACACAATGTAGTAAATCAACTATATACCAATTAAAAATTTTAAAGCCACTTTCACCGAGGGAACTTCAAAAAATGTACAGCAGGTTGAAGGAAAATGATCCCAGATGTAAGGTTGGAAATGTGAAATAGAGCAATGGAAAAAAGGACAACCATGCAGGGAAATATAAACCAATGTTAATTAAATAAAATACAACACCTGCACAAGTTAATTTATCATTCAATGCAGTTTCAAATAAACTCCCAACCAGGTGCTCCTGTCACAGGACAATCTCTTTCTATAATTTGTAAAGAAGGACAAAGGGCCAAAAGGCTCTGAGACATTCCTGAAGGATTACAAGGACTGGGCGTGGCCTCCCAGCCATCAGTGCCCACAGTTTAGGGTGATCTTTAAGTCTGTTTTAAAGCCCTAGTCACTGAGTAGTGTGGCTTTGGCTCAGAGATAGACACATAGGCCATGGGATCAGACTAGCGAGTCAGAAATAGACTCAAGCATATTGGAAATGCGATCTAGAGAAAACGTGGTTTTCAAAAATAATGCAGAAGATGAACTGTTCAATACATAGAGCTAGAACGGTTGCTTATCCGAAAGGAAAAAACTGAAATTAGATCCCTATTTATATAAAAATCAATTCCTTTGGCTAAAGACCTAAACATGCAAGGCAAAATTTTAGAAGAAAGTAGAGGAAACTGTGTTCTCAGGGGAGGAAAGGACTTCCTTCAAAGTGCACAAAAATCACAGACCACATCAGTAAGTCCTACTACGTCAAGAACAAGAATTTCTGTTCACCAAGACACACCATTTAGAAAGCGAAAAGGTAAGCCACGGATTGGGAAATGACTAGTTGAAATGCATATACTTTACAAAAGATCAAGATCAGAATATATGAAAAGCTCCCAAAGGATCAATAAGAAAAAGATGACACAGCAGAAAAAGATTAGAAATGTAACCTAGCATCACACAGACAAGCAGACAAGTGTTGCCAATTCAATTTCATTAAGAATCAGCAAACCTAAAACCTCCCTAATACGCCGATTTACACCCACCAGGTTGGCACCTACATCAAAGTCTGACACCACCAAGTGTTGTCAGGGTTGTGGAACAATGCAAGCTCTGTACACTGCTTTGGGAGTGTTAATTCATGCAACCACTTTATAGAGAAACTTGGCATTGTCTGGTCAAGTGCAGATGTGCGTATCTTCCAACCCAGCATTTCTATTCTGTGGGCCTCACCTAGAAACTCTTACACATGTGCATCAGGGGCAGCAATAAATATTAAGGGCAGCAGCCCTATGTCCACCGAAAGAAGAATGGAGACGTGACCTGTGGTTTATTTCTACAGTAGAGCGCATTATGGGAGAGAAAATGCATGCACGACAGCTCTGCTCAACCGTACGAATGAGTTTCATAAACAAAATGTGGATCAAAAACATGCGTGCTGTAGGAAAATGCAGACAGTCCAATTCTATTTCTCCAAAGTTCAAAGGCATGCAAGACTAGACAATATGTTTCTTAGGACTGCAACCATCTGTGAGAAAACTATAAAGAAAGGGGCAAACAAATGATAAATCCAAAACTCAGGGTAGTTATTGCCTCTGGATGACAGGAAGAGGCAGAGAGCAAGGAGAGACATGGGAAAGCTTCACGAGTCAACAATGTCAGCTCTCCTAAGTTGGATGGTGGGTATATGTATTTATTATTTTTATTTAATTTATATGTGTTACATGGCTCAGTTCAGTTCAGTTGCTCAGTCACGTCCGACTCTTTGCGACACCATGGACTGCAGCACGCCAGGCCTCCCTGTCCAACACCAACGCCCAGAGTTTACCCAAACTCATGTCCATTGAGTCGGTGATGCCATCCAACCATCTCATCCTCTGTCGTCCCCTTCTCCTCCTGCCCCCAATCCCTCCCAGCATCAGGGGCTTTTCCAATGAGTCGGTTCTTCGCATGAGGTAGCCGAAGTATTGGAGTTTCAGCTTCAGCATCAGTCCTTCCAATGAATATTCAGGACTGATCTCCTTTAGGATAGACTGGTTGGATCTCCTTGCAGTCCAAAGGGCTCTCAAGAGTCTTGTCCAACACCACAGTTCAAAAGCATCAATTCTTCTGCGCTCAGCTTTCTTTATAATCCAACTCTCACATCCATACATGACTACTTGAAAAACCATAACTTTGACTAGACGGACCTTTGTTGGCAAAATAATGTCTCTGCTTTCTAAAATGCTATCTAGGTTGGTCATAACTTCTCTTCCAAGAAGCAAACGTCTTTTAATTTCAAGCTTGCAGTCACCATCTGCAATGATTTTTGAGCCCAAAAACAAAGTTTCTCACTGTTTCCATTGTTTCCCCATCTATTTGCCATGAAGTGATGGGAACAGATGCCATGATCTTAGTTTTCTGAATGTTGAGCTTTAAGCCAACTTTTCCACTCTCTTCTTTCATTTTCATCAACAGGCTCTTTAGTTCCACTTCACTTTCTGCCATAAGGGTGGTGTCATCTGCATATCTGAGGTTAATGATATTTCTCCCGGCAACCTTGATTCCAGCTTGTGCTTCCTCCAGCCCAGCGGTTCGCATTATGTTCTCTGCATAGAAGTTAAATAAGCAGGGTGACAATATACAGCCTTGACGTACTCCTTTTCCTATTTGGAACCAGCCTGTTGTTCCATGTCTGGTTCTAACTGTTGCTTCTTGACCTGCATACAGATTTCTCAGGAGGAAGGTAAAAGGTGGCCTGGTATTCCCATCTCTTTCGGAATTTTCCACAGTTTATTGTGATCCACACAGTCAAAGGCTTCGGCATAATCAATAAAGCAGAAGTAGATGTTTTTCTGGAACTCTCTTGCTTTTTCAGTGATCCAACAGATGTTGGCAATTTGATCTCTGGTTCCTCTGCCTTTTCTAAAACCAGCTTAAACATCTGGAAGTTCTCGGTTCACGTATTGCTGAAGCCTGGCTTGGAGAATTTTGAGCATTACTTTACTAGTGTGTGAGATGAATGCAATTGTGTAGTAGTTTGAGCATTCTTTGGCATTGCCTTTCTTTGGGATTGGAATGAAAACTGACCTTTTCCAGTCCTGTGGCCACTGCTGAGTTTTCCAAATTTGCTGGCATATTGAGTGCAGCACTTTCACAGCATCATCTTTCGGGATTTGAAACAACTCAACTGGAATTCCATCACCTCCACTAGCTTTGTTCGTAGTGATGCTTCCTAAGGCCCACTTGACTTCACATTCCAGGATGTTTGGCTCTAGGTGAGTGGTCACACCATCATGGTTATCTGGGTCATGAAGATCTTCTTTGTATAGATATTCTGTGTATTCTTTCCACCTCTTCTTGGTATCTTCTGCTTCTCTTAGGTCCATAATGTTTCTGTCCTTTATTGTACCCATCTTTGTATGAAATGTTCCCTTGGTATCTCTAATTTTCTTGAAGAGATCTCTAGTCTTTCCCATTTTATTGTTTTCCTCTATTTCTTTGCATTGATCACTGAGGAAGGCTTTCTTAGCTCTCCTTGCTATTCTTTGGAACTCTGCGTCCAAATGGGTATATCTTTCCTTTTCTCCTTTGCCTTTAGCTTCTCTTCTTTTCTCCGCTATTTATGAGGCCTCCTCAGACAACCATTTTGCCTTTTTGCATTTCTTTTTCTTGGGGATGGTCTTGATCCCTGCCTCCTGTACAATGTCACGAACTTCCATCCACAGTTCTTCAGGCACTCTGTCTATCAGATCTAATCCCTTGAATCTATTGGTCACTTCCACTGTATAAACGTAAGGGATTCGATTTACATGGCTGAATGTCCTTAATTTAAAAAAGGGAATTCCCTGGAAGTCCATTGGTTAGGGCTCCTCGCTCTACTGCAGGGGACATGGGTTTGATCCCTGGTCACACAACTGAGATGCTGCATGCCAAACAACACAAACAAAACAAACAAACAAAAATGTAAAAAAATAAAACAGGAAATGCAACTACCACACACAGGCACCCATAATCTCTGGGAACCATGAGGATGGGGTGGAATCCAGAGAGAGACACTGGAGAGGGGAGCCTGGCCATGAGGCTTTGCCTCTCTGGGGGCTTGGGAGTATCAACCAAAATCACGAGTGTCAAAATGCTAAAGAACGATGCCTAGCCTGTGATATAAGTGTTCACTCTGATTGCAGTGATGAGGGCTTGGTGGGGGACAACGGTCATGGGAACAGGAGGAAAGGACTGTATCTGAGACATCTGTGTGGCTCAGGGTGATAGAATCGGGGGAGGGGTGAGAGAGTCAGTAATGACACCACCATTTCATTGTGTGTATCTTATGGCAGTGAAAGCTCTGAGTCCTAACCACTGGACTGCCGGGGAATTCCCTTGCTGTATTTCTTAATACACTTAGTATTTGCAGAAAACCAAGCAGGGACCCATAGAGGAGAAGCAGTGGGAGCTTGCAGACCTGGTGGTTGTTGCCCACGCCGTGACTGGGCCACGTGCATGATTCCTCCTTTCTTTTTTGGCTGCACTGGGTCTTCACTGCTGCGTGAGGACGTTCTCTCATTACAGTGAGCCAGGGCTGCTCTCTGCTGCCGAGCGTGGACTCTGGGGCGTGCGTGTACCGGTAGTTGTGGTGCTCGGGTCAGTTGATCCACAACATGGGAAATCTTCTAGGTCCAGTGATTGAACCGGCGTCCCCTGCATCGGCAGGCAGATTCTCAACCACTGGACCACCAGGGAAGTCCGATGGTTATTTCTATACTGTGCATGCGCACCGCCCTGAGACAGGTGGATTGGAAAGGCCGTATAAAGGATGGAAAATCCAGGATTTGCTGAGGCGCCTTCCCCAGGCCTGTCCTTGGAGCCAAGGCAGATGCCATAGCTCATAGTCAAGGCTGCACCATCCCTCAGGAAAACTCAGAGTCTAAATGGTCCTTTTTGGGGCTCACTGGAGAGCCCTTCCTCCTTGCCCCTTCAAAATGCTAAGCATCTTATTTGGGGAGGTACACACATCTTCTGGGGCTTCCCAGGTCACTCAGTGGTAAAGAATCCCCCTGCCAGTGCAGGAGATGAGGGTTCAATCCCTGGTCCGGGAAGAGCCCCTGGAGAAGGAAATGACAACCCAGTCCAGCATGCTTGCCTGGAGAATTTCACGGACAGAGGAGCCTGGCGGGCATAGTCCACGTGGTTGCAGAGTCGGACACAACTTAGCGACTAAACAACAGCACACCTTTAGAGGTGGCTACCCTTGGAAGTAAAGCACATTCGTGCCGGAAGCCTGTCTCTGTGGGCCTCGGGGGAACCTGACTCCTGAACGGGGCTCTCCGAGGCAAGGGTCTTTGAAGATGCTCCCAGGGGCCTGGGCCCTCCCAGCCACACGGCAAAGCTAACATTGACGCAGGCTGTTGGTCCGTCCCTCCCCCCGCCCACCCCTGCTCATTCCCTCCCTCTCAGTCTCCCAAAGGAAGAGAAGAACGGTCATCAGAGGCCAGTGGCTGCTGTGCAGGCAACACCAAGAGCCGCTCCACGCTCGGGAGAGAACACTGCATCTCCTCCTCGTGGCTTCGGGGGGTCTACACGTTCAGAGAAACTTCTCCAGTAACCAACCATAGACGCGATGCCTGAAAGCCTAGTCTTATACTTTGTCTTCTTGTTACTGGAACCGCAGATCAGTTCCAGAAGGGACTTCAAAAGGTCATCTGGGCAGCTCTGCCTCCGAAGACCAACCTGGATCAGACACATCTCCTCTGTCCCTGAAGGTTCCTATGAGGGAAACGCCGCTGATGCTCTCCGGATAAGAAGCTGCTCTCGAAAAGCCTTGAGGCAAAGGGGACCTGCCGGGAACACCCTGCCTTGGGCAGCCTGCAGTGGGTTCCCATTTATGGAAGGCGACCGGGCACTGCAAATCTAAGGCTTTAAAATAGCTTCATCCCACATAGTTTCCGAATAAAATGATCCTAAATAAACAACTGGACAGCTGAATTAAGATGCACTTACAAGGTTGTAGATAACAAAGAAAGAATATAAATGAGCCATGTGGGGATTTAAACGCATGGCAGTAAATACAAACAGCACAGACCATTAAATACACCCATTAAAAACAAACTTGGTTTGACAGAGAAAGACAAATATCATATGAGATCATTTACATATAGAATCTAAAAAACGCGATACAAATAAATTTTTATACAAAACAGAAACAGACCCACAGACATTGACAAGAAACTCATGGGGGAAAAGCAGCTCACAAGGGAAAAGTGGGGGAGGGATAAGTCAGGAGTTTGAGGTTAACATATACACACTACCGCACACAAAATAGATAACCAGCAAGGACCTACTGCAGAGAACAGGAGATGATCCTCAACGTTTTGTAATAACCTATAAGGGAAAAGAATCTAAAAAATATGTATATATGTATGTATACTAAATCACTTAACACCAGAAACTGACACAATACTGTAAATGAGCTATACTTTGGTATTAATTAGTGAAAATAAAAATATGTAAAAAGTAAAAAAAAAATTTGGCTTGAGAGAATATTTAATGACATGGAGAGACACTCAAAATATAGTATTAAAAAAATATATATAGTATTAAAAAACAGGTCATAAAATAGTCTGTTTAATAGTTAATATTTTTATTTTTGAAGCATAGGAAAATATAGAAAAGATGAGAGGCATGTGTAGTAAGATCTTAATAACGGCTATCTTTGGGAGGTAATATAGGTATTTTACCCTTCATTTGCATAGCTGTACTTTCAGAGGCTTTGCAATGAATATAGATTAGTTTTATCCTTTTAATTATACTAGTAATGCTCAAATGTGGAATTCAGGGTGACAACTTCAAACGAAACATGTAAGGTCAGCAGATCTCTAACCACCACCTGCCCCAGGGACCGCTCTCTTGCATCAGGGACGACGTGAGGAGTTTAGTATCCTTCGTTTGAATCCTTCTCCTATTCATTCTGCATAGGCGTATGTGTATTCAACACATTTAGAAATAGGCAGCATTCTTTCAGGTTTTTGCTTTCACATATTTGATGGTATATGTACTGTACTGATACGTAACTTGTTTCGTTTTTTCACTTACTCACAGACCTAGGAGATTTTTTCACGTTGATATAAGGAGATCTATCTCAGTTATTTTAACTGCTGCATAGTATCTCCGTGAGTGGATCACAGTTTGTCTACCTGTCCATAACTGATGGATACGTAGGTTGTTTACAGTCTCTGATATACAAACACTGGTGCCTTGAAAATCCTCACCCAAGCTGACATATGTGCAGGCACATACTTATTTCTCTAGAGGAGATTTCTAAGGAACCAAAGCGATAGTCACGCACATTGTAAATTTAAATAGGTAACCCTAAAGTACACTCCAAAAATAACATTTGCCTGTGGATTTTCCCACTAGAGGTATTTAAGATACCTGCTCCTTGCCAATACATGACCTCATCATCAATCTTTCTAATTTTTTGTGTCTTCTTTCAATAATAAGGAAGAAAATAGGATTATCAAAGGTCATCCTGCTTAACCTCCACCATCTGATACTTGACTGGATCTTTACTGTCCTCCAAGGGGTCCAGCAGCCCTTTTCCCTCACCTCAAATACCAGGAACAGAGTTCTGCACTCAGTGCCCCGAGTGGCTGGGGTCACATGTCTGAAGGCTGGGCAAGGAGTGCGAGTGGGCTGTAGATGAGAGGGGAGGTCCCAGAAAAGCAGGAATCATTTCCCATCACCAAGCACCACACATGGACTGTTGGTCTACCTCCAGAATAAATGTCAGCTCTGTCTGCCTCTTCTGAGTTTGTCACAACCATTCGAGACCCAGGCATCCTCATCCTTCACATAAACCCTGAAACTGTCTGCCATTGTCCCCCCCTTCCACTCTTGCCCTTTCAATCCTGTTCATTTTCCACCCAACAGCCAGATGAAGCTTTCCTGAAATGTAACTCAGATCCTGTCACTCCCAGGCTCAACGGCTTCCGATCACTTCCCGCTGAACTGGGAATTACATCCCAGGCCTTTTCCAGGGCTGCAGAACCCTGCACCCTCTGCCCTCCCCCCCGCCGACTCCTTCTCTGCTCTCCCCCTTGCTCACTACCGACCAGACACCCCGGGTGCCCTTCTACTCCACAAAACCCCCAACTTCCCCCAGGGACTCCAGGGTCCCTGTCCACCTTGCCCCCTCTATCAGGGACACTCTTCCCATGCTGACCCCCTGCTCACTTTTCAGATCTCAGCTTAAATGTCATGTGGTCTAAAATGGGTCTTCCCCATCTTGTTCTCATTTTCCACCTTTTGCTTTCATGGGACCCATCCCCACCAGAATGCAGAAGCTCATCCGTGTCCTTGTTTCCGGTATTTCAGGTTCGTCTTCCCACCAGACTGGGAGTCCGTGGGGGCAGAGTCTTGTCCACCATTTCTTTCCTGAATTTCAGCACCAAACACGGTGCCTGGCACATACTATTCATAGACGGCTTGATGAGGATCGAATGCATGGATGGATGGATACACAAGAAAGAGGGAGGGGAGGCATCCTAGGATCTGGGGAGGAAAGGAGAGAAGTCAGGAGGTGCTCAAGGGAAACCTTGATCAGGAAGGAGCCCTGGGAGGTGAAGGGGGCTGGAGATGGCTAAGAGGATGAGCATCTGATGGTACCTTCTGGCTGTCCGCTCTTCTGTGACCCCTAATCTCAGTAAAAGCCTGTGCTGCTCAGATGAGTGGCACCTTGGGAAGAAGTTAAAGGAAGATGAGTTGCTTCTGAGTCCAGGTGGGGCTAGAGAGACAAAGACAGCTGCAGGAGGTGAATCAGAGGCACACACCCCTGGGAATCCTTAGTGATTCAGTCCAGGTGGGGACACCATGGGTCCCCATGGTGGGGACTCAATGACAGGAAGAGTGACCCCCCAACACACAGCTAGAGGAATTTGGTGATTTCATTATTCTACCAGTTTCCCCATTTCCTTCAGAGGAAAATAATATTAAGGAAAAAACCAGAAAGGACACCACGAACGAGGTGGCTTCTTCCTCTCAGAGGTGGGTGTTCAGGGGAAGTGAGCCCAAGCCTTGGGCTCAGCTGAGTTCTGAGTTCCAGTGCCAGACCCTCCTCTGCGTCTATAAGGCAGACAGGACAGTCACTGTCTTCATCCAGGTGTCAACAGATGACACGAGATAACAGACCTCAAATCTTGGCTCTGGTTGATGCACTTTTGATTTCATTCACAGCAGGTGAGGGGAAGGGAAGGCACAAGCCCAATGCCAAGAGCAGGGACCCTGTGAGTGTGAAGCCCCAGGCGACTGCACAGGTCACAAGGCCCGGCAGCCAACCGTCCCCCTGTGGAAACTCACTTCTGGGTTAATGCTCTGCTTTAATATCGACAGCTTGAAATTCATCATTTTTGAACAAGGGACCCTACACTTTCATTGTGCACTGGGCTCTGCAAATTAAATTATGTAGCAGGTGTGTGTGTGTGAGAGAGAGAGAGAGAGAGGAAGAGAGAGACAGAGAGAGAAGGATGCTGCTGTGAGTGATCAGCAGAGATAAAGTGATGTTCTCATCAATGAAGCGATGCTAATTGACGGTAACACCCACCCTATGGGACCGAGCCAACACCACACACCAGCAAGCTGAGACACCACCTAACAATAGCCCCTCTCAGTTCTGATCGTTAACAACCAAAACAACCCCTCCTAGACTTTGGGCTGGTACCCAAACACCCCCACACCCGCAGGCTGAGGCCCAACACCCAGCGGTGCCAGGTGTGGTCTCCCTGCGAATTTTCCCGCGGACTCAACCAGCGCCGGAGGCTGTTTGCTGGTGTTTCTGTACCAGAGGCAGGCAATGTGCTTGATCCCACAAGTGCTGCCTGAACCACCCTGTGGGCAGCCAAAATGATGAGCTTACCACTCTGTCCTTCCCAGGACAAGATGGTGAGCTCCCTGAGGGCAGGAGCTGGGCCAGCATCATCTCGGTGTTCCTGAGGCTGGTTGCTGCGCTTGGAACACAGTGGGTGCTCAGTAAACACACGCCAGCATCATGTATGGCATTCCAAAGACACTTAGCATTTGATAGTGGTGGTGGCCACAGACGAGGTGAACATAAGCTAAAGGAACACTTAGAAGTTTGCAGTCTGAGGACATCCCTGGTGGCCCGGATGCTGAGACTCCTCACTCCCAAGGCAGGGGGCTTGGGGTGATCCCTGGTCAGGGAACTAGATCCCACATGCCACAATGAAGAGGTCACCCGCCACAGCTAGAGATCCTATGTGTCACAACTAAGACCTGGCATGGCCTAAATAAGTAAATTTTTTTTTTTAATTAGGAAAAAAAGTTACAGTCTGAGCAAGTATTTGAACTCTTCTGCAGTCTGGGACTCTCACTGCTGAGAAGTGGGAACAAGGAATGGCTTCTCTTTCTAAACCCACTTCTAAGTTGTTGCTTCAGTGTTCAAGGCCTGCTCCAAAGAGGGCATTTGGTGAAGCGGAGTGAGACGCCCCTGACAGCGTCAGCAGACCATGGCCCTGATCCCACTCAGCTCAGTGCCCTTGGCCAAACCACTCCCTCCCTGGACGTCACGTCCCCCTCCATCAGGCGAGCTTATCGGATTAGGGTGCGCTGGCTGTCCAGTATGGCAGCTGATCGCTTGAAATGTGGCTAGTGAGACCGAGACACCGAATTTAAGATTTTATTTGTTTTTAATTAACATGAATTTTAAAACTGATACACAGTCATTGGAAAATTAGAACCATTTGGAACAAAAGAATTTCAGGTTTTGTTTCTCACATACAGTTTTTAGAAATTTTGTTTACCCGAAAAATAAAACTTTGAAAAAAATGCATCAGGCTTTTTGAGTACAGATGTTATCTTAAGTGGACGAATTATAAATAATGTCTCTGGTCAGGTTCACATCTAGAGTTGAAGCTAAAGTCCCACCTTCATTGTAAGTTCGATAAAAATCTAAACACAGGTGAAATGTTTCTGAAGAAATTTTAGCACTTGAAGAGGTGCTATAAGTGTAAAATACAGATTTTGAAGACAGCATGAAGAAATAACGCAAAGCATCTCATTAACACTTTTTGCATTGATAATAAATATAACAGGATGAGGTAATGATTTAAGTAAAAGACATGACTGAAGTTAATTTCACCTGTTCCTCGGTTCCATTTTTAATGTGGGCGCTAGAAAACTTTAAAGTTATATCTGCGGCTCAGAGCCTCCTTTTACTGGACAACACTGGATTAGGCAATCTCTATAAGTACTTCCTTTTTAAAAATATTCTGACATTCGACAACGCAACACACTTCCGTGCTGGGTAATTACTGAATTTTAGGTTTGCTTCTTCAGCATCGTAGTCCTTATCGCGTTCTTGGGTTGGTATCTCGACTTTCCTAAAGAAAACTGCCTCCTCCAGACTCACCTCCATCCTCAGCTTATAGGGATGGGCATATGACCAGGCCCGGCCAATCAGAAAAGAGCACCCTCCCTTTGCCTACAGTGATTGGCTCAGGCATGACACATGACCAGCAGGCAGCACCAATGAGACGCCTGCTTGACTGCAAGACAGACAGCAAGTCTGGCATCCTCCCTGGGATTGCAGAGGGCGGGAGATGGAAGCCGAGGCCTGAAGGCAGCCCTCCTGTCCCTCAGGAGAGACCAGCCTGGATGACAAGGAAGCCGGCACAAAGAAGGAGGACGGGAGAGGCCAAGTCTTACATCGCAAGTCAGGATCTATCCCTGGGAAAAAGCATTTTTGCTTAAAGCAGTTTGAATCGTACTTCTGACCCTGGAATCATGAATACCACCTAGACAATTGATGATTCCCCTTAACTCTGGCTCAAGTGACTGTCTTCTAAAACCGCTGGGCTAGGGACTCCCCTGGTGGCCCCCTGGTTGGGCGTCTGCCTACCAGAGAAGGGTACCTGGGTTCAGTCGGGGAAGATTCCACTTGCTGTGGGGTCTCCTGAACCCTTGCACTGCATCTACTGAACCCAGGCTCTAGAGCTGCCAGCCCCGACTGCTGAGACCCAGCCTCTCGGAGCCAGTGCTCCAGGACAAGGGACCCCACCGCAATGAGAAGCCCACACACCACAGCTAGAGTGGCCCATGCATAAGGAAGACCCTACGCAGCCCAAAATGAAATGAAATAAAATAAGTAAATAATAAAGTTTAAAAAATAAAATAAAACCACGGGATGCTGTCCTCAGTTCAGTTCAGTTCAGTCACTCAGTCGTGTCCAACTCTTTGTGACCCCTTGGACTGCAGCATGCCAGGCCTCCCTGTCCATCACCAACTCCCAGAGCTTACTCAAACTCTTGTCCATTGAGTCAGTGATGCCATCCAACCATCTCATCCTCTGTCCTCCCCGTCTCATCCTGCCCTCAATTCTTTCCCAGCATCAGAGTCTTTTCCAATGAGTTAACTCTTCATATCAGGTGGCCAAAGAATTGGAATTTCAGCTTCAACATCAGTCCTTCCAATGAACACCCAGGACTGATCTCCTTTAGGATGGACTGGTTGGATCTCCTTGGAGTCCAAGGGACTCTCAAGAGTCTTGTCCAACACCACAGTTCAAAAGGATTAACCCTTCGGTGCTCAGCTTTCTTTATAGTCCAACTCTCCATCCATACATGACTACTGGAAAAACCATAGCCTTGATTAGATGGACATTTGTTGATAAAGTAATGTCTCTGCTTTTTAATATGCTGTCTAGGTTGGTCATAACTTTCCTGCCAAGGAATAAGTGTCTTTTACTTTCATGGCTGCAGTCACCATCTGCAGTGATTTTGGAGCCCAAGAAAATAAAGTCAGCAACTGTTTCCACTATTTCCCCATCTATTTGCCATGAAGTGATGGGACTGGATGACAAGATCTTAGTTTTCTGAATGTCGAGCTTTAAGTCAACTTTTTCACTCTCCTCTTTCACTTTTATCAGGAGGCTCTTTAGTTGAGTCTGTCCTCAACCTTTTCCCAAACCCTGCCTTCTCATACTTTCAGCCTCTTCTCTGCTGGCCACTCTCTCACCCTTTCGTCAGCTGGAATAACTTGTAGTGACATGAACCAGTCCCACTTGTCTTCCTGCATTTTCACATCCCTGCATTTCCCACTGCTTGGGAGATCTCCTCCCTCTGTCTCCACCCCCACTCTACCCCCTACCTCCTAGACTCTGGCAAACTCCTCATCTTTCAAGTCTCAGCTACTCTTATCAAGGTCACTGATGACCTCTGTGTTGCCAAACCCAATGGTCACTTCTCTGTCTACCTCTTATGCAACTTTGACCACATTCCACACAGCTGACTGCTCCCATCTTCTTGAAACTTTTCTCTTGGCTTCTGTGATATCTTATTCTCCTCCTCCTCTTATGTCACTGACCACTCCTTCTCAATCTCTTTATTCGTTCCTTTATTCTTTCATGGGCTCCTTCAACAAGTATTTACTCAGAACCTACTACTTGCTAAACCCTATGCTAGGTACTAGGCAGTCAACAGAACAAAGCCCTGCCCCACGGAGTTTATACTCTGGGCAACTCTCCTTTATTGATTCTCCACTTCTGCTCAATCCAAATGTTGGCCATGTGTGTGCGTATTAATTGGTCAGTCATGTCTGATTCTTTGTGACCCTTAGACTGCCACCGGGCTCCTCTGTCCATGGATTTCCCAGGCAAGAGTACTGGAGTAGGTTGCCATTGCCTTCTTCGGGGATCTTCCCAACCCAGGGATCTAACCCCTGTCTCCTGCATTGTAGGCAGATTCTTTACCATCTGAGCCACCAAGGGTCTCTTGTCATTTCCATCTTATCCAGTCTTGTGGCTTTAAATTCCATCAATGTGTTGCTGACTCCCAAATATTTATCCCTAGCCCTGGCTATTTGCCCTGAACTCTAGACTAATAAATCCAACTACCTACCTGATTTACACTTAGATATCTACAGATTGCCTCAAGATTAATGTGTTGAAAACAGAAACGTTTATTCCCCAGCTCTCAGCCTAAACCTGTTTCTCCACCTGCCATTCTCCACCACAGTCAATGGCACCATCACCTACCCAGTTGCTAAAAAAACCTAAGACTCATTCTGATTCCTATCTTTTCTTCTCACCCTGCACCCCATCTAGCACCAAGTCCTGTCAGCTCTACCCCCAAAATGTACTCTGGAACTACTCACTCTTCTGCATTCTCGCCTACCACCCTCGTCCAGGTCACCGTCCTCCGTCCCTGGACCAGTATTGTGATGACCTCTTCACCGGTTCTCCTGTATCCACTCATACCCATCACCCTCATTTCCCCTTCTTCACCCCATAGCCGGAGCAATCTTTTAAAAATGTAAATCAGATCACATCAAAACTCCTCTTCTTAAATCCCTCCACCAAGCAGCATGGGAAAAGACATTTGCAACATTTATGAAAGAAATGGATTAGTAACTCGAATATATAAACAAAGAAATTTTAAAAAGAAAGCCTTGTCCAAAAAAAAAATGGACAAGGGATGAATAGACAATTCACAAGAAACTCCAAGAGCTTATAAATACAAAATTACATGTTTAATCTCACTAGTAATCCTGGAAACACAAATTAAAGTGAGTTACCATTTTACACCCAAAACACTGTCAAAATTTTAAAAGGCTGACAATATCAACAGTTGGCAAGGATATAAAGAAGTGGGAACTTTCAGATGCTGTTTATGGGAATATAAATTAGGATGCCAACTTTAAAGAGCCATCTGGCAACTTCTTATAATGTTGGAAATGCACAAACCCATTAATTCCCCCATTTTAGAATCAGTTGAAATAGTAAAAAAACAGTATGAAACCTAAATGTCTATCAATATGAGAATGAATAAATAAAATATGATATTCATGTGCCCAAATAATTCTATATAGCACTGAAAACAAATTAGCTAAGTTCATTCAACATCTCTCAAGCATTGTTGGATGAAAAAAGGCAGCCATAAAACGACTTTGTGTGTTTCCATTTGCTCAGTCGCTCAGTTGTATCCAACTCTTTGTGACCCCGTGGACTGTAACCCGCCAGACTCCTCCCTCCATGGGATTCTCCAGGCAAGAATACTGGAGTGGGTTGCCATTTCCTCAGCAAGGGGATCTTCCCCAACCCAGGGACTGAACCCGCCTCTCCTGCATTGGCAGGTCGATTCTTTACCACTGAGCCGTTGGAGATGGCATAAAAAGACTGCCTGCTTCCATTTACGAAGATTTAAAATTTTAAACTTCAAGAGAAAAATGGTTTCCCATTCCCCTCAGAGTAAAATTCTAATTCCTACCCAGGACCACAAGGCCTGTGTCATCTGTCTCTTGTCCATCTCTCTAATTCTATCTCATCCCACTTGCTTAGTTCCAGCATGGACAAGGGCTATGTCCAAAAAGAATGCTTTTTTCAAGCATTCTTCAAGCACTGCGTTTTCGTGCCCACCTTAGAACCCTTCCATGAACTGTCCCTTCTGACTGGCACTCGCCCTAAAGCAGGCTCCCCATCACCTCCAGACATTGTGTTTACCTATTTGTTTATATCTTTGTCTGTCCCCACTAGACCGGGATCTCCGAAAGAGTAAGAATCTTGCTTCTGCTGTTCATTGGTATATCATGAATGGATGGCATTTTGTAGGTGTTCAATAAATGCTTGTTGAATGAGTCATTGTGAATTCCTTCAGGAAGTCTCTCCTGCATTCCTAGACCAAGAAACATTCCTTCGCTTTGCCCTTCAACAGCTTCCTGCTTGGTCCGCTCAGCTCTTTCCCATTATGACTCAGCATCTCTTGATTTAGGTTCTAGACTGGGTGTCAGGGGAAACTGTGAACATCCTAAACCCTAGATCAAATTTCATATGCGTGTGCTTATTACATCTTCTGGGAGAAGGTTCTTTGCATCAGATTCTTTAAAGGGTCTATGCCACAAACACACAGAAAAGTTTTCACAACACTGGTGTTTCACTTGCATCGTCATTTGACCAGGTACTCCAGATTGTTGGCTGCTTGAGGGCACGTCAACCACTGTTTTCCCAAATGCCAGAGAAGGGCCTGATGTGTAATAGATGAATTTCAATGAAACATTGAGTGAATGAATAAAGGAATAAATGCATGTTTTCGGAGGCTAGGTGGTGGTTGTTCAGTTGCTAAGTCGTGTCCTAGTCTTTGCATCCCCGCGGACTGCAGCAGCCAAACTCCTCTGTCCTCCACCATCTCCCAGAGTTCGCTCAAATTCATGTTCATTGAGTCAGTGATGTTATCTAACCATCTCATCCTCTGACACTCCCTTCTTTTTTGCCTTCAATCCCTCCCAGCATCGGGGTCTTTTCCAGTGAGTCAGCTATTCACATCAGGTGGCCAAAGTATTGGAGTTTCAACTTCAGCCTCAGTCCTTCCAATGAATATTCAGGGTTGATTTTCTTTAGGATGAACTAGTTAGATCTCCTTGCAGTCCAACAGACTCTCAAGAGCCTTCTCCAGCACCACAATTCAAAAGCATCAGTTCTTCAGTGCTCAGCCTTCTTTACAGTCCAACTCTCACATTTATACATGACTACTGGGAAAATGTTAGCTTTGACTATATGGATCTCTGTCTTCAAAATGATGTCTCTGCTTTTTAATATGCTGTCTAGGTTTGTCACAGCTTTCCTTCTAAGGAGCAAGTCTCTTTTAATTTTATGACTGTAGTTACTATCCACAGTGATTTTGGAATCCAAGAAAAGAAAATCTCTCACTGCTTCCACATTTTCTTCTTCTATTTGCCATGAAGTGATGGGACTGGGTGCCAGGATCTTGGTTTTTTTAATATTGAGTTTTAACCCAACTTTTTCACTCTTCTCTTTCACCCTCATCAAGAGGCTCTTTAGTTCCTGCCGTTACAGCAGTATCCCCTGCAAATCTGAGGTTGTTGATTGGTACCAGGTCCGTATTCCCTCCTAGTCCCTCTGGGAAGCTGGACCTTGGTTCTAGGACAGAGAAGAAGCAGAAAGCTGGCCTCAGAGCCAGGCAGGCGAGGCTCTCGGGACAGTGTCCTGGCCTGGCCTCTCCTCTTGCTCACCTGGGCCCAGCCACGCTGACCCGTTACAGGTTTCTCCATCCTTGACCCAGCGCTGGCTGCACCCTCCTTCTCTCCTCCTCACCCCGCAGGATGAACCAGCTTCGGTACCAGGGGTGTTGCAGCCAAGACAAGGCAATCGCCAAGCGCAGACGGCCCCATGGAAACCCCACAACAAGGCACCAAAACAGACCAAACCCGTCCCAGAAAACTCCAGGGGCGAGGAGGGGTGCCTCTCCACCAATGACTTAGGAATCCAGACATTCCGGTGGGGCCAACTGGGCAAGGGGTGCGGGATGCTCGCCTCCTTCCATCTAAAGACATCCCAAGCTCCACCATACGTGCTGTCTGCTCTGTGGTCAGGGTCTGTCCCCAAGGCCGCCTTGCACGCGCCCCAGGTACACGTGTTTCCCTGAGACGTTCATGAAAGAAGTCCAGGCAGGCTGGGTCCTCAGGTTATTAGGAGCAATATTTAATAATGCTGTTGGCTCCATTGACTGAGGCCAACCGTATGCCAGGCCTTGTGCGACGTGACCTATGTTTTAAAAAATTTAATCCTCACTATGTCCATGTCAGCCCCATTTGACAGAAGAGGAAACTGAGGCAGAAAAGGCCAAGTGGTTGGCCCAAGGCCTCTCGGCCAACGAGTGGCTAAGGCGAGATTCAAACAGGTCATGTGAAGCCCGTGACCTTCAGCTAAACCCTAGAGCTGCCGTCTATAAAGCTGGCCACTTTGGGCTACACCTGATTACACTCAGGCCTCCCAGCAACCCTGGCCAGGGGAATCACCATCACTTCCCTTATTTTATTCTATTTTAAAAATTAATTTTTATTTTGTTTTGGAGTATTATTGATTTTGGCTTCCCTGGTGGCTCAGTGGTAGAGAATCTGCCTACAATGTAGGAGACAGAGGTTCAATCCCTGGGTCGGGAAGATCCTCTGGAGGAGGAAATGGCAACCCCCTCCAGTATCCTTGCCTGGGAAATCCTATGGACAGAGGAGCCTGTGTGCCTGGGGTCTCAGAAGAGCTGGACACGAGTGAACGATCAAACAACGGCAACGGCCGGTTTATAACGTGTTGGTTTCAGGAGTACAGCTGGAGTCCGGTCTTACATATACACAAATCTGTTCTTTTCAGATTCTGCCCGTGTTGGTGGTTACAGAGGGCTGAGTACAGTAAGTCCATGTTGATGGCGGATTTTATATACATAAGTGTATCTGTTAATGCCAAACTCCTAACTTATCCCTTCCCCCAGCATTTCCCTTTTGGTAACCGTATGTCTGGCTTCAAACTCTGTGAGTTGGTTTCTGTTTTGTAAATAAGTTCATTCCTATCATTTTCTCTAGATTCCACATATAAGTGACATCATATGTATGATATTTGTCTTTGTCTGACTCGCTTCACTTAATGCGATAATCTCTAGGTCCATTCATGTTGCTGCAAATGGCATTATTATTTCATTTTTGCACTCCAATCCTAGGTTTATTCAACCCAGTCCTTTCACTCTCCACAACAGAGTACAAACACATTATCTAAAATGCCACAAAGTTACAAAACTCTAAAACAGAAAATTTGTAGTCCTGACTGTATGATAAAAGTCAAAAAAGCAATGTACATGTTGTCAAGGGAACCAGCAAGATGGCCATGAGTATCAGCGAAACAGGGGGTCTGGGAGGCCCCTGCAGAGCTGCCCTTCACCCTGCTCATCAATTTCAGGGAGAGGGAGACATGGGTGTGTGTGTGTGTGTGTGTGTGTATGTGTGTGTGTAACCCACATAATAACATGTAAAAAGAGAACCATTTTAGCAACTAACAGTGAGTATTTGACCCTAGAGGTCAAACAAGGAGTCAAGCCAGAATGGCAGCTTCACAGAAGCCCAGCCTTTCCTGCCGGACCCTGCGGGCCAGCACGCAATGACGTGAGCAGGCCCCAGGTCATCAGTGGAATGGAAGACATGCTCTCAGGCTCATCCCTGCTGGCTTTGCCTCTGACTGGCCTCTCAGGAAAGGGAAACATGCGAGCTTTCTAGACAGAAAATTTAAGGGCACCTTTGTAAGTAAATCCCGCTGCGGCCGTCACCTCCCGGGCCTCGGTCTGTCCTGCCTCCATCCACGTGCGTGTGTGCGTCTGTGCTCCCTCCGGGAGCGGCAGGCCCGCAGGACGTTCTCCCAGAGGCTGGAGAGCTAACCCTGCTGTCTGCAAGCAATGCGCTCAGTCACTCAGTCGTGCCTGACTCTTTGCGACCCGGTGGACCGTAGCCCGCCAGGCTCCTCTGTCCATGGGATTCTCCAGGCAAGAACGCTGGAGTGGGTTGCCATGCCCTCCTCCAGGGAATCTTCCCAACCCAGGGATCAAACCCGGGTCTCCTGCATTTGAGGGTGGATTCTTTACCAGCTGAGCCCCCAGGGAAGCACAACAATAACCAGGACTTGGTCCCCAGAGCACGTGGCCCGCGCATGCCCGTGGCTTTCTCTCCACAGCCGCTGTGAGGGCGGCATCACACTCCCGTTTTACAGGTTAAGGAGCTCGAAGCCCAGAGACGGCATGTGAGGCGTCACCCGGGAACAAGGAACAGAGCGGGGGTCACGGCAGACCCCTCGGCCCTTCTCCAGCCTGTGCTCCTGGGTCAGGATCTGACCTCAGAGCATCCACGGGTCAGGGAGGAGATGAAGGGTTATCGAGGGTGTGTCCCCCACCCACAGGCCGATGGTCAGGGAGCAGCATGTGGACCCTCATTTAGAGGGAAGTGAAACGGAAACAGACATTCCACCGGATGAGCTCAGAGGTCTCGGCCAGATAACCAGGCCGGAGGACTTCTGGGAGCTGCACGGCGGCCCCAGACGGGCTCGGACGGGAAACCAGGCGGAGAACCAGGGGCCCCGCCCAGGGACGGCCAGACAGACTCAAGCCCAGGCTCAGGTGCCCCCGGGAACGAGCATTGGGCCCCCGCCTGCCCTCCTGCTCACCCCTTCTGCTGGGACACAGGCGCACCAGCGGGGAAGCCGGTGCCAGGTGATGGGCTGGGAGAGCAGACCTCTCTCTGGTCTGGGCACGGTGCGGGGGTGCCCGGCCGGCCCTGCCAGGCCCTCCCAGACAGCCAAGCACAAGGCCCCTCTCAGGCGGGCAGACAATCAGCCCTTTCAGTCCCAGGGCAGCCGGGCGGCGTTCCCTGCGTCTCTGTTTCTCCCTAGCTCCTGTGAGTGAATCACTAGGAGTTGTTAGTGACTCTGGGAACAGTGAGCGAGGAGCAGGTTCGAGTTCTCAAGCAGACAGAAAGCTGGGTCCTAGCGCACCAGGGCCGCGTCTGCCGATGAAGATCCATGCTGTGGAGGCCCCAGGGTCACAGAGCCACAAAAGAGAGAGTCATAGAATCGACACCACGGAAGGGTAAGGCTGGAGCATCACAGATTATTCGAGAGCTACAAGTTGTTCTGATCACAGAACCACGAAAAGCCAATGTCCCAGAGCCATCGATTATTGGAAGCCCAGAATCACCACCTTGGGGAACCAGAGACTTCCAGGACCTCAACCTGTCAGTTGCCAGAACCCAGCTCTTTAAAAAACAAAACATTTTTTTTTTTTTAATTTATTTACTTAGGGCTGTGTTGGGTCTTCATGGTTGTACGGGCTTTTTGTCTAGTGTGGCAGGCGGTGGGGTTGGGGCAGAGGGCTCCTCTCCAGCTGCAGTGCAGGGCTTCCCGGCTGCTGGGGCTTCTCTTACTGGGGAGCACGCGCTCTGGGCGCTAGGGCCGCAGCGGCTGTGGGAGGCGGGCTCGGTAGTTGCAGCCCCTGCGCTCTCGAGCGCAGGCTCAGTAACCGTGGCACATGGGCTGAGTTGATCTATGGCTTATGAGATCTTCCCAGACCAGGGATCGAACCCGTGTCTCCTGCATCGTCCCGCGGACTCTACCACTGAGGCACCAAGGAAGACCCAGCATCCACTCTTCAGGGCAGGAAAAGGCCGTGCGCTCTGAGGCTTCGCTTTGCAGATGCAGAAACTGGGTTCACTGATCACAGTCACAGATCTAGGGCTGGGACCCAGACCTCGCCGCTTCCCATCCCGGCTCCTTGCCCAGGGAATGTGACCAAGGGCAGCCGCAGCCTGAGCTCCTGGACACTCGGCCTGGACTTGCCTCCCTGGGAGTCAGTCTGGCCTCGTTCTGGGGGATCATCCGACGCTGTCAGGGTGCCTATGGTCAAGCCCTTCTGTTGTGTCAAGATCTGAGGCTTTGTGAGCTCCAAGGTCAGGATGATGTGTTTGGCAAGTCTGGGCAGGCTTGGACTCTCTTAGTCAATCTCTCAGTCCCCTGCCTAATAAGGGAGAATTGTGCACCCTCATGATTTTACCTGGGAGGATGCCTAGTGGTGATCACGCAGGGGAGAGAGCCGGTCCTCCTAGGTTTTCAGACTGGGGTGCCCATTGCCTCATCAGAGTCACTTCAGTTCATTGTCAAGCCACACAAGGTGATCCTGTCTCACTTCCCCATCACGTGCTAGGCTCAGAGAAGTTGCTAAGATAATAAAGACCCTGTGCCCACCTTTGAGGCCCTCATAGTCCACTGAGACAGTCACATGTATTTTTGCTTATAAGTCAAGGCAGAATGTGGTAGCAATAAACACAGAAGAGGCAGAAACCTAGGAAGGCTTTATGAGAGGGGTAACATCTAACAGGGGCCTGTGAGAGAGCTTTTCCTCATGTCAGTTCCTGACTTCTGCATCTGACTATGGTACACTAACAAATATGCTTGCCTGGCCACCCTCAATGGCTAGAGAATCAATCAAAATACATGAAACAATTGCTTTCAAGCAATGGAAAGCAAGTGTGGCAGAATGTGATCCATAAGATCAGAGAGGTAACTATAATGGGGGTGGGGGGGAGGGCTGATTGTCCTGGTTTTCTGCCTGGAGTCATACTCCAGACCATGATCCAAGGAGAGGGATCCCAAGAAGAACATGCTAATCTTGCTGAACTGAGCATTTGGGGGTTGGTGTCCAGGGACACAGCTAGAAGTTGTATGGCAAAGTTCCAGAAAGGAGGAAGCTGTGCCGAAGATGAGCTCCAGAAATCTGCATGGGATCTTCTAGAGTTGTTGTTGAGTACTAGAGTAAAATTCTCTGAGAGAGAGCAAAGACAAACTGAAATTTGCAAGTGGAACAATTCCAAGAGCTCACACAGGTCAGAAAACATTTGAGTTGCGACCAGCCACAGTGGTAAAAACTCAGCAAAAACTTCAAACATTCAGTGGAAACTTTGCAGAAGTCACATGTTAGCCATGGGCTAAGCCATCCCTAGAGTGAAGGCTAGTCCAGACCAGCCATAGCAAAGTTTGAAAACAGGCTTCAAAGGGATAAAGATAGTGCGCAAGTAACCTAGCTGCATGTTACGACAAAGCCCAACATTATTTAAAAGAAGACAACAAAATTGAGACACTCAGCTATGTAACAGCCATAATGTCCAGCATCCAGTCAGAAACTGCTGGATATGCCCCAAAGCAGGAAACTGTGACCCATAGATAGAAGAAAAATCAATCAATAAGAATGGGCACAGAAATAATGGAGACGATGGAACTAGACACAAAGATGTTAAAGAGTTATCATAATTACAAATATTTAAAGAAAAATATAATCATAATGAGTAGAGGAATGGAAGATACAAAAAAGAATCAAGTAGAACTTCTAAAATGAAAAATAGGCTATGTAAAATGAGAATTTTATCAAATGAGATCACCATTGCAGAAGAAAAGATAATTGACCCAAATGTTCAATACAGCAATATAATCTACCTAAACTGAAGCCCAGGGAGAAAAATAGATGGGAAAAAAATTAACAGAGCTTAGTGATCTGTGATATGACAGCAAATGGTCTAACATAAGTGTAATTGAAGTCCAAGAAGGAAAGGAGAGGAGAGAGAAAGACAGAGAAAGAGAGAAAAAAACAGACAGAAAGAATACATTTGAAGAAATGATGGCTGGAAATTTTATAAATTTGAGAAAAATTATAAACCCAGAGATTCAAGAATGTCAACATACTCCAGTCAGGATTAACATAAAAACCCCACACCAAGATACATCCTAGTCAAATTGCTGAAAACAAGTGATAACAAGACAATTTTAAAAGTAAACAAAGAAAAAAGGACAGGTCACATACAGAGAAACAATGATGAGGATTTAAAGAATTCTCGTCAGAAACTATGTAAGCAGGAAGCAATGGAGACTCTCCAAAGCCCTGAAAGAAAAAGAAAAAAAACTGTCAACCTAAAATTTTATGTCCAGCAACAATACCCTTTAAACAATGAAAGGGAAATAACTTCTTCACAAAAGAAAAACAGAAGCGGAGAGAATGTGTCACCAGCAGACCTGTGCTTCAAGAAATAGTTAAGGAAGCCCTTCGAGTGGCAGGCAGTTATTCTGGATGGAGACCTGAACTAGACTAAGGGGTAAGGACCAGAGAGACGATCCACATGTGACTTCTCATCTGCTGACTTCCTTGAAAGACAGACAAAATAATAACAGTGTACAGTGGGGTTTGCAATATGCAAAAGCGAAATGTGTGCCAACAGGAGCACCCAAGGGACAGAACGGGAGTGGAAACGTGCTGTTAAAGACAACTTCTTGCTCTCTCCGCTTTAGTGGACTTGCATTGTGTCAACTCAGCTAAGCTGGAAATGTATTCCCAGAGTTTCTTTCCCTGTAGTTCCGTCAGCATGGGTCACTAGAGACATTTTAGACAACATCTGGTAGGTACAGTGAGGCAGTAACCACTCGCTTTCTTTTTTTTATCCCCTCTAAACATTGGTGCAGAAACACCAGGTGCAGATCGCACACACTGTATCTTAACTGCCGGGTCACCTTGTCATCACGAGACGGCAGCTGAGCCCACAGCCCCTCCAGCTCCTGCTGGATCATCCTGCGGTTCCTCCGACTCCTGGCCCAGGTGTGCTGCAGCTTCAAGATGAGGAACCCCAGTTTCTCCTCTAGGTCATACACGTCATGGAAGAAGGGAGGACGTGTGGGTGCTGCTTCGTTCCTGCTCCCCCTACCCTTCCCCCACTGCAAGTCCGTCTCCCGCTCCCAATTTCTTTCCCTTCACAGCCAGTTATTTGCCAGCACCAGACACAAAGAAACCAGCCTTTTAGAAACTGTTTAGCCAGCTCCCTATCATTGCATAAGATCAAATTTCTACAATAAATCCCTTGCTATGTATCACTCCCAGTGGTTTTGTTCCTCTGTTTGAACACTGACTAATAAATATGCAAAGTACTCAAGTGTTATGTGATTAGTTAAAGATGCATATAATTAACCCCAAAGCAGCCACTGAAAAAGAAAACAGGGATTTCTCTGGCGGCCTAGTGCTTAGGATTCCAGGCTTTCACTGCCATGGCCCTGGTTCTCTCCCAGGCTGGGGAGCTGAGATCCATAAACCATGCAGTGAAACCAAAAAGAGGAAAAGAAAGAATGAAAATAAAATGGATTATAAAAGATACGTAATCCAAGGAAACCAGGCAAGGGGAAGGAAATTAAGGGACAAAAAAGAGATGGGAAAAATAGAAGCACACAGCCTAACAGTAGGTTTAAACTCAATTATACTGACACTCACATTAAACGTTAAGTCACCTAAATTCAGACAAAGATGCCTTCAGAACAGGAGTTTTGCCAGAGATTAATGAATGAGAAGTGGATCAACTAATCAAGACAATATATTACTCCTAAATATACACATGTCTCATAACAGAGCTTCAAAAATACATGAAACGAAAACCAGAGGGAGAGACAAACAAACCCACAGTGAGAGCTGGGACTCTCAACGCTCTTATAATGGACAGAACAAGTGGACAGAAAGTCAGCAAGGCTACAGGAGACCTGAGCGGCACTGTCAAACGACGTGACCTAATTTGCATTTGTACAACACTCCACCCGACAGTGGTATACACACTGGTTTCAAGAGCAAAACCAAGGTACACCGAATACCAGGCCCTACGGTAAATACTGATACATTTAAGAGATGAAATCACTACACTGAGGCTGGAGGGGGAATAAAGATAGAGGGATGCACAGGTTTTTCTTGGCTTTGCTCTTTTACTAAAAGAGAAGAGAAACTTTCCATATAATGCAAATGAGTCATCTTTGGCTGCTTACAAGTGATAGCAGTGGATTACCGCAGTGTATTTTAAAACTTAACTCCTCTCAAGTCAGGCCATGTGTCAGAAGGGACTTCCAGGCCAGTAGAGCATGTCGCTGAAGGTCTGGGCAAGTTTTCAGAGGGAGGTTGCTGGTGATAATGACTTGAGTCAAGAAACAGGGCTGTAAATAGCTAGTGCCCTGAGCTCCTGTGATAAACCCCATCCTACACTTCCTCTTGGGTGTCCATAGCTTATCAGGATGTCCATAATCGAGCCAACGGAGCAACACTGGCCGCCTGGAGCTCCCGTCTTCATCCCTCCTCTATTTCTCTTGAATTACCCACCTCAGTCAATGGCACCACTCAGAAATCTGCGGGTAGTCGAAACTCCTGCCTTTTTTTCAGCCCCCACAGTTAGTTAAGCAGAGCCCTCCTGCATCTTTTTCTCCCGTTAATCACCTGAACTGTATTTTCTCTCCCCCGTCATCACCAATGCCAAGTCCAAGCCATCTCACTGCTCACCTTACTCTCTCACTGCCTCTGACTCGTCCCAGGCCTTCTGCCTTATTCTGCTCTGCCCTGCTTGCCAATGGAATCTTAACTTTCATGTGCTTCAAGTTTTAAAAGTCACACAAGAGGGGACTTCCCTGGTGATCCAGTGGTTGAGAATTCATCCTCCAATGCAGGGAATGTGGGTTGGATCGTGGTCAGAGAACTAAGATCCCACACGCTGTGGGTCAACTCAACCTGAGGACCACAAAAAAGACCCAGTGCAGCCAATTTCTTTCTTTAAGTCACATAATAATGCATATTTCTCAACAGAAAATATCTAATACAGGTAAGCAAAACCCAAAATACATCACTTAATAAAAAGAAGTAAAGGCAAATTGTAATTTCCCAGCACTACCACTCAGTACTAACCATTGCAAATATTTTGGATGAGCTACCTTCCAACTCTTTTCTAAACATTCGTTTATATTCCTTGCACAATAGGATTGTACTAGATGTGCTATTAGGGTAACTCGGTTTGCTCAGGACAGTCTCCCTTTTAGCAGTGAAGATCCTGCACCCAGGGAAAGCCCTCAGTCCTGGGCAAAGTGCAATTGCAACTCTGCAATATATTATTTTAGGACTTCCCTGGTGGTTCAGACGGTAAAGAATCTGCCTGCAGTGCAAGACACCTGGGTTTGATCCCTGGGTTGGGAAAATCCCCTGGAGAAGGAAATGGCTACCCACTCCAGTTTCCTTGCCTGGAAAATCCCATGGATGGAGGAACCTGGCAGGCTAGAGTCCATTGGGCCCCAAAGAGTTGGACACAACTGAGCGACTTCACTTTCTTTTCTTTAATAAATTATTTCAATATAGTAACAGCTTGCATGTTAGTAATATACAACTTTATCTTCATTTTAATGACTGCAAGGATTCCAGGATGTGTCAATGTCAAAAGGACCTCTTAAAGGTAAGAATCCACATCTCTTCCATGTACCAGCTTTTGATGCACCCCACAGTATAGAGTGCTGCTGCTAAGTCGCTTCAGTCGTGTCCGACTCTGTGCGACCCCATAGACGGGAGCCCACCAGGCTCCCCCGTCCCTGGGATTTTCCAGGTGAGAACACTGGAGTGGGTTGCCATTACCTTCTCCGACAGTATAGAGTGGTGAGCTTGAAAGTGGGAGAAGGGAGATGCGTTTCAGGAGAGACACAAGAAAAGCCATGGAGTACAAAGGAGAGGGAGTACCAGGATTTCTGTTTCTATGTATTAATTTTATTTCTGTTGGGGAAACTGAATAACCACATACAAACGAATGGAACAGGACCACTGTCTTACACAAAAATTAACTCAAAGTGGATTATAGATCCCAACACAGAATGAATGGTTTCAAGTTCGGGTTTTCACTTCATGTGTTTTACTACATGATCCTCATGTTGCCTTAGATTTTTTTTAAGTTAGTTACCTTAAAAAGTGGTCTTTGGACTTCCTAGGTGGTCCAGTGGTTAGGAGTCCACCTGCCAATGCAGGAGACATGGGTTCGATCCCCGGTCTGGGAAGATTGCACGTGCCATAGGGCAGCTGAGCCCGTGACCCACAGCTACCGAGTCCACACGCTGGAGCCCGCGCTCCGCAACAGGAGGGGCCCACGCAGCACGAGGGGCAGCCCCCGTGAACCACGAGCAGAGGAAGCTCGCTCGCAGCGACGGGGCCCCAGCACAGCCAAAGATAAAATAAAGTTTTTAAAATGATCTTTGCTGGCAATTCTTCTCAAAATATCATGACCAATTAAACTCTATTAAATTCACAAGGGGAAAAAAAGACTTGAATGTAAGGCCTAAAGCCATAAAACTCCTAGAAGAACATATAGGGGGTAAGCTTCTTGGCATCAGTCTTGGTGATGATTTGGCCCTGAAAGCAAAGGCCACAAAAGCAAAAATAAACATGTCGGGGCTACTTCAAATTAACGAGCTTTTGCTTAGCAAATGAAATCATCCACAAAATGAGAAGGCAACCTACCAAATGCGAGAAAATTTTTGCAAATCATATACCTGATAAGAGGCTGATATCCAAAATGTATGAAGGATTCACACAATTCAGTAGCAAAAAAAAAAAAAAAAATTAAATGCTTGTATTTTTGTGTCTTATAATATACATGATACATTTGTGTGTATACGTATATGATTTATTCATAAATAAATCTCCATATAATGGATCTTTTGTGTGTATTTTAGAGCATGATCTTAAAAGTTGGGAACACTGGTCTAGCTGATAAAATATTAACTTTTTAGCAGTTCTGGAATATCCAGTGTAGTCAAAGCTTTATTTTTCCTCTGGCTTCATAGACCACCTACCCACACTCCAGCAAGTCTCAGCAAACCATTTCTGTTCCCTAAATATCCACATTCTCCCCTCCAAGTCTTTGCACCAGCTGTTTCCTCCGCCAGAATTTCCCACCACCCCACCCTCTTCACTTCCTGGCTAACATGTACCTGTATCTCAAGACTCAGATCAAGTGACATCTCTGCCAGGAAGCCTTCCTGGGTACACACCCCCTCGCGAGCCCGACTCACCCAGACGGCCTCCCCTCCCCTTTGTTCCCATGGCAGCCTGGGCTTGCCTGCACAACACTGCAACACCCGCCGCGTGACTTTGCAACTGTCCGTTTATCCCTTTATGACTTTCTCGAGGTAGGCGACTGCCCTCCAGATCTGAACCCCGAGTGGCTGCCCAGCCCAGCGCCTGCCAGTCCTCTCCTGGTGAGCGGCGACGGAACAGACGGTAACAGCACACACGTACTGCACTTTGTCGATGCCAGGCACTGGTTTAAGACCTTTCACATGAAATCCACCCACAAGAGCCAGGTACTTCTCTTGTGTCCATTTTACAGATGAGGAAACAGAGGCACCGAAAAGTTAAGTAACTTGCTGAGTTCACATAACAGTTGGCAGAGCTTGAATTTGAATCCAGGTAGATCGGTTTCAGAATCCACGCTATCAATCACTGCGTGAATCACTCAGTGAAAGAATGAATGAACAAAGGGAGGAATGAAGGAAGAAATGAATGAACAGTTAAATACAGGAGGGAGTCAATGAATGTCCAGTGACCTGGCATCATGAGACCATGTCCAGCCTGCTGTGCAGACATCAATCAACTGCTCTATCTCTAAGATGCCTTAGTCATGTTCCACTTTGCACTATTTTCAAAATTTCAGTCAGTACTTAAGAAGGAACCAAAAGAAAAGGACAGTGTAGGATAATTAAACAGATCATTTAGGAGTCCCACTACAGGATCAAAGACAGAGGGGGAATCTTAAGGGAGTTTGGGAGACTGTTGTAGGCCAATGACCACTCAGGAAAAGAATCCAGTAACCTAGCGACAGTTTACACTACTTTGAAGGAAGACCAGGTGCGTCTAAGCGCCGGGCACACTCAAGCCGCAAGCCCTGACCGGAGATGCGGGTCTGCATCTCGCTACGTGAAGTCAGGGAGTTAGTGGTCCTTGAAAAGTGGCGTTTCTGCATATAGTTCATACCGGAACATAGGTGAAAGGTGAAGAAACTAGGGGAAAGGGGAAATTGCACTGAAACCCGAGATGAATTACCATATTTTATTATATGTTACCGCCCTTCTGCTAATATACATATGATTTCAGTCACGCCATGACAGTCCTGCTTAGACCACATAGGGTCAAAGGAGATCAAATGATGAAAGCCTTGGTGTCTGCCCAAGACTGGGGAAGGGGGTGGTCTTCTCCCATCCCCACTTTTCCTGTGATTAGAAAAGTGTAGCCCTCCTTGTTCTCGGGACTGCACTCCCTTGCCTGCCCACTTGAATCTCTCGCAAGCATGCTATGCCCATAAACTCACTCTTCACCTCTTTGCTTCTCACTGAACTCTGTCTGTGATGAGACGAAAGAACCTGAGGTTCAATAAGTCCTGGCACCCGGTGAGGGGTTTTCATTAAAAGACAGTGGTTTCGAATCCCCCCCTCCAAGTCAGGGACTGTGGGGTCAAATCCCACCCTGAGGTGCGTCTGGGTTCGGGTCCCACCGAGGAAGGAGGGCAGTTTCAGTTCCTCCTCTCACGGGCTCCAACCAAGCCATCCCACCCCAGCACCTCCTCCCCCACAGTGTGTGGGGCTGCAGAGTCTTAGAGCTGGAGGCCACACGGAGAGCCCTCTGTTCTGTAGATGGGAAACTGAGTCAGAGTGGCAAAGCCACTTGTGAGAGGTCACACAGCAAGTTAAGCGCAGAGGCCAGGCGGACTCCCCGTGGTTTCTAGTCTGTCTCCACTAAAACGCCTCTGCTCATCTGCTTTCGGCTTGTCAGTCGACAGGCATCTTGAGCAAAAGCACTGCAGACAGGTTTAATGATTTCTTAAGTGCAGACACAGCCCCAGAGCTGCGTCTGTGTCCATTTAGAAAGGCCATGGGAATAAGGGAGGTGAGAAATTCAGGGCAGAAGTCCTGCGATTTCCTCCAGGCAGAGGAGTAACTGACACCATCGCTGACAACTCACCACGTGCTAGGCGCGATGCGCTTCCTCGCGTTGTCCCACTTAATCCCCCCAACAGAGATAATCACCCCCATTTTACAAGCAAATTGAGGCTCAGAGAGGTAAATAGAGTGACCAACTCCAATATTCCTGGAACTCTCCCTCTTTTTACAACTGAAAATCCCACGTCACAGGAACCCCTCTGTCTCAGGCAAGCTAGAACGTTTGGTCACCTGCGGGGTAAGTAGCCCACCCAAAGAACTGGATCCTAGAGATTCCAGCCCAGACCTGACACCAGGTCTCAGGCTATCACGCTGTGCTGCGCCTCTGGGTAAATAGATAAACCCAAGAGGGAGAAATAAGTACACAGACAAGCAAGTCAGGATGGAGTGGGAAGTGGGCTGGAGGTGGGTAGGTATGGATCAGGGGCAGTTCTGAAGGCAGGTCAGCCCTGGGTCACCGCAGCTGAGTTAAGCCGTCTGGGAGGTCGGAGGCTGCTGGCTGACATGCCAGGCGAGGACAAACAGAGGTGTTCTGTTCCTCCCTCTGCATCCCAGGAGGACTCTGTTGACCACGATAACAGCCCTGTTATCTCGGCCAGGTCTCTGGGTTCTTGCCAGACAGTGACGAGGGGGTTAAGACCTGAGGCTCTGACGAAACCCACGAAACCCACCTCCCTGGGACCCTCGCACACTCCCCATCCTCGCCTGAGAGCCTGCTTGCTGGGGCGGGGGGGGGGGGCGTGCAAGTAGAGCTCCGTAGGTCAGGGGCTCCCCACCCAAGGGGGCCCCCCGGGAGACCAGGACCTTTCTGCTCAGACACTGGATCTCTGTGTCACCAGGAAAAGGGTGTCGCGATTGCAGACCAGCAGCTGGAAGTCAGACACGCCGGGTGCTGCCTCTTGTTACCCTCTCGGTCCGCATGACCTCCACCCACAGAAGAGGATGCTGAGGCTCAGAAGCTGTGACATTCTGTCACACAGCTCGGCAGTGACGCGTGTGTCAGCAAACCCGAGCTCTCCCTGCCTCCCCACCTTGGTGCTACACAGGCTGTAAAATGAGGACGTGAAGATGGACTGTGTCTGGGGCGGTCTGTGTGATCCTGTCCCCACACCACACCTCCTCCACCCCCTCCTCCACCTGGCTGACTCCTCGCCGTCCCTGGACACCCAGCTTGAGGGCCCTCGCCTGCAGGCAGTCTGCCTGATCTCTAGCCTGTTTCAGAAGCCCCGGGGGCCTGTGTTTGGGCAACCAGGGTTCTTACGCTTTAGGGTGAAGCAGAAACTTGTCAGTCTCCTCCTGCACAAGGGTGCCCAGGGGCCGAGAACTGATGGCCGAAACCCCAGAAAAAATAAACACATTTAACAAATTGCAAGATCATCTTTAGCTGCTCCTGAAACAGTGGCATCCTGCAGGCAAGGGCCCACTAAAAAGTCTTCCAGCAGGGGCCTCTGCTTCACCCACTTCCCCAACCCCATGACCCCTTGACCTTCATCTGTCACCTCACGACTCAAAGTGTGGTCCCTGGATCAGCAGCATCAGTACCACCAAGGGCCTGCTGGAGATGCAGAACCTCAGACAACCCAGACCACTGGCACATAGCAGAGCGTCATCAACATTTGCTCTCGTTATAGGATCGGAACCTTGCTCCAAACCCTACAGTGTAGCACTCATCGTCCCCATTCCTAGCTGGGGAGCTGGGCTTCAGGGAGGGGAAATTACCTTCTCCGGGTTCAACAGCCAGGAAATGATAGACGTGTGTTTCAAACCTAGGGTTCGTCGCTCTCCCAAGCTGGTGGAAGTTAGTACTGATATTCCACATGGTGGAAAGAGATGGGACATCTACGTCTATCAAGCCTGCACTCCATACAAAGCCCTTCACCTGGCTCATCTCTTGTGATCTTCCCGACCCCTTTGTGAAGTAGGCGGGTAGGCAGTCTCATTTTACAGACGAGAACACAAGACTCATGTGGGCAGGGGGGATCTTGCCCGAGGGCCACAGTCAGGAAATGGCAGTCACGGGGTGGAACTCAGTTCTTTTTACCTGAAGACAGCACAGTGCCTGTTCTTGAACCAGAGGAGCAGAGCCGTGGACACGGGCTGCGGGGGGTGGCTGGCTCACTGCTCCAGCTCCCTCCCGTCCCGTCTTCCACCTTGGAGAGCCTGTGTCCTTGGGTCAAAATTCACACTTCCTTCCCCTCTCTAACCCTCTGCCTTCACCTTAATCATTAACCACTTCCGACGCATCACAAACACCTGCCTATCAGGGCGATCAGTCGGCCGCCAGTGTGTGATGTCACCCCCCAACTATCTCCGCCAGCGGCCGGCAGGTGCCGGGGTTCCTGGGATCGCCCTCGTGCATGCCTAGGGCTCAGCTCGCTCGTCCCTCTGTGTGTGCTCCTGGATGTGCGTCTCCGCGGCAAACAGCTCACAGGGTGAGGATCACAGGCGCGCGACCTGAGAGGCACGTTCCCGCGGCAGCCCGTCCCTCTCGCACTGAGATTTGGGCAGATGTCTCGGCTTCAGCTTCTCCATCACTAACAAGTAGGTGATCTCCCAAATATGCAAGCAGTTCATGCAGCTCAATATCAAACAAACAGCCCAATCAAAAAAATGGACCCAAGACCTAAATAGACATTTTCCCAAAGAAGACAGACAGATGCCCAAGAGACCCATGAAAAGATGTTCAATATCTCTAGCTGTTAGAGGAATGCAAACCAAAGCTACAATGAGGTGTCACCTCACAAGGTCAGAAAGGCCATCACCAAAAAACTCTACAAAAAATAAGTGCCGGAAAAGGTGTGAGAAAAAGGGAACTAACTCCCTTGCTCTGTTGGTGGGAATGTAAATTGATTCAGCCACTGTGGAGAAGTATGGAGGCTCCTTAAAAAGCTAAAAGTAGAACTGCCATACACCCAGAAATCCCTGGGCGCATACCCTGAGAAAACCATAATTCAAAAGGACACGTGGAGCCCAGGGTTCACTGCGGCACTGTTTACAATAGGCAGCCAGACGTGGAAGCGACCTAAATGTCCATAGACAGATGAACGGATAAAGAAGATGTGGTGTGTGTGTATATATACACACACACACACACACAATGAAGTGTTACTTAACCATAAAAAGGAACAGAATTTTGGTCCTTTGTAGAGACGCAGATGGATCTAGAGTCCGTCATACAGAGTGAAGCAAGTCAGAAAAAGAAAAACATATATCGCATATTAACACCTCTAGTAGCTCAGTTGGTAAAAATCCAACTGCAATGCAGGAGACCCCGGTTCAATCCCGGGGTCGGGAAGATCTGATGGAGAAGGGATAGGCCACCCACTCCAGTATTCTTGGGCTTCCCTTGTGGCTCAGCTGCTAAAGAATCTGCCCGCAATGCGGGAGACCTGGGTTCGATCCCTGGGTTGGGAAAATCCCTTGGAGAACGGGAAGGCTACCCACTCCAGTATTCTGGCCTGGAGAATTCCAGGGACTGTTTAGTCCACGGGGTCGCAGAGAGTCAGACACGACTGAGTGACTTTCACTTTCACTTTTCACTTTCAACATATATGTGTTGAATCTAGAAAAACGGTACAGATGAACCTATTTGCAAAGCAGACGTAGAGACACAGACACAGGAAACAAAGTATACGGACACCAAGTGGGAAGGGGGTGAGATGAGTTGAGAGACGGGGGCTGACAGATACACACAGATACACCGTGCGTGAAGTGGGTAACTGATGAGAAGCCGCTGAACGGCACAGGGAGCCCTTTGTAGAATGAAGTCGGTGGTGACAGCTTCCGAGTGATCGTGAGAAGTGTTCGGGGTGTGTGGATGCAGCTAGGGATCAAACCTGTACCTTCTGTGACTCCGGCACTGAAAGAGGATTCTTTTTTATATTTATTCATTTATTTGGCTGAGTCAGGTCTTATTTACATCCGGCGGGATCTTTTGTTGTGGCTCCAGGACTGGCCAGTTGCATGGGCTTAGTTGCAAGTGGACTCTTCACCTCTGAGCCCCCAGGGAACCCCCACACACACACCAGGAATCAAAACACCAGTGACAGTAGCAGGGCAGGGTCTGGAGCCGCAGGGAGGGCTCGAGGGCAGAAGTGTCGTTTAGAAGAGGAGGGGAACGTGGGCTCCCGCGTGGCACTGTGTGTGGGCCCTGTGGAGGGGTGCCCGGGGGGTGCCCGGGCGGGGGCAGGCAGCGCTGGCCGCAGGCACCAAGGTGTGAGCAGACAGCTCAGGGTAGCCTTTCCTCACCTTCTGCAGAAACAGGACCTGTGGACCCAGCGGACCCCGCGGGGGCCGGGAGCCTTGGAAAGCAGCTCTTGGCGTGACTCTCCCCATTCCTTCAGATGGCCCAGTGACTTCTACAACAAAAAACATGGGCTGCTGATGAATGTAGCCAGGATTTGTGAGCCCTGGGGACCCAGGAGGCGCCCTCGGATCCCCAGACCCAACCAGGTAAACTCTGGCAAGGGCCAGATGTCTGAGGAGCAGTGGGCAGCCAGACCCACCGAAACCTGGGTGGGTGCTATTAACACAAGCCTGTTCATCCATGAGGTTGGAGAGACAGGTTCCAGATAAAGAAGGATTGGTACTCGAGCGGGGGAGGGAAGGGCCCCTGGACACCCAGGTGGCAGAGCCGGGGCTTCAAGTCGAGAGCCCTGCCAGCTGCCCACTCCCAGACCTGGACTCAGGGCGAAAGTCACACCCAGGGGGCGCCCCCAAGAAGCCCTTATAAAGTGAAACCTTCTCCGTGAGTCAGCCAGGGCCTGGCCGGCCCAGCACGTTCACTGGAAAGGTATTCGCTTTTCAGCTCTTTTCTGCCCTTTCACTGCTGGGGAGGTGAGGTCATCACTAGTAAACACTCTGCTTTGTGGTGAACTTCCTCTGAACGCTCTGCTTCTGTTTAACACGCCAAACCTTGAGGGAGGCTGGCAGCTCAGAGTCGGACAAAGGGCTCTGGGCTGAGTCGGAGGCCTGGCTTCGAGTCCCAGCTCGGCCCCTTTCTAGTTGTGAGCATTTGGCCGATGCAAGCCCCGTCTCTGGGCCTCCGTCCCTCTGTTGATAGAATGAAGTCACTGCCCCTGGAAGGAGTCTAAAGAAGCACTCGGCACCACACGCTCATCCAGTCGACACTATCTGTTGAGTACTTACGTGTGCAAACTCTACGGTGAGGACCGTGGGAACCACGGTAAGTAACACACACGTGGGGCTTCCCTGGCGGCTCAGCGGCGAAGAGCCCGCCTGCCGAGGCAGGAGAAGGGGGTTCAGCCCCGGGGTCGGGAAGATCCCCTGGAGGAGGAATCGGCAACTCACTGCAGTGTTCTTGCCTGGGAAACCCTATGGACGGGGAGCCTGGCGGGCTACAGTCCATGGGGTCGTGAAAGAGTCGGACACGACTTAGCAATACACGTGTGAGCACACGCACACATACATGTATTCTGTGTGATACACACACACGGTTCCCACTGTCTGCCCTTGGCAGATTCACATCTGCTGAAGACAGATAGGAGTCACACGACCCTACAAATGCATGTTACCACGCGGCCATGATGGGGGCTGAGCTCTGCGGTGGCCCCGCCTGGGGTGTGCAGGGCAGGCAGGGGGCCCCCAAAGGAGCGATGATGGAGTGGGAAATACGACCTGGCATCCCCCAGCTGGAGAGAAGTTGGGAGCAGAGCCCGCAGAGAGACCAAGAAGCGGGGGTCGTCCCCAGCAACGGAGAAAGCCAGCAGGCCTGGAGTACAGGTGGGGATCTTACAGGACTGCAGATGCAGGAAGGGGTGGGAGCCAGCGCCGAGCAGGCAGCTTCCGGCTCAGAGGTTCCAGGCCAGCTCCTCCCCCAAAGGGTTCCACTGGCTTTGCAGAGACGTTCCGGAATATCAATGGGTGAGATTTAATTTGGGGCAAAATCAGACACCATCATCTATTCGATGATAAAATGGACCAAAGGCAACAGGTACGGAAGACCTTAGAACTGAAAACATTCTCTCCCGCTCCTTTCATTTTTCTGTGATTTGAAAAAGCACTGCATGGTTTGACTCTAGAGATAGCCTGTGTCAGCCCAGGGGACAGGAGAGCAGTTTTCCGTAGGAGGCCCGTGTGAGCCCAGCTAACGTCAGTCCTGAGTCACAGGACACAGTGCACCTGGGGCACCCGGGATGACCCCTGGGTGCTGCTCCTGTCCTTCCATTCTGAGAGCAGAAGGAGATTCAGGTCCCAGGTCTCAGCAGCTTCTGTCCTACAAAGTATACGCTGTCTACAAGGAAACACAGTGTGTAAGCGCCTTGATGTCGATCGTGGGAATGATGTTTTTGGATATGACGCCAAAAACAAAGGCCACAAAACCAAAAATAAACAACTGGCTCTACAGCAAAATAAAAGACTTCTGCACGGCAAAGGAAACCACCCACAAAATGAAAAGACAGCCTGTGGAACAGAGGGAAATATTTGCAAATCATGTATCTGTTAAGAGATCCACATGTAAAATATGTTAAGAATTCATGCAACTCAATAGCAAAAAAACAAGTAAGCCAAAAAAAAAAAAACCAATCTGATTAAGAAATGAGAGGAATTTGCAGCAATATGGATGGACCTAGAGATTATCATATTAAAAATGAAGTAAGTCAGACAGAGAAAGACAAATAGTGTGAACTTATTCAGTTCAATTCAGTCGCTCAGTCGTGTCTGACTCTTTGCAACTCCATGCAGCGCACCAGGCTTCCCTGTCCATCACCAGCTCCCAGAACTTGCTCAAACTCATGTCCATCATGTCGGTGATGCCATCCACCATCTCATCCTCTGTCGTCCCCTTCTCCTCTTGCCCTCAATCTTTCCCAGCATCAGGGTCTTTCCCAATGAGTCAGTTCTTCGCATCAGGTGGCCAAAGTATTACAGCGTCAGCTTCAATATCAGGCCTTCCAGTGAATATTCAGGACTGATTTCCTTTAGGATTCACTGGTTGGATCTCCTTGCAGTCCAAGGGACTCTCAAAGTCTTCTCCAACACCATAGTTCAAAAACATCAATTTTTTGGCACTCAGCTTTCTTTATGGTCCAACTCTCACATCCATACATGACCACTGGAAAAACCATAGCTTTGACTAGAAGGACCTTTGTTCACAAAGTGATGTCTCTGCTTTTTAATATGCTGTCTAGGTTGGTCATAGCTTTTCTTCTAAGGAGCAAGTGTCTTTTAGTTTTATGTCTGCAGTCACCATCTGCAGTGATTTGGGAGCCTAATAAAAGAAAGTCTGTCACTGTTTCCATTGTTTCCCCATCTATTTGCCATGAAGTGATATCACTTACAAGTGGAATCTAAAATATGACACAAATGAGCTTATCTATGAAACAGAAACAGACCCACAGATGCAGAAACCTGACGTGGCTGCCAAGGCGGAGGAGGCAGGATGGGGAGGGAAGGGCTGGGAGCTGGGGTTAGCAGATGGAAATTATTATATAGAGAGTGGGTAAACAACGAAGTCCCACTGTATAGAACAGGGAACCATATTCAATATCCTGTGATAAACCATAATAGAAAAGAATATGAAAAAGAATATGTGTGTGTGCGTGTGTGTGTGTGTGTGTGTGTGTGTGTGTGTGTGTGTGTGATGGAATCACTTAGGTGTACAACAGAAATGAACACAACATCGTAAATCAACTATACTTAAGTAACTTTTCTAAATGGGCAGAAGACCTGAACGGACATTTTTCCAAAGAAGCATGTAAATGGCCAAACTGTACACCAAAAGGCGCTCAGCACGACTTCACCAGGGAAATGCAAGTTAAACCCATAACGAGATATATTTCACACCTGTCAGAATGGCTATTATCAAAAGATAAGAGATAACAAGTATCAGCCAGGACATGGAGGAAAGGGAACCCTCTCGCACTGTTGGTGGGAATGTAAACAGGTGCAGCCACTATGGAGAACAGTGTGGAGGTTTCTCAAAATATTAAAAATAGAACTACCATAGGATCTAGCAATTCCACTTGGGTATAAATTCACAAGAAAGGCAAATACTATTTCAAAGAGATATTTGTATTTCCTTATTTATTGCAGCATCATTCACAACATTCAAGTGTCCATCGTCAGATAAATGGATAAAGCAGTGGTACATTTATTACCGTGGAATATTACTCAGCTATGAGAAAGCGAAGAAGAACTAAAGAGCCTCTTGATGAAGGTGAAAGAGGAGAGTGAAAAAGTTGGCTTAAAACTCAACATTCAGAAAACTAAGGTCATGGCATCCGGTCTCATCACTTCATGGCAAATAGATGGGGAAACAATGATAGTGTTTATTGTTAAAGTCTGTCATAAACAGTGACAGACTTTATTTGAGTGGGGGGTTCCAAAATCACTGCAGATGGTGACTGCAGACTTGAAATTAAAAGATGCTTTCTCCTTGGAAGAAAAGTTATGACCAACCTAGACAGCATATTGAAAAGCAGAGGTATTACTTTGCCAACAAAGGTCCGTCTAGTCAAAGCTATGGCTTTTCCAGTAGTCATGTATGAATGTGAGAGTTGAACTGTAAAGAAAACTGAGCACCAAAGAGTTGATGCTTCTGAACTGTGGTGTTGGAGAAGACTCTTGAGAGTCCCTCGGACAGCTAGGAGATCCAACCAGTCCGTCCTAAAGGAAATCAGTCCTGGGTGTTCATTGGAAGGACTGATGCTGAAGCTGAAACTGCAATACTTTGGCCACCTCATGCGAAGAGCTGACTCATTGGAAAAGACCCTGATGCTGGGAAAGATTGAAGGCAGGAGGAGAGGGGGGCGACAGAGGATGAGATGGTTGGATGGCATCACTGACTCGATGGACATGAGTTTGAGTAAACTCCAGGAGTTGGTGATGGACAGGGAGGCCTGGTGTGCTGCGATTCATGGGGTCGCAAAGAGTTGGACACGACTGAGGAACTGAGCTGACCTGAACTGATGAGAAAGAAGGAAATCCTGCCACTTGCGACAACGTGGGTGGACTTTGAGGGCTTTAAGTGAAAGTGAAATTCCATTTAGTCCATGGATTTCTCCAGGCCAGAATACTGGAGTGGGTAACGTTTCCCTTCTCCAGGGGATCTTCCCAACCCAGGGATCGAACCCAGGTCTCCCGCATTTCAGGTGGATTCTTTACCCACTGAGCCACAAGGGAAGCCCAAGAATACTGCAGTGGGTAGCCTATCCCTTCTCCATCGGATCTTCCTGACCCAGGATTCAAGCCAGGGTGTCCTGCACTGCAGGCGGATTCTCTACCAACTGAGCTACCAGGGAAGCCCTGAGGTCATTACACTGAGTGAAATAAGCTAGAAAGAGAAAGATAGATACTGCATGGTATCACTTATATGTGGAATCTTTAAAAAAAGAGAGAGAGAGAGAGAGAGAAAACAAAACTCTAAATCACTGAAACAGAATAGAAAAGTGGTTGCCGGGGCTGGAAGGTGAAGGAGACAGAGGAAGTTTGCTAAAAGGATACAGACTTTCAGCTTTAAGATGAATAAGGTCTGTGTATCCAAAGTGTGGTAGGTCAGCTGGTAAAGAATCTGCATGCAATGCAGGAGACCCAAGTTCAATTCCTGGGTTGGGAAGATCCCCTGAAGGGATAGGCTACCCACTCTAGTATTCTTGGGCTTCCCTGGTGACTGTGTGGTAAAGAATCCACCTGAAGATGTAGGAGACATGGGTTCAATTCCTGGGAGAGGAAGATCCTCTGGAGAAGGAAATGGCAACCCACTCCAGTATTCTTGCCTGAGAAATCTCATGGACAGAGCAGCCTTGTGGGCTACAGTTCATGCGTGGCAAGAGTCTGACATGACTTTGCAACTAAACAACAGCAACAACTAATTTAAAAGAGAATAAAACAAAAGGGAAATGATGCAATAAATACACATATTTGAATGGTGATGGATGTGTTATTTAAGTAGTTTGGGGGAGCCTTTCACAACAAATATGCACATTAAATCATCATGATATACACTTCAATTATCTCACAATTCTATTTGCCAAGAGTCACTGTATAAAGCTGGGAAAGGAGAAAAAGCTGTGAGCATCTGACTGTGAGCACCTGTACCCTGGCCCACCGGGATGGCCAAGAAAGCCAAGGCCGTCCGCTTCAGCGCTGTGTCCGCAGCTGGCATTCAGCAGCGGGAGACCACTCAGTACATGTCTCAGTTAGAACAGAGGAAGGGCAGGGAGGGCCTGGCGCTTGTTGCGTGGCTCTCCCGGGGTCTCCTGTCGGCGCTGAAATGGCTCAGGTGTCGTTTGTGTTATTGGACGTTGAACTGCCTAGAACTGGTTTTGTTGGCTGAGCTGGATCTCTGTGGCCATGCTCAGGCTTCCTCTGGCGGCGGGGCAGAAGGGGGCACTCTCGTTGCGGTGGCTTCTCTCTGCAGGGCCCCGGCTCTAACACGCGGCTTCAGGAGCTGAAGCCCCCGGGTCGTGGCAGGCTCAGTGACTGCGGCCCTCCGGCTCTGGAACGCGGGCTGAGTGCTTGAGGTGTGTGGGCTCAGCTGCTCCGCGGCGTGTACAGTCTTCCCAGACCAGGGGTGGAACCTGGTCCCCGCATGGGCAGGCGGACTCCTGTCCACTGTGACACCAGGGAAGTCCTGCCTAGAATTTGCACTGCTTTAAGATCATAGTAGGTTTAGGGGAAGGATGATTTAGATAACCTGACTCTCTTTCTTAAAAAAATGTTGAAAGACCTATGTTTAATACTTTATAATAACCTATAAGGGGAAAGACTATGAAAAAGAATATGTGTATCTGCATATGTATGTGTATGTGCATTATTTTCCAAGAACACGTATCTCTGCCCATGTGCTGCACTGCGCTTAGCCGCTCAGTCGTGTCCGACTCTCTGTGGCCCCCTGGACTGTAGCCCGCCAGGCTCCTCTGTCCAAGGGGATTCTCCAGGCAAGAACACTGCAGTGGGTGGCCATGCCCTCCTCCAGGGGATCTTCCCAAAACAGGAATCGAACCCAGGTCTCCCCAATTACAGGCAGATTCTTTACCATCTGAGCTACCGGGGAAGCCCAAGAATACTGGAGTGGGTAGCCTATCCCTTCTTCAGGGGATCTTCCCGACCCAGGAATTGAACTTGGGTCTCCTGCTTTGCAGGTAGATACTTTACCAGCTGAGCTACCAGAGAAGCCCTATCTATATCTATAGCTATATATATATCTATATCTACATCTATATCCATATCCATATATATAGCTATTATCAGTGGGTTTCCGTGGGGGTTCAGATGGTAAAGAATCTGCCTGCAAGGCAAGAGACCCAGTTTGATCCCTGGGTTGGGAAAATCTCCTGGAGAAGGGAATGGCAACCCACTGCAGTATTCTTACCTGGAGAATTTCATGGACAGAGGAGCCTGGCGGGGTACAGCCCATAGGGTTGCGAAGAGTCGGACACGACTGAGTGGCTAACACTTCCATTTTCATTTATTAACAGAACTGAATCACTCTGCTGTAAACCTGAATCTAACACAATCTCATAAATCAACTTTTAATTAATTAAACAAAACAAAAAATTGAACTACAAAAATGGAAATGAAGACATTTCCCCCTCCTTGGTTTATTTTCTTGACCAAAATCGTTCCTTCTGGAAACAGAGGTTGGAGGACAGAAGGAACAGGAAGGCCATCCCCACGCATCTCTGGGCGGCCAGGCTGCGGCTGCCCTGAGCCGAGGCGGGTCACCCAGGGAACAGCCAGTCAGGCATCCACGTTAGGAGATGACAACAAATAGCTGGGACAGATGCACGGACACGAGCTCCACACGTGATGTAAGCGAGCGGTGGCGGGGAAAGACCGGGCACAGCAGTGATCCGCAGACTCCCCCCTCCCCCCCCCCCCCCGCACTGACATGGAGCCGCCCGTCCAGCCTCTGGACACAGGCCACCTTCCAGCTCCAGCTCACCTGCTTTCTCCTTTGGGCAAGTTCCCACTCTGAGCCTCAGTTTTCTCAGCTGTGAAATGGGCCACTGATACTTGTGCGTATTGAGTGAGACATGTACGCAGAGAACTCACCTCCCCCTGCAGCTTTCAGGGGTGGGGAGAACAAAGGTGGCCGCAGGGAGCGGGTTCTAGAGGTTTCTTCTGTGGGGTTGGCACAAGTCCTTAGCAGCAAGGGCAGGACTGAAAAGGTGGCCCTGTATACCCACAGGGAGGCTCTATTCACAGGAAAGGCTGGTTTGTCCCTGGGGATGGTGGTGGAGACGCTGTTCCCTTTGAAGAGCAATTTCTGTTAAATGAGGGCTGACCATACACTTAGCCATTTCAAGCTCTGCTATCACTTGCCTCAGTTTATTCAGGTTTCAGCCAAGTCTTGGGTTAAGTAAAGTTCACCAGGAAATAGTTTCTCTCCTCTCCTTTCACACTTCACTGAAAACCCATAAAACTATTCATGCACCATTAGGGGCAGGGCAAGGAAAGCTGATCGTGGCATCCGGTCCCATCACTTCATGGCAAATAGATGGGAAAACAGTGGAAACAGTGACAGACTTTATGTTCTCGGGCTCCAAAATCACTGCAGATGGTGACTGCAGCCATGAAATTAAAAGACACTTGCTCCTTAGAAGGAAAGTTATGACCAAACTAGACAGCATATTAAAAAGCAGAGATATTACTTTGCCAACAAAGGTCCATCTGGTCAAAGTTATGGTTTTTCCAGTAGTCATGTATGGATGTGAGAGTTGGACTATAAAGAAAGCTGAAAGCCAAAGAATTGATGCCTGTGAACTGTGGTGTTGAAGAAGGCTCTTGAGAGTCCCTTGAACAGCAAGAAGATCCAACCAGTCCATCCTAAAGGAGATCAGTCCTGAATATTCATTGGAAAGACTGATTCTGAAGCTGAAACTCCAATACTTTGACCACCTGATGAGAAGAATTGACTCTTTGGAAAAGACCCTGATTCTGGGAAAGATTGAAGGCAGGATGAGAAGGGAAGGACAGAGGATGAGATGGTTGGATGGCATCGCTGACTCGATGAATATGAGTTTGAGCAAGCTCCGGGAGTTGGTGATGGACAGGGAGGCCTGGCGTGCTGCAGTCCATGCAGTTGCAGGGTCGGACATGACTGAGCAACTGGACACAACTGAAGGAAAGCTGAAATAAGGCGCTCACATCACTGCAAACACCGGCCCAAGACTGCCCTCTAACCCAAGAAGAAAGGGGTAAAAGGCTGGGAGAATCTGGGCCAACACGTTCATTTAGTCTCAGCAAGAAGCAGCAAAAGGCTGGGCTTCCCTGATGTTCCAGTGGTGAAGAATTAACTTCGCAATCCAGGGGACACCCGTTCGATTCCTGGTCCGGGAAGATCCCACATGACACGGAGCAGCTAAGCCCGAGCCCCACAGCTACTGAGCCTGTGCTCTAGAGCCTGGAGGCCACAGCTATTTAAGTCTGCCTGCCCGCTCTGCGACCAGAGGACCCACCGCAATGAGAAGCCCGCACACCGCAGATGTGGAGTATCCCCTGCTCGCTGCAACCAGAGAAAGCCCGCACGCAGCGACCAAGACTCAGGGCAGCCGAAAACCAACAAAGAAATACATAATTTTTCTTTTTCAAGAAGCAGTGAAAGGCAAAGGTTGACGGTGAACACACACTGCTGGAATCTTTGCCTGGTGCTTAGAATCCTGGAAATCTTAAAAAAGGCGCACAGGTGTTGCCATTTGGAAGCGTTAATCTGCAACTTTTTGTTTCAAGATGGAAAGAAATTTGGCAATAGCTAGTGGGAGATTTCTCAAAGTCCATGCCGTTTGCCCCAATCATTTCCTCATTTGAGGCCTCTTTCTGAAAGTCACCTAGGAGTCTGACAAACAGCTTAGCTACAAAGACCTTCACAGGAGAGTTGTTTATATTAGGGACACTTAGAAGAAATTAAATCTCCAACAATAGGATGCTTAAGCAGAAATTCAGCATAGGCGTAAGTCATTATTTCTGGTTTGGAAGGTTTTCTGATGAAAAGGTGAAATGTTCACAATAAAAATACTCAACAGGGGAAATATACAAAATGACATATTTATGACAGGACTCTGAGTTCGTGTTTTCGACATCTACACAAGGAGCTTGTTTCGTTTTGCCCAGCGCTGTAATGAATCGGTTAGTCTAGCCACCCCTGGGCTGTGAGCTCTCAGGGGTAGAACGGATGGGTGAGTGGATGATTTGAGACTCTGAGTAGTTCACTTTAAAATAGTAGTAATAGAGACTTCCCGGATGGTGCAGTGGCTAAGACGTCACCTTCCCATGCAGGGGGTGCGGGTTGGATCCCTGGGCAGGGAGCTGATCCCACTTGCCTGTGTAGTAGGCTCCAGGTTCGTCCATCTCACTAGAACTGACTCGAATTCATTCTTTTTTATGGATATATGTACCACATCTCACACAACACAGGGAGTCCAGCCTGGTGCTCTGTGATGACCAAGAGAGGTGGGATGAGAGGAGGGGAGCAAGACCCAAGAAGGAGGGGATGAGCGTATAACTATGGCTAACTCACCTTGCTGCATGGCAGAAACCAATGTGACGTCGTAAAACAATCTTCCTATGGTTAAAAAATAAATTAAAAAAAAGTTACCACAAGCCTCACAGCCAAAAAGACCAAAACATAAAACAGAAGCAATATTGTAATAAATTCAACATAGACTTCAAAGATGATGTGCATCAAAAAAATCTTTTAAAAAATAGTAATGTTCAGTTCAGTTCAGTTGCTCAGTCATGTCCAACTCTTTTTGACCCCATGGACTGCAGCACGCCAGGCCTCCCTGTCCATCACCAACTCCCAGAGTTTACTCAAACTCATGTCCATTGAGTCGGTGATGCCATCCAACCATCTCATCCTCTGTCATCCCCTTCTCCTCCTGTCCTCAATCTTTCCAAGTATCATCAGTGTCTTTTCAAATGAGTCAGTTCTTTGCATCAGGTGGCCAAAGCATTGGAGTTTCAGCTTCAGAATCAGTTCTTCCAATGAATATTCAGGACTGGTTTCCTTTAGGATAGACTGGTTGGATCCTAGTGCTAGCTTACATTTATGCCAAATCTTGAATCGAGTTCTTCATACACTCATCACTTGATCCTTGTAACGTTATTATGTAAAGTTTATTGAGTTAATTAGGGCAGCGTTTCCAAAGTGTGGTCCCTTGGAATGAGCAGCACCAGCATCATCTGGAAATTTGCTAGAAATGCAGCTTCTGGGGGTCCCACCAGGACGTTTCAAATCAGAGACCCTGCGAGGTCAGCACCCCCGTGGGGCCAGCAGTCTGTGCTTCACCAAGTTCTGCGGGTGATTCTGATATCCAAGCCCTGAACTGAGGTGACACGCAGCCCCGGTTTCTCCAGGGCATCCTCGGAGTTGAGGCTTAACAGTTAGGTGCCAAGTCGCTGAGTCACACAGGGAGCTGTCGGCACTCTGACAGCCTCGAGGTGGGATGGGGGGAGGGTTGCGGGGGAGGCTTAAGAGGGGGGGATACATGCACAGCTGTGGGCGACTGACATTCTTGTGTGGAATAGGCCAGCATAATATTGTAAAACAATCATCCTCCAAATGAAAATAAAGTTTTAGAAAAATTATGCCCCAAACCAATCGAGCTAAGGCCTGATCCATAACAGATCTATAATGTGAGAAAGGCAGGCTTTTCAACCCACTGCAGCGAGGGAGAAGACACAGCAAAGAAACCAAACGGGAAAAGAGAAGGTTCCTGGAGAACTTTGGGGAAGGGCGGCGCTCAGGTGGAACTGAAATGAAACGTTTTGACAGCATCACAACAGAGCAGGGCTGTGTTCAAAGGGACTGACATCAGGTCCAGGTGGAAATGTTGACTCAGAGTCCTGTTTCCATGGAGACTACAAAATGTAGATGGATGTGGAGTGCTGTGGCCCTCGGTCTGGAGATCAGGACTGCTTCTCTGTCAAAGTGACTTGGACCCTCGGGGCAAGAACGAGATGCTTGCCTCAAACATTCCAACCTTCTCCAAAATTCCTACTGATAACATCTAAAGCAGCAAAGGGTGTGTGGCAGTCACCGGCTTTTAGAGAGCGGTATCTCAGCAGGAAAAAAGGGAGTTATGGCGTCTTCCAGCCGCAGTGCCTCTGGTGCAGGAGAACGGCCTCCCGGTCCCCTCGCAGCTGGCCTTGCGCGTGTCCGTCAGTCCAGACTGACAGCGGCCGGCCAGACCGGCGCCTTCTCAGTCCACGCCGGTTTCCACTTTCCCTGCTGGAAAGTGTTAAACGAATTATCACGCATAAAGTGCTAGAACACTGCCTGGCAAACAATGAACATAAACTCTACTTTTATTATAAATTAATGTAAGTACATATAGCATATAAAAGATTACATAATTAATATAAATATGACTTAGTTAATTAAAGGATTGTGGTTAGATAGGAGGAGGAGAAAGGGTGTCATTTCCTTTCTTTCCAATGAGACTCTGAATGAAAAAGTATCTCAGGGGACTGCCCTGCTGGTCTAGTGGTTAAGACTCCACGTTTTCACTCCAGGGGGTTCGGGTGAGACTGCTGGTGAGGGAGACTAAGATTCTGAAAGCCACTCGGCCAGAAAATGTTAAAAAGTATCTCCAGTCTCTGCTGTAGTAATAGCAAGACTAGATTAAGAAAGATCCTGAGTTCTCATTTCAGGCATCCTGGGGATAACGAGTGGGAGAAGTGCTTATCGAATGTATAATTTATACTGGGCTCTGAGCTAATTCATTTGCCCTATAAGCTGAATATAGTTTCTCTCTCTCTCTCTTTTTTTTTTTTGTTACTCCCATTTTATCCATGAAGGAAGATCAAGGGAGTTACCTAAATCATCTAGGGGTTTCCCTGGAGGCTCAGATGGTAAAGCATCTGCCTACAATTCAGGAGACTAGGGTTCGATCCCTGGGTTGGGAACATTCCCTGGAGAAGGGAGTGGCTACCCACTACAGTATTCTTGCCAGGAGAACCCCTTGGACAGAAGAGCCTGGCAGGCTAACACTTTCAAACTCATCTCGCTTGCTAGTGATGGAGTCAGGGTTCAAGCCCAGTCATAGCTAAGTGTCTGAGCATTCACAAACCACTGATGCTTTGGGAACCTTTCATTCTCACTTGTAAAATGGAGGGGTCCTGGGACTTCCCTCATGGTCCAGTTGTTACGGCTTCGCTTCCCAAGGCAGGAGCTGCAGGTTCGACCCCTGGTTGTGAAGATCCCACACGCCTCATGGTCAAAAAACAAAAACGCAAAACAGAAGCAATATTTGACAAAATCAAGAAAGACTTCTAAAAAATGTAGAGGTTCCAAGAAAACAGTTGTTAAGGTTCTTTCCCAGGTCAATGTTCTCTCTATAGTTAAAACTCTCCAAAGAAGACATACAGATGGCTAACAAACACATGAAAAGATGCTCAGCATCACTCATTATCAGAGAAATGCAAATCAAAACCACAATGAGGTACCATTACACGCCAGTCAGGATGGCTGCTATCCAAAAGTCTACAAGCAATAAATGCTGGAGAGGGTGTGGAGAAAAGGGAACCCTCTTACACTGTTGGTGGGAATGCAAACTAGTACAGCCACTATGGAGAACAGTGTGGAGATTTCTTAAAAAACTGGAAATAGAACTGCCATATGACCCAGCAATCCCACTTCTGGGCATACACACTGAGGAAGCCAGAACTGAGACACGTGCACCCCAATGTTCATCGCAGCACTGTTTATAATAGCCAGGACATGGAAGCAACCTAGATGCCCATCAGCAGACGAATGGATAAGGAAGCTGTGGTACATATACACCATGGAATATTACTCAGCCATTAAAAAGAATTCATTTGAATCAGTTCTAATGAGATGGATGAAACTGGAGCCCATTATACAGAGTGAAGTAAGCCAGAAAGATAAAGACCATTACAGCATACTAATTTAGAAAGATGGTAATGATAACCCTATATGCAAAACAGAAAAAGAGACACAGATGTACAGAACAGACTTTTGGAGTCTGTGGGAGAAGGTGAGGGTGGGATGTTTCGAGAGAACAGCATCGAAACATACATATTATCTAGGGTGAAACAGATCACCAGCCCAGGTTGGATGCATGAGACAAGTGCTCGGGCCTGGTGCACTGGGAAGACCCAGAGGAATCGGGTGGAGAGGGAGGTGGGAGGGGGGATCGGGATGGGGAATACATATAACTACATGGCTGATTCATGTCAATGTATGACAAAACCCACTTCAATATTGTAAAGTAATTAGCCTCCAACTAATAAAAATAAATGAAAAAAAAAAACTCAATGATGACCACCCTCTCCAGAAAAAGTCCATATTTGAAAAGATAATGGTACATTATCATGCATTCTTTAGAAAATAAAAAATGGGAAATAGCCTAAATACCAAACAATAGACTGTGACTGGGGCTTCCCTGGTGACTCAGATGGTAAAAAGTCCACCTGCAATGCGGGAGACCTGGGTTCAATCCCTGGGTTGGGAAGATCCCCTGGAGGAGGGCATGAAAACCCACTCCAGTGTTCTTGTCTGGAGAATCCCCGCAGACAGAGGGTTACAGTCTGTGGGGTCGCAAAGAGCTGGACACAGCTGAGCGACTAAGAAAACACCACACAGTGTAACTCAGCAGATTCGAATGTATCCACGCATAGAATACTATGCGGCCCTTCAAATGATGTTGTCAAAGTAAGTTATGATCATAAAGATGTTCCTGGTGTACTGTCCATATACTCAAAATGTTTCATTGAAAAAAGATAGTTTAAAACAGTGTATATCATCTACAGGTTCAACACAATTCCTATCAAAATCCAAACAACATTTTTTTGCAGAAACAGAAAAATCTATCCTGAAGTTCACATGAACTCTTGAGATCCATAGTAGCCAAAACAGTCTTGAAAAAGAAGTACAAAGTTGTAGGTCTCACGCTCCCTGGTTTCAAAGCTACAGTAATCAATAGTATGATGCTGGCATAAAGGCAAACATACAGACCAACGGAAAGACTAGAGAGCCCTCAAATAAACCTTGCACATATGGGTAAATAATTTTGAACAAAAGTGTCAGAACCATCCAATAAGAAAAGTATGGTCTTCTCAGCAAATGGTATTGGGTAAACTGGATATCCATGTGCAAATTAATTGATTGATTAGGTTGGATCCTTCCCTTATCCTGTACACTATATACACTAAAATTAACTGAAAATGGATCAAAGCTCTAACGGTCAGAGCTCAAACAGAGTCTTACAAGAAAATCAGGGGGGACCTTCACGGCGTGGGATTCGGCAATGATTCCTTGGATATGATACCAAAAGCACAGGCAACAAAAGAGAAAAATGGAGAAGTTGAACTTAATCAAAATTAAAAACTTCCACATATCAACGAACACTATTATCAGAGTACAAAGACAATACAAAGAATGGAAGAAAATGTCTCCAAATTATATATTTAATAAGAGATTAATATCCAGAATATACAAAGAGCTCCTCAGGAAGTTCCTTGACATAGGTCTGGGAGATGATTTTTTAAAAAACTGACTCCAAAAGCAACAGAAGCCAAAAATAAAAGCCTCTCAAAGGAAATCACCAGGACTTCCCTGGTGGTCTAGTGGCTAAGAACCCACCTGCCAATGCAGGTGACATGGGTTCGAGCACTGCTCTGGGAAGATTCCGCGAGCCGAGAGGCAACCATGCCTGTGAACCACAACTACGGAGCCCTGAGCCCAGCGCCCGTGCTCCGCAACGAGCAGCCCTCGACCACAGCTAGAGAAGCCCCCGCTGGCTGCGACCACGGAAAGTCTGTGCACAGCAGGGAAAACCCAGCGGAGCCGTAAATTTAAAACTTTTTAAACTTTTTTTAAAAAAAGGATATCATCAACAAATGAAAAGGTAACCTACTGCATGGGAGAAAATATTTGTAAGTCATATATCTGATAAGAAGTTAATATCTAAAATATATAAAGAACTCATGCAACTCAATAGCAAAAAAGCAAACAATCCAATTTAAAAATGGGAAGAGGAACCGAATAGATGTTTTTCCAAAGAAGACACACAGACAACCAATAGGTACATGAAAAGTTGCTCAACATCAATAATCATCAGGGAAATGCAAATCAAAATCACAATGAGATATCACCTCACACCTATTAGAATGGTCATAAACAAAAAGGCAAGAAATAGCAAGTGTCTGCAAGGATGTGGAGAAAAGGGAACCTTCATGTAGTGTTGCTGGGAATGTAAATTGGTGCAGCCATTACAGAAAATATTATGAAGTTTCCTCATAAAATTAAAAATAGAACTACCATATGATCCAGCAATCTCACTTCTGGGTCTTTATCTGGAGAAAATAAAACACTAACTTGAAAAGATAAATGCACCTCCACGTTCACTGTAGCATTATTCACAGTAGTCAAGAAATGGAAACTTAAGTGTCCATCAATGGATGAATAAAGAAAATGTGGTATGTGGCGGAATATTATACAGCCCTGAAAAAGAATGAAATCTTGCCATTTGCAACATGAAAGGACCTCGAGGGCATTATGCTAAGCAAAATAAGTCAGAGAAAGAAATGCCATATGATATCATGTATACGTGGAATCTAAAACAGAAACAAAAAAAACTCATAGATTGAACAGACTGGTGGTTGCCAGAGGTGGGGGTAGAAGATGGGATAAATGAGTGAGATGGGTCAAAAAGCACAAATTTCCAGGTTATAAAGTAGAAAAGTCATGGGGATGTTATGTACAGCATGATGACTATCATTAATAAAACACTGTATTGCAGATTTGAAACTTGCTAAGAGAGTAAAAAGCTCTCATCACACAAAAAATATCTGTTACCATATAAGATGACAGATGTTAACTAGACTTACTGTGGTGATCATCACAATGTATACAAATATCAAATCATTATATTGCACAACTAAAACTAATTAATGTTGTATATCAGTGATACCTTGATTTAAAATGAATAAATAACCCCTACGTGTCAACAGCAACAACAGCAGAAAGTCAGCCTGGTTTTTCAATGGACCCAGAACTTAAATAGCTATGTCTCCAAAGAAGACACACAAGAGGTCAATAAGCACATGGAGAGTGCTCAACATCACTTGTCATTAGGGAAATTCCAGTCAAAACTGAAAGGAGATACCACTGCACACTCATTAGGATATCACGAAAACCTAAAGACAGCAAATGTTGGCAAGGATGCAGAGAAACTGGAACCCTTGTACGTTGCTGGTACAGCTGCTATGGAAAACATTACAGCAATTCTTCAAAAAGTCAACCAGACGATCATGTGATCCAGCAGTTCCTCTTTGGGTATATATCCAAAAGAAATGGAACATATATATGCGTACCCGTATTCACAGCGGCATTATTCACAACAGCCAGAAGTAGAAACAACGCCAGTGTGAAACAATCCAGGGCGAAGGGATGAGCAAACGCTGTCATACACACAGCGGAGGTGGTGGGACGGCGTCACCGACGCAGCGGACGTGAGTCTGAGCGCGCTCCGGGAGGCAGAGAAGGACAGGAAGCCCGGCGCGCTGCAGCCCGTGGGGTCGCAAAGAGCCGGACACGACTCAGCCACTGAACAGCCACGAACAACAAAACAGGGGAACGATATCACTCAGCCTACACAGGGTGGGAATTCCAACACACCTACAGTGTGAATGAACCTCCAGGACGTCATGCTAAGTGAAATGAGCTGGTGACAAAGGACGAAAACTGCAGGATCCCGCTTAGATAGCTGGAGTGGTAAAATTCAGTCAGAAAGGAGAACGGCATCTAATGAGGGAGGAAGAGACGGAGAGCTGTTGCTGAGCGGGTACACAGTTGCTTTTGTTTTGTGTGGGGTTTTATGGCAGAGCCGGTGTTGTGTGAGATCTTAGTTCCCCAACAAGAGGTTGAACCCAGGACTCGGCAGGGAAGATGCTAACCCCTGGACTGCCAGAGGGTTCCCTGTATACGCGGTTACAGTTGGGGAAGATGACAGATTTCTAGAGGTAGGTTATGGTGATGGTTGCACAAAAATGTGAATGTACTTAATGCCGCAGAACTGTATGCATAAAAATGGTTAAAATGGAAAACTTTGTGTCATGTGCATCTTACCATAATTAAAGTATATATCACATTATTCCATTTTAAAATGTATACCACTGAAAAGATATAAAAGGGTATATCTATAATATTACCAATAACTATCTCTGGCAATAGATTATGAGTGATTTGAGAAAGTTATCTTATTTTCTAAACGTTTAAACTTGGTGAGCTGTATAATAAAATGCAGTCCTGCAAAATTACAAAGGGCAAGATTTCTAATGATGTCTTCATGAGAAGATAGAGCAATTTTTCTTCACAGAAAACAAGTATAAAACTAGACAAAATCCTTCTTCTAACAGAGTACTGGAAAATGACCAGAGGCAGGTAACAACTTGGAAAATCATTATTCAGGAAAGACTGCTTACAGAGGCCAGGAACTGAATTTTTGGCCTTTACACCTGGGGAGACCAGATCTCTCCAAGCAAGGGCAACAAAGACCCACAGCTTCATTGGGCAAAGATGGTGGGCAAGTTTCAAGGGTGGTGTATTTTACAGGGGGATCTGAAAATGAGACAGTCATGTGTGATGATTATTTCATTTCAACTTGACTGGGCTGAGGGACTCCCAGACAGCTGGTCGCTGTCCAGCTGCTAAGCCGTGTCCGACTCTTTGCAACCTCGTGGACTGCAGCACGCAGGTTCCCCGTCCCTCACTGTCTCCCGGAGTTTGCGCAGATTCAGGTCCATCGAGTCGGTGACGCCATCCAACCATCTCATCCTCCGCCGCCCGTCCTCCTTGTGCCTTCAGTCTTTCCAGCGTCAGGGTCTTTCCCAGTGAGTCGGCTCTTCACATCAGGTGGCCACAGCATTGGAGCTTCCGCTTCAGCATCAGTAATTGAATTTCACTCATTCTCACCCATTTTAGCTCACTGATTCCTAAGATGTTGATATCCACTCTTGCCATCTCCTGCTTGATCACATCCAACTTACCTTGATTCGTGGCTCTAACCTTCCAGGTTCCTAAGCAACATTGTTCTTTGCAGCGTCGGACTTCACTTTCACCACCAGACACGCCCACAGCTGAGCGTGGTTTCCGCTGCGACCCAGCTGCTTGGGCCCCTCCGCTTCATTCCTTCTGGAGCTGTTAGTACGCGCTCTGTGCTCTTCCCCAGCAGCATCCTGGACCCCTTTCAACCTGGGGGGCTATTCTTCTGGTGTCATATCTTTTTGCCTTTTCATACTGGATAGCTAGTAAACCATTCTTTCTGAATGTGGCTATGCGAGTGTTTCCAGAAGAGAGTCGGTAGGCTAAGTAAAGAAGATAACCCCTGCCAATGCAGGTGGGCGCCATCCGGTCCTTTGGGGGCCTGAATGGAACAAAAAGGCAGAGGAAGAGGGAGCTTGCTCTCTGAGCTTGAGCTGGGATGTCCATCTTCGGGCCTCAGACATCAGCATCCCTTGTTCTTAGGCCTTTGAACTCAGACCAGGACTTCAACCATTCGCCCCCTGATTCTCAGGCCTTCAGACTTGGGCTGAATCACACTGGCTTTCCTGGTTCTCCAGGTTGCAGATGACAGACTGTGGGACTTCTCAGCTGCTGTTCTGGGGTGAGCCAACTCCTAGATTAAATCTTGTCTTTATCTATACTTATATCTGTATATCCCACTTTTCTGTTTCTCTGGTGAACCCTAATACACCGCAGAGGGCACAAATTCTTCACACATCTTCAGCTGAATACTCAACTAAGCATAAACGCGGGATAACCCAGAGAAAATGGAAACCCTAGGACACTTGAAAACTTCCTCCCTCTTCTTCTTAGCCTGCCTGAAACTGGAACTTTTGAATGAGCTCCTCAACCCATCCAGAGCTCAGGTTGCAAAAGATTAAACACTTACTGGCTCGAGGTGTCTGAGCGTAAGCTATGCCCACTCACTGGCTGACCTTGAACTACTCAGACATAGGGAAGGGCCCTAGGGAGCCAAGCTAAAATAGAAAAAAAAAATGAAAATGAGAAAAAGATTAGCAGGTTCATACTGTGGGAGAGACAGAGGTTACAGCTTGGGTCCAGGCAAGTTAACTGCCTATGAAAACAGAAAAACCAACAACTTCAGAAAAACAAAAAAATCCAGAGTCGCCACAGTGTATTTATCTACAACATCAGGTTTTCAACCAAAAATTACTATAAATACAGGCAAAGAAACAGGAAAGGTGACCCATATCAGGGGCAGGCGGGGAGGGGCCAGAGCAGGGAAGCAGTCACTAGAAACTGATTCCAAGTGGACCTGGATGTTGAATATATTGATAGATTTTCAAAAGCTAAAAAATAATATAAATATGTTCAAAGAATTGCAAGAATATGTATTCAAAAAAGTAAAGAAAAATGTACTAAGTGAGAGTGAACAAATAGAAACTGAACATAGAACTAAAAAGAAGTTTAAAATCGAATAGAAATTCTAGAGCTAAAAAGTACGGTAACTGGAGAAAAATGTTTAAATACACCAGATGGGCTCCATATGAAATGTGAGATAATGGAAGAAAGAAGCAATGAACTTGGAAGATAAATCAGTAGAAATTCTCCAAACTGAAAAACACAGCTTGTGGGGAAAGAATGAGGAAACATCAACAGAGTCTCAGAAATCTTTAGAACAATATCAAGCACTGCAACAAATGTTTCATTAGAGCCCCAGGAGAGAAAGCAGATAGGAGGAGAGAAGAACAGTCAAAGTGTAATGGCCAAAATCTTCATAAATTTGGTGAAATACATTGGCCAAAAGATCCAAGAATATCAGCAAGAAGGATAAACTTATAGAGAATCACGTACATCACAGTCAAACTGCTCAGAGACAAAGATAAAACCTTAAAAGTAGCAAGAGATTCCATATATATGCGTTAGTATACTGTATTGGTGCTTATCTTTCTGGCTTACTTCACTCTGTATAATGGGCTCCAGTTTCATCCATCTCATTAGAACTGATTCAAATGAATTCTTTTTAATGGCTGAGTAATATTTCATTGTGTATATGTACCATAGCTTCTTTATCCATTCATCTGCTGATGGTGAAACAGATCACCAGCCCAGGTTGGATGCCTGAGACAAGTGCTCGGGGCTGGTGCCCTGGGAAGACCCAGAGGGATAGGATGGGGAGGGGGGTGTGAGGGAGGTTCAGGATGGGGAACACGTGTAAATCCATGGCTGATTCATGTCAATGTATGGCAAAAACCACTACAATATTGTAAAGTAATTAGCCTCCAACTAATAAAAATAAATGGGAAAAAAAAAAGAAAGTAGCAAGAGAAAAAAGACACACCACGTATTGAGAAGCAATGATATGACAGGCAGCTGAGTTCTCACCAGAAATGATGGAGGCCAGAAAACATCGGCATGACATATTCACAGTGCTGAAGGAGAAATCTTGTCAACAGAGAATTCTCTATACAGTAAACTATCCTTCAAATTAGGGTGAAATAAAGACATTTACAGATAAATACTGAACGAATTTGTTCCTAGAAGATCTGCATTGTGTTAAAAACTAAAGGAAAACAATAAAAACATCTAACTAAAGGGAAATGATACGTGAAATAATCCAAATACACACGTTGGAATTAAGAGCACTGAAGCTGGTAACGGTGTGATGCATTCTTTCTTTTGTCTCACTAATTTCTTTCAAAGATATATGACTGTTTAAGGTAAAAGTTATTACACTGTGTAGCTAGGTTTATAACACACATGGGCTTGGTCGTGTCCAACTCTTTGCGACCCCACAGACTGTAGCCCACCAGGCTCCTCTGTCCATGGGATTTCCCAGGCAAGAATACTGGAGTGGGTTGCCATTTCCTCCTCCAGGGGATCTTCCTGACCCAGGGATTGAACATGCATCTCCTGCATTAGCAGGCAGATTCTTTACCACTGAGCCGCCTGGGAAACCCATATAATATCTACGATAACAATAGCACAGAGAAAGGTTATTGAACTACAGTGCTACAAATTTGGTGAAAGTTAGCCATTATTAATTTGAATTAGATTGTGATAAGGTAAAACATGCATATTGCAATGCCTAGAGAAACCTACAAAAATATATCTAAAAAACAGTTAAACTCATGCATTTAAAAAGATTTGTTGGTGGGTATAGAGGAAATTTTAGAGGGAGCATATCTCAACATAGTAAAAGCTATTTATGACAAACCTACAACCAATTTAGTACTGGACAGTGAAAAGCTAAAAGCCTTCCTGCTAAAATCTGGAACAAGACATGGATACCCACTCTCACTGCTTTTATTCAATATAGTATCGGAAGTCTGTGCACGCGTGCATGTGTGCATATGTGCTCAGCTGTGTCCAGCTCTTTGTGACCCCATGGACTGCAACCCTCCAGGTTCCCCTGTCCATGGAATTTTCCAGGCAAGAATACTGGAATGGGTTGCCACTTCTTGCTCCAGGGGATCTTCCCAGCCCAGGAATGGAACCTGCGTCTCCTTCATTGGCAGGCAGATTCTTTACCACTGAGCCGCCTGGGAAGCCCACTGGAAATCCTAGCCACAGCAATTAGACAGAAGATGAAATAAAAGGTATGCAAATTGGAAGGGAAGAGGTAAAATCATCGTTGTATGTACATGGCATGCAACTGTATCGAGAAAACCCTAAGGACTCCACACAAAATTATGAGAACTAATAAACTCAGCGAGGCAGTAGGATGTAAGATTCACATGCAGAAATTGGTTGCACTTCTTTACACTAACAATGAAATACCAGAAAGGGGATGTAAAAAAGAAACCTTTTCAAGTTGCACAAAAAATACTTAGAATAAACCTTGCCAAGGAGATGGAAGACTTATATACTGAGAACTATAAAATATTAATAAAGGAAATTGAAAGTGATTCAAAGAGATGAAAAGGTAGCCCAAGCTCTTGGATTGGAAGAATTAATAATGTTAAAATGGCCATACTACTTTTAACATGATAGTGATCAAATTACTTCATGATCCATCGCTTCATGGCAAACAGATGAGGAAACAATGGAAACAGTGACAGACTTTCTTTTCTTGGGCTCCAAAATCACTGCAGATGGTGACTGCAGCCATGAAATTAAAAGATGCTTGCTCCTTGGAAGAAAAGTTATGACAAACCTAGACAGCATATTAAAAAACAGAGACATCACTTTGCTGACAAAGGTCTGTCTAGTCAAAGCTATGGTTTTTCCAGTAGTCACATATGGATGTGAGAGTTGGACTATAAAGAAAACTGAATGCCAAAGAATTGATGCTTTTGAACTGTGGTGTTGGAGAAGACTCTTGAGAGTCCCTTGGACTGCAAGGAGATCCAACCAGTCCATCCTAAAGGAGATCAGTCCTGAATATTCATTGGAAGGACTGATGCTAAAGCTGAAACTCCAATTCTTTGGTCGCCTGATATGAAGAACTGACTTATTTGAAAAGACCCTGATGCTGGGAAAGATTGAAGGCAGGATGAGAAGGGAAGGACAGAGGATGAGATGGTTGGATGGCATCACTGATCAATGGACATGAATTTGAGCAAGCTCCAGGAGTTGGTAATGGACAGAGAGGCCTGGTGTGCTGCAGTTCATGGGGTCGCAAAGAGTTGGACATGACTCAGTGACTAAACTGAACTGAACTGATCAAATTAACCTTAATATTTTTCACATAACTAGAACAAGTTATCCTAAAATTTATATAGCATCATAAAAGATCCAGAATTGCCAAAGCAATCCTGAGGAGAAAAAACAAAGCAAGAGGCATAATCCTCCTAGACTTCAGAAAATGCTACAAAACCGCAGTAATCAAAACAGCATGGTATTGGCACAAAAACAGACATATGAATAAATGGAACAGAACAAAGAATCCAAAAATAAACCCACACACCTATGGACAATTAATCTTTGACAAAGGAGGGAAGGGTATACAATGGGAAAAAGACAGTCTCTTCAACAAATGGTGTTGGGAAAGTTGGACAACCGCATGTAAATCAACGAGGTTAGAACACACCCTCATATCATACATAAAAACAAGCTCGAGTGGCTTACAGACTTAAACATGTGACATGACACCATGAAACTCCTACAGGAGCTCAGATGCAAACAGTCCATGACATAAATTGTACCAGTGTTTCCTTAGGTCAGTCTCCCAGGAAGTAGAAATAAAAATAAACAAATGGGACTTAATCAAGCATACAAGCTTTTGCTCAGCAAAGGAAACCATAACAAAACAAACAGAAAACCCACAGAATGGGAGAAAACACTTGCCAATGATGGGCCCAACATGGGTGTAATTTCCAAAATATACAAATAGCACATGCAACTCAATAACAGAAAAACAAACAACTCAATCAAAAAATGGGAAGAAGACCTAAACAGACATTTCTCCACAGAAGACATACAGATAGCCATCGGGCACATGAAAACATGCTCCACATCGCTAATTATTAGAAAAATGCAAATCAAAACTAGGATGGGGTGCTACCTGACATGGTCAGAATGGCCATAATTTAAAAGTCTGTAAACAACAAGTGCTGGAGCGGGTGTGGGGAGCAGGGAGCCCTCCTCACTGCTGGTGGGGATGTAAGTTGGTGCGGCTGCTATGGAAAACAGTATGAAGGCTCCTCAAAACACAAAAAATAGAATTACCATGTGACCCATAAACCCTACTCCTGGGCACACAACCAGACAAAACTGGAATTCAAAAAGATGCACGCATCCCTGTGTTTATAGCAACACTATACACAGCAACCCAGACAGGAAAACAACCTAAATATCCATCAACAGGATGGATAAACAAGATGCCGCACGTGTATACAACGGAATACCATGCAGCCATAAAAGAGTGAAATAATGCCATTTGCAGCAACGTGAATGGACCTAGAGATAATCATCCTAAGTGAAGTAAGCTAGAGAAAGACAAATATCATATGATACCACTTACTCGCAGAACCGAAAAATTATAAAAATGAAACTTATTTACAAAACAGAAACAGACGCACAGACTTAGAGAATGAATTTATGGTTGGGGAAGTAAGAATAGCCTGGGAGTTTGGGATTGACATGTGCATACTGCTACATTTAAAAATAGACAACCAACAGGGATCTACTGCCTGTCATAAGTAATTCAGCTCAACATTCTGTAATAACCTAAGTGGGAAAAGAGTTTGAAAAATAGATACAAGTATACGTATAATGGAATCACTTTCACTGAAACTAACAGAACCTTGTCAATCAGCTGTACTTCAGTCAGTTCAGTCGCTCAGCCGTGTCCGACTCTCTGCGACCCCATGGACTGCCGCACGCCAGGCTCCCCTGTCCATCACCAACTCCCGGAGCTTGCTCATGTCCACTGAGTTGGTGAGGCCATCCAACCATGCAACCATCTCATCCTCTGTTTTACTTCAATATAAAATAAAATTCTTTTAAAAAGGGGGGAAAAAATCTCTGAACCTCAAAAATGTTATAGTCAGCAAAGAAAGCCAGACAACAAAGATCACACACTGTCTGATTTCACTGATACGAATTGCTGTGAAAGGGGCTTCTCAGGTAAAGTGTCTGACCTGGAGAAGGAAAAGGCAGCTCACTCCAGGACTGTGGCCTGGAAAATTCCACCGATGGAGGAACCTGGTAGGCAACAGTCCATGGGATCGCAAAGAAAGGCAAAACTGTAGGGACAGAAATCACATCAGTGGTGTCCCGGGGCTGGAGATGCCCCACAAAGAGGTACAAGGGGAT